>NW_026596051.1:8457348-8545187 GCF_907164565.1 Psammomys obesus
TCTTTCTTTCTTTCTTTCTTTCTTTCTTTCTTTCTTTCTTTCTTTCTCTTTCCTTCTTCTTCTTTTTCTTCTTCTTCTTCCTAAAGCTTTTAGGTGAGTTGTTAAGTTGCTACTATGAGATCTCTCCAATTTCTTTATGAAGGCACTTGGTACTATGAATTTTCTTCTTAACACTGCTTTCATTGTGACACATAAATTTGAGTATGTTGTACCTTCATTTTCACTGAACTGTAGGAAGTCTTTAATTTTTTTTTAATTTCTTCCCTGACTCAGTGGTCATTGAGCAGGGAGTTGTTAAGTTTCCATGAGTGTGTAGGCTTTTTGTTATTCCTGTTGTTGTTGAGGTCCAAGTTTAGTCCATGGTGGTCTGATAAAGAACAATGGGTTAATTCAATTTTCTTGTAACTGTTGAAGTTTGCTTCGTGACCAACTATATGGTTGATATTGGAGAAGGTTCTGTGTGGTGTTGAGAAGAAAGTATATTCTTTTGTGTTTGAGTGAAAACTTCTATAGACATCTATTAGGTCCATTTGATTCATGACCTCTGTTAGTTTCATTATTTCTCTGTTTAGTTTCTGTTTTGATGAACTGTCCATTGGTAAGAGTGTGGTGTTGAAGTCTCTCACTATTGTATGGGGACAGATGTGTGATTTAAGTTTTAATAATGTTTGTTTCACAAATTCAGGTGCCCTTGTTATTTGGGCCATAGATATTCAGCACTGAGATGTCCTTTTGGCTAATTTTTCCTTTGATAATAATGAAATGTCCTTCTCCATCTCTTTTGATTAATATTGATTGAAAGTCTATTTTATTATAGATGAGGATGGCTACTCCAGCCTGTTTTTTTTGGGTCTGTTTGCTTAAAAACCTCTTTCCAGCCCTTTATTCTGAGGTAATGTCTATTTTTGTTGCTGAGGTGTTTCTTGTATGCAGCAGAATGTTGGATCCTATTTATGTATCCATTCTGTTAGCCTGTGCCTTTTTTTTCTTAGTAATACCATATTTATTGTCATAAAAGTCTAATTGAATTTATCTTGTCTACCAGGAAACTCAAGGAGTGTTGACAATCAATTAAAGCACTCTTGTTAGTTTTCAGAGAATTTTGTCCTTTTGTTCCAAACATGATTTTTATTATTTACATTTGCACTTAATACATATGCTATTGCACTTTTTTACCATTTTATTATTATTTTTATTAATTACAGTTTATTCAGTTTGTATCCCACTGTATGCTCCCTCCTACCCCTTTGTCAATTGCACCCTCCCTCCCTCTTTTCCCCCCATGCCCCTCCCACAGTCCACTGACACGGGAGGTCTTCCTCCCCTTCCTTGTAATCCTACCCTACCAGGTCTCATCAGGAGTGGCTGCATTGTCCTCCTCTGTGGCCTGGTAAGGCTGCACCCCCCTGAAGGGGATGTGATAAAAAATCAGGCCAATCAGTTCATGTCAGAGACAGTCCCAGTTTCCATTACTATGGAACCCACTTGGACACTGAATTGCTATGGGCTACATTTGTGCAGGGTTTCTAGGTTATCTCCATGCATGGTCCTTGGCTGGAGTATCAGTCTCAGAAAAGATCCTTGCCCAGACATGCAGGTCATACTATTTCTCACTTCTTTCATGAGATTCCCTGCACTCTGCCCTAAGTTTGGCTATATGTCTCAGCATCTGCTTTGATACCCTGCAGGGTAGAGTCTGTCAGAGGCCCTCTGTGGTAGGCACCTGTCCTGTTCCCTGTTTTCTCCCTCCTATGATGTCCATCCTCTTTGCCTTTCTCAATGAGGATTGAGCATCTTATCCAGAGTCCTCCTTCTTGATTAGTTTCTTTAGGTATACATATTTTAGTATGTTTATCCTATACTATATGTCTAATATCCACTTATGAGTGAATATATACCATGTGTGTCTTTATGCTTCTGGGATACTTCACTCAGAATGATCTTTTCCAGATCCCACCATTTGCCTGCAAATATCATGATTTCCTTGTTTTTAATAGCTGAGTAGTACTCCATTGTGTAAATGTACCACATTTTCTGTATCCATTCCTCAAATGAGCAACATCTAGATTGTTTCCATCTTCTGCCTATTATAAATAATGCTTCTGTGAACATGGTTGAGCCAATGTCCTTGTTGTATACTTGAGCATCTTTTGGATATATGCCCATGAGTGGTATTGCTGGATCTTGAGGTAGCACTGTTCCTAATGTTTGAGAAAGTGCCAGGTTGATTTCCAAAATGATTGTGTAAGTTTACATTCCCACCAGCATGGAGGAGGGTTCCCCTTTCTCCACATCCTTTCCAGCATGTGTTGTCACTTGAGTTTTTGATCTTAGCCATTCTGATGGGTATAAGGTGAAAACTCAGGGTCATTTTGATTTGCATTTCCCTGATAGCTAAGGACATTGAGCATTTCTTTACGTATTTCTCTGTCATTCTATATTCCTCTACAGAGAATTCTCTGTTTAGCTTTGTACCCCATTTTTTTAATAGGATTACTTGATTTGTTGTTGTTTAACTTCTTGAGTTCTTTATATATTCTGGATATTAGCCCTCTGTCAGATATAGGGTTGGTGAAGATCCTTTCCCAATCTGTAGGCT
This sequence comes from Psammomys obesus, assembly GCF_907164565.1. Lineage (NCBI taxonomy): Eukaryota > Metazoa > Chordata > Mammalia > Rodentia > Muridae > Psammomys > Psammomys obesus. The sequence continues at coordinate 8,459,948 of NW_026596051.1, forward strand.
GTCTTTTTGTTCTGATGACAGTGTCATTTGCTTTACAGAAGGTTTTCAGTTTCATGAGGTCCCATTTATTGATTGTTGATCTTAGAGCCTGTGCTGTTGGTGTTCTTCAATTGTACCTTCTATGCCTGAGGTTCTTTCCTCCATCTTTTGTATTCTATTGTTGATGCTTACCTCTATGGTTCCAGTGACTCTCTAAGTTTTCAATCTCCAGGATATTCTTGGTTTGTGTTTTCTTTATTGATTATATTTCCATTTTCATGTCTTGAACAGATTTATTCATTTCCTTCACCTGCTGTATTTTACTTCATGTCTTTTTAATGGTCTCTATTTCTTTGATTTTATTTTCCTATATTTCTTTGAGGGATTTATTCGATTCCTCTTTAAATGCCTCTAACAATTTTCTAAGCATAGATTTAAGGTCATTTTCCTGTGTTTCAGCTGTATTAGACTATCTAGTGTTTGGGGAAAGGGGTTTCTAATTTAGCCATGTTGCCCTGTTTTCTGTTGATTGTGGTCTTACACTGGCTTTTAACCATCTGGTTTTATATGACATTGGCTGTTTGTTCCTGGAAACTGCTGGGTTTCTTGGGCCTTTGTGATCCAGTGAGGTTCTGCTATTCTCCTTATGACAGTGAGTAGAGTAGAAATGAATGCTGGAACCACACATCTCTGGAGTCCAGAGTCATCTTCAGGATGGTGGAAGAAGTCCAGAGGAACATGAACGGGTGCTGGTGCTTTGAAGTCAGCCACACTGCAGGTTGCTGGCCAAGCAGACACTGTACTCCTGGTATTCAAATTAGGCTGGGCTCCAACATCTTGGAACCAGGATCCTGTATGTGCCTTTTGTCCAGCTGGTCTCTATAAATGGACCAATTGAATTGTGGGTGGATTAAAGTTGGGATGCTGTCCCAGGAACCCAGGCACTACCCTCAGGGAAGAGGGAGGAATCCAAGGTCTAGTTGTTGGAGCAGAGCATTTCTGGAACTTGGTACCAGAGCTCACATAGCAGGGGGCTCACCCTCTGAGACTCCTGGACTGGGGAGCTGGTCACAGGAATGGGTGTGGTGGTGTTGGGGGGTGGGGTGGGAAGACCTAGAGCTGTGCACCCCCAGCTTCTGGGATGTCCCCTCCTGTCTGGGAAATACCAGGCTACTCACTGGATTCAAAGTCTCTGATCTGCTACTCAGATAAGGTACACACTGGCTGCCATCATCTTGGAAGCCAATTCCTAGTTTTGTAGTCTAATCATGTAAAGCTGAAATTTCTTTTTAGCAAAATCTTAATTGTATTATAGCCCAATGCATATACTGTCATGTTTTAAATACTTTCTAATTTCTCTTAAAACTCTTTGACCCACAAATAGTAAGAAATATGCTCAATTTTGAAATATTTTCCATTTTCCTAAATATCATCTGGTTGTTGATTATAAGTGAACTTTGTTGTATATTGAGAACATTATGTAGAATTACTTCACTAATGTTTTCACAATGTGGTGATGGAATTCATGGTCCTTGTCTGGGCCTGCATGTCCCAGTGCACATAGCCTTGTGAACTCCACCTCCGCCACTCCTGAAGTCAGTATTCACATAGCCTGGTGGCCAGGTTTAGGTGTAAAATTTCCTATTGACTTGTAAGAACATGTCCAACTAGCACCTGGAATTCCTCGTCATGCAAATGAAGCCCCAGCCAATAATGTACACTCACCCTGAAAACCCCTACTCACTTTCCCAAGGCTTATATAGCCCTTATTCCCTCCCAATAAAGGAGAGCTGTTTCACTGAAAACTGTCTCAAAGAAGGCTATTTCTTCTGAACTCACCAGTGTTCGAGATCCTGCTAACCCACCCACCCAGCTAAGCTTCATTACTTCCAGTCCAGCCTGGGGCACAATGGTGCCTGCAGACCTGGGCTAGAAAAGTACTTTTACTCTTCTCTCAGGAAAGGTGAAACACATTGTCACATTTAACTGTTGACCCTACTTCAGATTAATTATTCACTTATATGTTCATTTAATATATATGTTTAAAACCCCACAAGGTCATTACTATTATTTTATGGAGTCATTTATAGTAATCACACATTATATTTTTCCTCTTCATTCTTGCCTTTATCTCTGATCACAGTGTTTCATTCCCTACTGATTTATGAATAACTTACTATTTGCTTTAGTTATTTTCTGTTTTAGGACAAACTGTATGATCTTGACAAAATGTCTAGAATTGTTAGCATTCTTAAAGTGTAGTAGAATTCTAAGTGGCAGAGTGATGAAGTAGTAATAACAGTCTGATTTGGACTACAGTAGTGATGGGATTCTAACATTGCCTACTTTCTGTTATATTTAGATCTGCTACAGCTTTGGAGAATAACTGTCTTTTTTTGGCTATTTCAATACTATCATTGCATTGTGTTTTGTTTTTTCTTGTTTGTTTATTTTTTGCTTTTCCCCTGGAGGTTATGGCATGAATTTCTTTTTATATGCTCTGACTTTATTTATTTTTATTCTTTGACTCATTTAATTGATAGTTTCAACATTTAAAACATGAATCTTGCTTCTGTTCAGATGGCAAGGTAGTTAAGAACGTTGCTTTTGCAGAGGACTGGAGTTTGGTCTACAATACTAATATCAACATAACAGATGGCTTATAATAGCTTATAACTCCAACTCCAGGGACTCCAATACCCTGTTCTGGCTTCTACAGGCACCTGCACATCCCCTCTACACACATACATACAAATAAGTTAAAATTAAAATCTTAATACATGAATATTTAGTTCATGAATTTTATTATATACAAATGCTGTCAGCTTTATAAATGACTAGGTACCAAAATTCTAGCAAATCTTATTTCCATTCATAAATTTCTGTTAGTCTGAAATTTCCTTTTACAATACTCTTTTACAATTACTGTTTTAGGTATATATGACAAAGTATGAATATTTTTTATGATATAAAATAATCACTTTATTTAGGACAATTTGATATAATTGAATGCTACCCTGACACAAGTGAAATATTTGTATTTCTTTAAGCTAATGTTTATTGTATGACTAAGTTGTGTTTATTTTATTTTCTAAAATATAAGTATTTCAAATATAACACTAGTTCTGAGGCATAAAGAGATAAATTTCAGAGAAAGTCCTTAGTTTAAATATGAAAATGGCTACCAGTTTGTGGATTGCAAACTCTTCCTTCTAACAATGAGAGTCCTCAAAGACTGACATCTTTTCATTTTTGTTGTTCTTCACAAGGGAGACTATGACTTCTGACTGTGTGTTTAAAAATTCTCTAGGAGCACTTCAAGTTCATGTGTCATCATGCTCTGTGGGGGCACATGTTCTTGTTGACCACCATCTTGGTAAACCATTGTTATTCTGATAAACTTTCACTGGAATCTGAATTTTTTTCTGATAAATACAATCTTCTTCTGTACCCTAACTATGGTCTTATAAGTGGTTACTTCTATATGGTCTTAGTTTCTGTATGAAATGTTTTGGAGTCTATGTCCTCAGACTTATTACCTATGTGGTTTTCTGAAATTATTCTCCTCAAGGCATCTTCTGTTGCTGTCTTGTGTTTCTGGAAATGATCATCAAAGATCTAGTTGTCTTTTAGGTACTTTTGACAACTTATTTATACTGAAGCAGAACTATATTTATATTTATCCTGACAAGATACTAGCAACACCCACAATAAAATTTTTAATATTATTACAAATATCTGCGCTGAAAACATGTTACTTTCTCTTAGAATTTCTTCAGATTCTATATGACAAAACAAAAGATAATTACTGTTATCCAGATTTTAGACAGTGCAACCACTACAGTCTGTAAAACTGAACTTTTGAAAGTTTGCTACTGTGTTTTCATGATCTTAATGAAAACTTCTGCTGTCATCACTGTAAATGTCTACTGTTATCATGCTGATAGGTTTTCAAAGTTGCTAATTGGAGGGGCTCCTTTTTCATGGAAAAGGAAACTAAGGAATCTTATACGGTAAGGATGCTCCCTGTGTGAGAAGATGTTTTCTCCAGCTGAAGCATTTTATTTATAAAATGAAGCTGAAGCTGTTATTTATACATTTTAGTACTATCTAAACTAATAAAACTGTTTTGTTTGTTTTAAATGCTAAAAAGGGATGCACTTTGTAAATATTATCTATTTTTTTCCTGGGGAAGAAAATACCAAACACATAGACAATGATACAAACAAACTATATTCTATAATACAAACTATTAAGACAATCTTACTGTACTTGTCGCCTCCTCATCAAATTTATGTAAGCGGCTTAATGAGTCTTTTTTATGTTCCTGAGCTGGTAAAGCAGTAACTTTCAGTGGGCTTGTCCAACCTAAAACCCAAAAAAAAATGTATGCATTTTATGTCAAAAACACAGTATTGCTTTTTCTTCCATTAGAAACATCTAGTTGATGTGCATTAAACTGTAACAAGGTTTCTGGTAATTGTAAGTTAAGTTTGATGCTTCCTGAATTGTATGAAATACATGCTAAGATTACAAATTTAAAACTTGGGTCATAATTGGCCATAATACTAGACTTTTATTTACATTAAATGAAACAAGAAGTATGTATCTTGACCAACCCCAAAACTTTAAATTATGATAGAGCACACACCTAGAATCTTAACACATTACTTGGAATTTGTACCAGTAGTAAAACCAAGGTCCACTTTGGACTGCAGATACTGTAGCCACAGTAGAGGGTATAAACCCCAGCTTATGTACACCTAGAGTACAAGCCAAGCAGAATACTGTGGGATTCCCAAGACTGTTTCTCCAGCCATATTATACTTATTAAGCCAGAAGTGAATAATTGTGATTAATTTACCCCATTGATAGGATGTGTGGATCCCTAGGTGCAAGGCTCCGCTTAAAAAAATACCTGAAAAACAAAATTCTATTTTCCTTTTTAAAGCTTATTTTGGCAATGATGGAGCCATTTCTAACCTTTCTCTGGGGACAAGTCCATTGAAGTGTACTGAAGACAAACCATCTTAGCACATGGTAAAGTGGGCCCATGCCCCAATTTGGCTCAAATTTCTGTAGAATCTATTTTGAAGTTCAAATATGAATTGTTATGTTTTTTTAAACGGACAAGTTGGTCCCAAAAGAGCAAAATAGAGAAAGTGGGAAATGTATTTTATGGTCCCAACTCATAGAAGCAGCATCTATAAGTAGCTGATAGAGGAGCTTGGAGGTTTCTTTCAGAGTTACAGAAGAGTGCCTTCATAAAGGACATTACTAGCCCAGTTCCAGGATGGGGTAAGGATTAGGTGTTCTGCTCTCTTTTTTTGTAGTCACAGAGTCAGGAGGACAGACTGACCAATCCAGGACAAACATGTGAAATGCCAATTCCCATCTAAAGGCAGGATCTCAGCTTAAATAGAATCGGATAATTTGTTAACATAGTATGTTCTGCTTTTGATGGCAGCATGTGTGTGTGTGTGTGTGTATGTGTGTGTGCATGTGTATGTCTTTTCAGTCAGATTAGCAACTGAGAGAGAGAGTTTAGGGAATAGAGTTTAGAAGTTTGTGCTGGCAAAGTCTGAGGTATAGAATTGGAGGCATAATCAAAGTAGCTGAGAGAAGGTAGAAAAGAGACTTGAAGGTGGGCCTGTAGATAGCTGTTTTATTTACTGAAGTTATCTAAGTCAGTGAGACTTGGAGTCAGAAAAAGTACTTACTAAGTGTGGCCATTGTCTAGTAGATATGGCCAGATCTGAATTCAAAGGTCACATGCAAGACAGTACATCTTGATGAAGTTCTCGGCAGCAAACCATGTTTTGTTTAGTTTAAGGTGAAGAGTCAGACACATGGTAAAATGAGTCCATCCCTCATCTTGGCTGGAAACTTTTTCAAGATGGAAGCAACCAAGTGTCCTGGCTGTCATCTTTGCTACTGATATCATAAAGGCAAATGTCATGTGACTTCACCACCATCTTGGTTAGACATCACCAAATGAGACAAAACAAAATGGTGGCACCTGTAAAACGTCATTGTACCACTGAATCCACTGCAAATCACTATACCCCTTTTGTATTAGACTAAGGAGAAAACATCAAACTTCTAAAATGCTTGCTTTGTATTTTTTTTCCTGTTCTTTTAATTTTTTATATTAATTACAATTTATTAACTTTGAATCCCATCTGTAGCCCCCTCCCTCATTCCCTCCTAATCCCACCCTCCCTCCCTCAGGTCCTCCCATGCCCCTCTCCAAGTCCACTGATAGGGGAAGTCCTCCTCCTCAGTCATCTGACCCTAGCCTATCAGGTCTCATGAGGACTGGCTACACTGTCCTCCTCTGTAGCCTGGCAAGGCTACTCCCCCATCAGGGAGAGGTGATCAAAGAGCCAGCCACTGAATTCATGCCAGAGACAATACCTTTTCCCCTTACTAGGGAACTCACTTGGATACTGAGTTCCCAAGGGCTACATTTGTGCAGGGGTTCTAGGTTATCTCCATGCCTGGTCCTTGGTTGGAGTATCAGTCTCAGAAAATATACATGGGCCCATATTTCTTGGTTCTGTTGGGTGGAGCTTCTGTCCCCTACAGGTCTTTCTATCTTGCCTTCTTTCATAATATTCCCTGCACTCTGCCCAAAGTTTAGCTATGAGTCTCAGCATTGGCTTTGATACCCTGCTGGGTAGAGTATTTCAGAGGTCCTCTGTGGTAGGCTCCTGTCCTGTTCCCTGTTTTTTAATTTTAATGTTTTGGTTTGTTTTAATTTTACATGATACAGGTATTAGCTTCTAAAGAGAGTCTAGAATTTCCTGGCCACCTGCCTCCAAACACTGGCATAGTAACACACGGAAGTGCACTCGGCTCAACAGGTCCCAGAGACTCAAAGGACAAGTGGCTAAGTGCTGGACAAGCTGCTGTCAGTGAGGTGCTGCTATGGTAGGCTCTGCCAGGTCTCACTGTCTGGTATTTCTGTCTGGTGTCTCCAGCCCCATTTCCCTCTAACTGAGATAAGACATTTCCCTCACCCCAATACTTCACTGACATGTGTCTGCTTTTGTTTCTGCCAGAACTAACATTGTTTTTAAGTTTTGTTTTCACAATGAAAATGATAAAACCATAATCCCAACAAACAATAATGTTTAAAACCTTGGTTTATTAAAGCATATTTTATGTATGATTATGTATTCATGCACTGTCTGTCCACAAGTGATTATGATTTTTTAATATCATGAAATCTTTTTAGCAAGAAATTGATTTGTAAACTCAAGTTGTTAACTTGGTTTAACTTCATTTTGTTCATAGTAAAACTAAAATTAATCATAATAATGGCTAACAGTCCTGAATCCTTCTTTGGAACAATTAACATCAGTTTTTTAAGTTTAAAAATATTTAAATCTATTTTTAAGACAAGGACACATGGACAAGACAGACAAAATCATATAATTGTAATAAAAATGTTATCTCCTTGATCCTTATCCTAATTCTGGTTTTGCAATATGTTCTCCATTTCTTGGGTATATGAATTAACTTTAAGAGATAATTGTTCCTACCCCAGGATACATTTATCTTTTTGGAAAATTGCCCTTCCTTTAGATAAAAATTAGTTAGTATTTATGCTTTTACATGTGTTTTATATATAAGTGAATGCACATATAATTACAAACATCCTGAGGATTTTAAGGCTATGGGACCTTAAAATGTCCTCATACAAACTAAGAAAAGACTTTTCAATGTGATTATTTCTGGATCTCCTGCACTCCTATTGGTAGCCCCTCATCAACTGATTCTCTGTAAGTACATAGACTGTCTCCTTCACACAGCACAATCCAAAGAAAGATATGATATCACGAAATGGCTGTCTTCTGTTCGGGATCTTTGTCATCCGTTTGGTTTTATCATGGTCCCTTAGACAGAACCACCTCAGAGACACTCTAGCTGCTCCCCTTTCTACACCACCTCTTTTGTCAGCTTGAAGAATTAGGAGAGATCTGTATCCCAAACCTCTAAAACAGTTTGGGTGACCTCTGAAATGGGAACTAGTAGGCCCATCTGACTCTTTTTTTTTTTTTTTAAGTCAGTTAACCTCTATGTCTCAATAGCTGTCAGAAACCTTAAAGAAAATTCAGATTGGCTGAATAACTTTCAGAACCTACTTTATTCTTTGGATGCTGCAATTATCCAAAGACTAGATCTCCTGAGAACTGCTAAAGATGGATTTTGCACCCTATTCCAGAAACAGTGTTCCTTTTGCATCAACAAATCCAAACTGGTTTGAGATGGGCCCAAAGAGTCTGGGACCATACCAAAATAATTCAATGACAAGACTCCTCCTGTGGATGGAATTTGGTTCCCTTCTACTCTGGCTCCTCCCCTTGATCACTCCTTTACTTCTTATTATCCTTATTCTTGAATTTATACCCCAAATTTTACATGTTTTTCTTAACAGACCCACCTCCCTTAAGGTAACCAGACTTCACCCTTTATGTGAGCAGGAATATCCCATATAAGCTCCCTTAGCATCTCTCACCCTGCAACAGTTTCCTTAACTCTTGATAAAACAGCAAGAAGATTTTTTTGGATACTGCCGAGGAGCCCTGGTTGCAAGGAGCCTCCATCCCTTTCACCCAAGATGAGATACAATTCTTTGCAGTAGTCTTCCATTTTATCTTGCTCTCCGTTTTTGTTGCTCTGTAGGCCCTTGCTGCTTTTGATAGCTTACTTTGGTCCAGTCTTGTTAGCAGAACCAGCCACGGGCACCCTGAGCAGTCCACTGGACCTTGTATTACAACCATTGGCTTCATATATTGCTTCCCTTACTTCACCCATGTGAAGGTGCCCAATGAAATACTTTTCACTAGCCTAAACCTCTTAATCCATACCCATCTTGATCTTTCTATGGCACTTTTGTAAATCTCCACCTAACATTCTGTATGCTGAAATAGAATTTCTGTAACTTTCCCATTTAGTTTTGGTCTGTTTATAGATAGAAATGAAAGAAATTATATAAACAATATATTAGCTAGGTTGTCCAACTCATGGCGTGAAAGAATGAAGACAGTAATATACTCATTTCAAAAACCCAACCAAACAAAATCCCAAAGAGCTACAATATATGGTATTAGGCATTTTAAATGAATTATCTAATTACTTTCCTGGATCTTTGAGAAATGTGGGTAAGAATGGCCTCTGCCATATAAATTGCTATGAAGACACATAGCAATTTCTGGGATTTATGTGCTTAGCAAATTACAACATGGAAGAGAATTATTTGGATATTTATTTAATTTGCAATTGAAAGAGGGCTCTTGAATACTAGGAATCTGTGTATGTGTGTATATAGTATGTGTACATACCAGGAATGGTAGTGGCAAAAAAATTCTGGATACTATATAGACAAGCTATCTAATGATAGATTAGAAATCTAATGACACTAGCCATATAATTTATTTAACAAAAAATAGTCTTCAAAGTATTTGTTGCCCTGTAAGTATGCTGACAGTCATATCAAGATGAAAGGCAGAGTGTGCTTCTAAGGTACTGATGAACATGAAGAAAATTCATACACTGAAGTACTGAAACCACTATGTGGCAATTGCAACAATAATGGAGCCCAGAGTTCTATGAGGCTTCAGAAGAGAGCTATCTAGTCCAACCAGATTGTCAGGAGTTAGGAACATCTTCCTGAAGATGACAACTGATCTAATCTTGAAAATTAAATAGGGCTTATTTTTTTTTAAAAAGGGGAAGTGGATAAAAAGCAGTTGTTACAGGCAGGGAAATAGCATGTACAGTAGTAGCATGGTCTATGAAATTATAATGCTCTTAAGAAACTACAGAATGTTAGTTATAGCTATGGTACAACTTATCAGGAGGGGAATGGTGGAAGAATAGGGAAAGAAAGGGTCAGCACAGCAAAGCCTTGAACTTAAACTATAGATGGAGTTCTTCAGAGTATTTTAACTAGAGAGTTTTAAAACTTTCAGAACCACTGTGATTTACTCAGGTGACTAGCAGAAGTGAAGCTGCTGTAGCAAGTCTGGTAGTTTCCATAGATAATCCTTCTGTGATCTCCTAGGAAAGAACAGTCTTTTTTGTCCTCTAGTCATAGTTTTGCTCCATGAATTAATCCGTTGTACAAACTTTGGATTCAGAAGTTTAAATTTGGGAGCTAAGTGGACAGAGATGTTGGCTGAGGAAAGATATTTATTGGGGATGTAATTTTAGTTTTGTTAAAATCTGACATACTTGCCATTTACGATTAATAAACACCTCTAAGATCATCAAAGTTATTGAAGCACTTCAAATATTATGTGGAACTCGGTCCCCAAATCTCAGGTATTACTCTTAGAAACTGTTAGTAGATTAAGAGCATCCAGTGCTTTTAACCAATGAACCATCTCTCTAGCCCAACTTTATTTCTTTTAATGACGCATTCTTGGTAATAAACTATTATGCATTGGATTATTAATAAAGAATGAGTGCAGCTCCTTTTTTTGATTTCTAATAATTAGCATAGTGTTTATTGTTTGTTGAGAAAGTACATTTGATTCTCTGAAACATATTTCCCTAGATAGAATTTTCAGATAACTAACTCTTAAAATACACCGACCTCATAAACAATCTATATAGGAAGTCTATAACTCAGGAACTCCCCCCATGCCCACCTTGAGTGATATATGAAAAACGTAATTCTTTCCTCAGCTTACACCTCTCCAGTTTCTCCTTTCCAGCTTAAAAGCAGCTGGAGGGTGAGGCTGAAGTAATGTTAAGTGCTCTTTTCCCTTTGATTTCTTTCCTTCTTTGTACTTTACTCTTGGTCCCTAAAAACTTTGGTCTTTCTCTGGGAGGAATGTCAGAACATATGCATCTCTACAGTGCAGACATGTGGTGGCCCTGCTCTTCATTCACATATTGTCTTCCTTCATCCCCTAAAGTTTTGGATGAAAGCTGAAGATGAACTGTGGAAGCATCCTACGATTTCTGAGACCACAGCAAGCAAGGCAACCCAGCCAAAGGTTTGACCTTTTTCCTTTTCCCATAGTCAGAGATGCTAATCTTTTATCACTCCCTCCTGCCTACCATGCACACTTCCCTACACAGGAAGTAGTTGTTGTGGTTTTCCTTTGGAGATATTTCTCACTATATCTGTGCCCAGAGAATCATAGTACAGATGACAGTAGTGCCATTAATTCAGCTTTCAGAAGCATAACACTATTTATGGAGGGTTTGCTTCTTTTCAGTTCCTGTTCTTACCCAATTTACTTTCATCTTTCTTATTTAATTTCAGTCCATATAACCTTTTAATCAGCAGATTGTTTACATGGGAGAAAAATAAAAAAGGAATCTCTTTGTGATACGTAAATTGAAGTGCTCTAAGTGATACACAAACCCTCTTTTGGCAAAATAAGGTTATCTGTATAACTACAATAAATTATCTGTTAATATATTTGCTGTTGATAAATTAAACTTAAAAATTATATTTAATTTTTAAACAAAAGTTTGCTTTACAAGCAGATTTATACAGTCTTACTTTTAATAAGACCTTCTTAATATCTAACTTAATTTGTCCAGTTATAGTTAGCATCAATTTAACTGCTAAAATCTCAGGTTCATGATCCTTTTTTTTTTTTTTTTTTAACTTGGAAAACACATAAAGGCTATGTTACTTTACTTACCTCCAAGTTTTGCCCTGATGGAAATGTCTGATACTTCCCTGGAATTCCATTTCCTGTCCTGTTGTAGCTGTTGTGATAGTATAGTCTGCCTTTTTACTGTTGTTTGAAATCCTTTGTCTGGCATAGGAACTCGATTTTGAGGTTTCACATCACCGAAACTCGCCAGGTTTGGTATAGCTCTGCCAATGCCAGGCTTTAAATCAGCATCTCCACCAGGACTCATAAATCCTGAGCAGGGGTCACCCAAGTTCACATCATCACGAAGTGGAAACAGCGGATACTCCTGACCATATGGTGGGGGATACGGGTAGTGATTATGAAAGTTTGGCAGGTCTGAAGGGGGATAAGGATGAAATTTTGCAAATGTAGGGTTGCATTTCTTTTCAAATCTTCCACAGTTATGTCTGTCTTCACATCCTTTCACAAAGGGCATATTCATTTTCCGTAGGAGTTCACAGTAGTGTGGGTAATCTGGATGTTCAACAGCCTTTGACCCTGAGAAGATGAACTTTTTCGGGATACTCATCTTTCCAGGTATGTTCTTAGCCTCCATATCCATGGACTGTCTCATCGCTTTTGAGGATTGTGAATTAAATTCCTTTGACAATCCTTTACTAGTTTTTAACTATTAAAAACCCATCAATTCTTCCAGCAATGGAAGAATAGGATTAATCTAGCATAAAGTTATTAAATCAGTTTTCTAAATGTTAGTAATTTTTTTTTTTTTCTGCTGAAAGGGAGATAGGCCAGTACAGAAATAGGATAGAATGAATAAAAAACAAAAGAAAGAGTCTTTGTTGCTTGGCAACAGGTAGAACCTTAACTCATGGAACTACTTATTATTACATCATAATGCATTTTTTCAGGAAAACAAAATAGGTGCCAGTAATATTTCCATTACACTTTTTTTTTTCTGCCAATACTCCGGAAAACAATATTCACACATGTGTATCTGTAAAATTTTTCATGTTTATATTTTGTGGGTAAGAAAGTAACTTAAAGAATATGCTGCAGTTGATCTAGTGAACACACATACAGCCTCTCTCTTACACACACAATAAGTTTTTTCTGATTGGGATAAATTATAAAAAATGGTATATGTTTAATTTAAACACACTATAACATTATACTGATTTTTAAGGAAAGTAATTCAGAAATTACAGCCAAAGTGAAGGTGCATTCTTATATGCCTTAAATTATCATCAGTTTCCTTAAGGCTACCACAATGTCCAGAATGAAAGCAATGAGAGTATTTATGTTATTTTAGTAAATGGCAGCATAAAAAGCAAGGGCTGTTTTACATGAAAAGTATAGAAGTCCACTTATGAGCTGTTTTTAACTAGAAAATGTGGCTTTGCATGAAAACTGCAACTAACTTGAATTATTACAATTTGGGGGTAATAGCTCACACCTTCCTTAAATTAAGTGGGGGGGGGAATGGCAAGGTTCTATCTGAGTCAGGCATAGAATGTATAAATCACATCAACTGTATGATAGTAAGTATAAGCAAACTATGATGATTGAAATTTTGAGATATAGTACTAAACAAGAGGCAAAGTTGCAATAAATGTCGACGTTTCTCAGCATGAGGTCCTGGACACAGTACATAAAAGACATGAAAGGAAGTTTTTAGTCCATTCAGTATTATTTTTTCATATTAAAGGGAAAAATTTAATTCTTCTTGCTGCTCAAAATTCATTGTTCACTATATTTGTATAAAATTTATTTATATCATAGCTGAACTACCATTAAATCTTTCCAATGGCAGAAAAGTGGATGTATGATTCTCTTTCATTTTAAAATATGTTCTCATGTTAAATGGCTTCCTAGCTGGTTTTGCATGTTTTCCTGAATCCAGGTTATGAAAAGTGATCTTCCAGGTTGAATACTGCATGAAAGTAAATTTCATCTATCTCATTTCTTCCGTTTTCCCACCATGCCACTTTCTTAGGAAACACCTTTAATCCTTCCTGGGTGTTCACTACATCTAACTTCCATGGAGTTCCACACACTGATAATATACAGCCGTCGGCATTACTATATTCAGGAGCTTTATGAGAGCTGTGCATGCATTAAGTCAATAGTTCTCACTATCTGCTGCCATGAGTTGGCACCTAAAGGCTAAAACACTGCCAAGGTAGTAAGAAGGGCTTTTCCTTCGACCACCGACACCACGGAAAGGCAAAGGTTAGAACTTTGGGGCACAAGATTCTTCTCCTAGCTTTGGAATCTCTGACAAGACAGGTTCTGGAGGGTTTCCTTAGGGTGCGGTGGCCTCGAAGGCATGGGGATCGACCTCTTGCCTTCCATGGGTACCCAAGCCAGCTCCCAAGCCAGCACACCTCCCACAGACCACCCGAGCGGAAGTGGCGGCGAGTCCGTCGGTCCGTCCTTCCGGCCTGCCGTCCGCCCATTTCCGGCGGCGGGTGGGCGCGTGTCAGGTAACGACCTTCTGCGCCGAGGCTCGGCCGGCGGCGGCGTGTGGATGAAGGCCTTGGCCCTGGGCCGGGCTTCGCGGGGACGGCGGCGGGCCGGGGCCGCGGGCTCCGCGCTCTCGGCGCTGTCGGTGGCCGCCGTCCTGCTCTCCGCCTTGCTGCGGGCGCCCCCTGCAGGTGAGGCTCGGCGCCGCACGGCGGGAGCTCAGGCTGCCGCGGCTCCTCACGAGAATTGCGTTGGCTCCGTGTCACGTGACCCCGTTTACACAAAGAAAGCCTCCAGCCAGCACGGGAGTCTGGTTTTGTGTAGGACTCTTGAAAGGAACTTCATTTGCATAGAGAAGATCCCTGTGGGATCGTGAAGGAGATCCAGCTCCAGGAGATTATCCAAACGTGAAGCTTTAAATTGAAAGTGTCTTAATAAACTTAAGTCCGCGGGCCATTGCCAGCTTGTGTTTCAGAGCGATTGTATATAGTGATGAATTGTACTGAATCTGAGCTTTTAAACCATCCTTGATTGTGGAGCGTCCTCTCTTGGTTCCCGATGTAAAATGCAGGAAGTAGCTGGGGTTGTAAGATTTAAATGGAGGCACTTTACACAGTTTCAAAAACATAATTATGTTGGACAAAGAAATGAGCGTTTACTAGATTTGCTTTTTAACTAGAAGGTTTTGGTTGCAGTTTGTGTTTGTGTGTGTGTTGAAGTTGTGGACTTACTAACAATCGGCTAATGTCCCATAGATGCTAAATAAATGTACTAAAGAGACACTTGTCTGGGTTAAATTTTTTTACGAAAAGATAAAGTAACCAAGGATACGAATAGAAGAAATGTGAAGAAAAGGATACGGTGGAGAAAGGAAAGAAATGGGGAGTGCTTGCTAGTTTTTACTAACTTGACACAAACTATACTCACCTGGGAACAGGAAACCTCAATTGAAGATTTGACCCTATCAGATTGACCTGCGAGTACGTCTGTAGGGTTGTTTTCTTAATTGCTTTTATCCGCCGGGGGTGGTGTCATTCCTGGGCAGGTGGTCCAGGGCTGAGTAAGAAACCAGGCTGAGCAAGCTAGGGAAAGGAAGCCAGCAAGCAGCGTTCCTCCACGCTTCTGCCTCAGTACCTGCCTCCCAATGTGGGCTAGAGTCCTTGCCTTGGTTTTCCGAAACAAACCCCCAAATTGACTTGGGGCGTGGTGCTTATTACATCAATAGAAAGCAAACTAGTACAGGCAGAAGGGGGAGGGTATGGTGATTACTTCTTTTATAATACAAAGTCCAGGTGTTGGGTGCAAAGAGTTTTGTGAGAATAAATTTTATTTAATTATTCTGTGTGAGAAAGGTGCATTTGAGTATGGCACTTGGCCTTGTACCTGGTAATGAAAATTTGTGTTTTTGTTTTAAAATATTGCCTGGCTTTCCTTTCCTTCAATAAGGACTGTCAAAAGCAGGACAAGCAATTAATACCTTAACATGTAAACTGTGAATAGTAAAGGCTGAGTTTTATATAGCACCTTATATCTCCGACGATAGCTTTATAAGGCTGAAGTTACTGGCAGTCTGATTTTGCAGATGAAAATCCTCAAAGTTGTAGTTTAAAGTGACTTTCCTGCTATCAGTATGTAGCAGAATTTGCACTTAAACTCCACTCCAGCCTAAAATGGCATGATCTGTCCTCTGCCACTTGCTGTTAAGGCTATTTTGGGAGTCAAGGCTTTATAGGCCTTGCATTGCCTTTCCCATTTGTTCTGTTCACAGCCTAGCACGATCATATATGCTCATTTAACAATACGAAGACTATGAAGCTGTTTTCCAGAATTATTGTCTTAATAATTTTCATGTCAAAAGCTGTACTACTTGCAAACGATTCTTGATAAGTTGACTGAAATACTGTGCTTCCATCAATAGAGTTTGTACCAAGGAAAGTGATGTGCGCATGAATAACTATCCCATTGCAGATTGAGTGTTTCACGACCGCTGAGTAGTGAGGACAGGAGGGAAGATTGAGGGTGTATAGGTTTGTGATTTGGGGCCTGTAAGATCGGAGGATATTGTTAAGTATAGGCACAGAAAAGCTATTAAGATTTATAAAAGGGGTACGCCATGGATACATTAAATTCCTTAAGGGGCATGCAGAGCAGTAGATAAGCTGTCATAGTAGACTAATTCATGCTTCTTGAAATGGTGTCAAGGTAAATTATTCTCTTGTTGTAATTTTTCGGGATTTTTACGAGACAAACTTTGATCATTTTTCTTCTTCTTGTTTTTCATAGTTGGAGATTTGGCTCGATTGCCAAGAGGCTTTCGCTTGTCTCAAGATGCACTGAAAATAGTGGGATCATCACATTTTCCTGGTACTCATGAATAGCTTTTCAGTAATTGGAAATTACTAGCATCTGTTTATAGTTTAGTAGCCCTGCCGAAAAGGGTCACATTCTCTAGTTACTCTCCTTCTGTAGAGCTGAAGTAAAATGGTTTCTGTACATCTGGAGTCATCCAAGTCTAGTTCTATGTGCAAAGGAAAGTTATTTCTAAAAGTTAACTGAGGTTTCAGACAGTGTTTTTACTTGTTAACAGATACATTACTCACAATAAGATTAAATGTGGGAAGCTTAAATATGCTAAAAATTTCCATTTGAGATCTAAACACTACAAACATTTGGATACATGTTTTCAGAGCATTCACAGCAGCTGCAACATTTTAAAATTTTTAATGAGTTAATTCACTTGCCATGAAACACCTCCCTTAATGTTTTTTTAGTTTATTGACAAGGTAGACAGTCATCAGAACTTTCTAGTTCTACATCATCATTATATTGTAAAGAAGTACGTATGCTCATAAAGGAAGTATTCCTGGCCCTGAACGCTGCTAATACTTTCAGATTGGTATTTGCTGTTCTTGGCTTAGTTAAAACCACACATCATATGGCCTTTGTGTTCATTTTGTAGAACATTTTTTTTGGTTGAGGTTGTGTAAATATACCATTTCTTTTTATAGCTGAATAATATTCTTTTGTGTGTGGATGTATTTTTTTTTTACTTCCTTTAAGTATATCTTAGAATAATTTATAGCTAAAGTTTCAATGATCTGTTTAACATATTGAAGAACTGCTATACCATTTTTCCAGAGAGCCTGAACGTGTTCTCCTTTATACCAGCAGTATGTGGAGATCCAAACTTCCTAACATTCACATCAACACTTGTTACTATCCATCTCTTTTAAATATGGACACCCTAGTCAGATGTGAAATGATACTTTATTGTGGTTTTATTTGTCCTATGCTTCTAACAACAAATGAAGTGCCTCGTTGCGTAATATCTATATAATATATAGGTATCTTTTTACAAAAATGCCTATTGAGATCTTATCTAGCTCTTATATTTGTTGTTTTTGTTGCGTTGTAGAGACTTTATGTATTCTGGCTGTTGGATACTTATTATACATGACTTAAAAACATTTTACATTTTCTCCCACTCTGTGGATTATATTCCCCTCTTTCTTTTTTTTTTAAAGTTTTTTGAGACAGGGTTTCTCTGTGTAGCCCTGGCTGGCCTGGTACTAGCTCTGTAGAACAGGCTGACCTTGAACTTACAGTGACCCACCTGCCTCTGTCTTCCTAGTGCTGGGATAAAGGCATGCACCACTACTGCCCAGCTATATTTTTTTACTTTTTAATGTATTTTGAAAAAATACATTTAAAACTTTATGGACTTAGTTTTTTCCTTTGATTTCTTTTAAGAGTCTCATAGTCTTCATTCTAATTCATTGTGAGTTAATTTTTGCTTTTGATAAATGCTAGAGCTAAGACTCATTCTTTAGTGTATGGCTGTCCTGTTGAAGAGCTTATTCTCTCTTTTGAAGTCTCTCTTGTCACTGTTATTGAAAAGCAATTAGCCATGGCTGTGGACCTAGTGATGGGCTCTCCATTCTGTTCCATAGGTCTACAAGTCTGTTTCTTATACCAACACCTTGCTATTTTTATTATTGTTGCTTTAGAGCGAGTCTTAGAGCATTTAAGTGCTTTAATGTGAAGCCTTCAATTTTGTTCTCTAAGATTTTTGTTGTTACTGTGGGTCCCCATATTGATTCTAATAATCAGCTATGAATTACAACAAAAAGGGCTTTTAAATTAGGAGTTGAACTAACTCTCTAAATCAGTTTTTGCAACTTCCATTCATTTAGTGAATATCAAATAGTTTCACATTTGTTTAAGCCTAATTTCTCCTCAAACTCCTTATAATTTTTAGAATATAAGTTTGTAGTAATATGGTTTATTCCTACTTATTTCATTTTAAATGCTATTTTAAATAGAAGAATTTATTTAGCTAGTTTTTAGATTTTTTATTGCTGGTTTTAGACATGCATTTAATATTTTTATTTGATATCATACCTTGTCATTTGCAAAATTTATTTACTAGCTTTTTACTATACCTTAATATTTTCCATGCAAATCATGATACCTAAATATAGCTATGTCTTGTTCCAAAATGATTGCATTTTTTTTTACAAGTTGCTTCCCTTAGAACTTTTTCATCAATACTGATTATAGCAAATCGCTTTGTGTTGCTTCTATTTTAGTTTCAGTTTTTGAGTATTCAGCATAATGCTGTGTTTTTAAAGATGTTATTAATCAGACTGAAGAAGGTTCCTTCTGTTTCTGTTGAATGTTTTGCAATGAAGGGTGTTGGAATTTGTCAATTTATTTCCTACATCCGTGGGAACAATCATTTGCTTTTGTTTATTTTTTGCTATGATGCTTTATATTGATTGGTCTCTATATTTTGAATAGCCTCGAATTTTTGGAACAAATTTCAGTTGATGATGATTTTTAGCCCTTTGTTGATCATGATGTAGAGTCTTTTGCTTTGTAAAACAAAACTATTATTTACTATTTGTATGTCTGGGGCACGTGGAGGAGTGTGTGTAAATGCTACAACCTTTTGGGTGGAGGTCAACTTAAAGGAGTTGGTCCTCTCTTTCAATTATATGCATTCTGGAAATTTAATTCTGTTTGTCAAGTATGGTTGAAAGTGCCTTTAGCTGCTGAGCCATCTCACTGGCCCACTATAGTCCTTTTCTGTGATGTTGGATTTAATTGCTAGTATTGGGAGGTCTGTGTTTCATAAAGGCTTGTGAGTATCCTGTGTGATTTTGATGTTAGGGTGAGGGCGACTTTGTAGAGCAGACTATAGTATAGCTCCTCCTCATATTTTTTGAAACCGTTTATGAAGTAAAGTAAAATTATTGTTAATTTTACTTTAATTATTTGATACACTTTGCTGGAGAAACATCTGGTTCTGGAGTTTGCAAGAATTTATTTTGATAGTAATTTACTCTGCTTTTAAGCCTATTCAGATTTTGTATTTAATCATGTCTTCTAAGAAAAAAAAAGATACAAACTATCAGTTAAGTATCACATAAATATAACTAGTTACATCTCTCTGTTGCTTTTATTCTAAACGAAATTTTTTATGGATTTTGATGGACCATGAAGTGTCTAGGTGTGTATCTTTTGAGTTTTTCCTTGCTAAAGTTCAGTGATCTTCTTAAATTTGTGGATTTGTGATATTTGTGAATTTCAGGAAGTTTTTAATCAATGTTTCTTCAAACATCCTGTGTAATTTTTCTTTTACCTGTCCTGGGACTCTAAAGATTTGCCTTATGTCCGAACCATGGTTTATTTATCTTTATTGTCAGTTTCATGTATCAGTCCAGTTATTCCCCAGTGGCTTTTCACAAAGGCTCTTGTTCCTTTTGGCTGGTCAGTCTCCTGCTGTTTCCTGAGATTGGAGTTTTCATTTTAGTTATTACGTATTTTACTTTGGATTTTTGTTGCTTCTTTTTAATCTTTTCATTGATATTATCTATTTGAAATGATTGAATTCTATATTTTTATTAGTACTTTAGATATGGTTTTCTTGGCTCATACTTAAGATAGCAAATTTAATATGCTAATCAGTTGACCCAAACATTTGTTTTTTCCTCAAGGTAGTCTCAATTGACTGCTATGTTTTGCATTCTTATTTCTTGAATGTTTTTCTTTTTAAAATAACATTGAAAATTGGATATTTAAAATTATATAGCATAGTGATTTTGAAAATAAGATTATTTTTCCTTCTCAAGATATAGTGGTGGTGTTTTCGCTGATTTTCTTTAGGCTAATGACTGGCCAGAAACTTAAACATTTGTCACCAGTTAGTCCTTTAGCCTTTACCAAGGGTACTTTGCTCTGTCTTTTTGTGGGGGTGAGGAGGGTCATGACTTTAGTTACCATCAAGTTAGGTGACAGTTATGTTTTACTATTTGCTTAAAATTGTGTAGAAGTTCAACTTCATTGAGATGTAAAAATTCAGTGCTTACATGCATATATCTGGTCCTGGACATGCTCACATTCCTTTGTGTGAACTTGGTGTCCTATCCTTTCGGAATATGTTAGAATTTTTCAAAGTTCCAAATGTTATTTACTATTGTTTTTCTCTAAAGCGTTTTTGGTAATGTACTTCCTGAGATTATTTCACTGTATCCAACTATACACTCTAGTATACTATAAAACCCAGTTAAAATAGTCAGAGGCTCTTTCAAGAAAGTGTTAGACAGATCTATGATAATCCTCTGAGACAAAAACATTGTTAAGTATCTGAACGCTATTTACTCCCTCTAGTGGTGCCAGGCTCCTGGCACCACTATAATTTCACACCATTAGTTTTTAAGGCTGCTACAAAGGTGGGGAGGAGGAATTGGAACTGGACATTAGAAAATGCTATAAGGGCAGCTTTAAGAAATGGTGCTGGTCTAACTAGATATCTAAATGTATAAAAATGCAAATAGATCCATACTTATCATGCTGTACAAAACTAAAGTACAAGTGGATTAAAGGCCTCAATATAAAACCAGACATACTTAATCTGGCGGAAGAAAAAGTGGGCAAGAGCCTTGAACTTATTGGCACAGGAGACAACTGCCTGAGCAGAACACCAACAGCACAGGCTCTAAGATCAACAATCAATAAATGGGATGTCATGAAACTGAAAAGCTTTTGTAAAGTAAAGGACACTGTTATCAGAACAAAACGACAACCTACAGACTGGGAAAGGATCTTCACCCTATATCTGACAGAGGGCTAATATACAGAATATATAAAGAACTCAAGATGTTAAACAGCAACAAATCAAGTAATTCAATTAAAAAATGGGGTACAGAACTAAACAGAGAATTCTCAATAGAGGAATATCAAATGGCAGAGAAATACTTAAAGAAATGCTCAACATCCTTACTCACCAAGGAAATGCAAATAAAAACGACCCTGAGATTTCACCTTATACCCATCAGAATGGCTAAGATAAAAAAAACTCAAGTGAGAGCACATGCAGGCTAGGATATGGAGAAAGGGGAACCCTCCTCTGTTGCTGGTGGGAATGTAAACTTGTACAACCATTTTGCAAATCAATCTGGTGCTTTCTCAGATAATTAGGAATAGCACTTCCTCAAGATCTAGCTATACCACTCCTAGGCGTATATCCAAAATATGCTCAAGTACACAACAAGGACAACTGCTCAACCATGTTCATAGCAGCTTTATTCATAATGTCCAGGACCTGGAAACAACCCAGATGTCCCTCAACTGAGTAATGGATACAGAAATTGTGGTACATTTATACAATGGATTACTACTCAGAAATTAAAAACAAAGAAATCATAAAATTTGTAGGCAAATGATGGGAACTAGAAAAGATCATCCTGAGTGAGGTGATCCAGAGACAGAAAGACACACACAATATATACTTACTCCTAAGTGGATATTAGACATATAATATACGACAAACATACTAAAATCTGTACACTTAAAGAAGCTAAGCAAGGAGGACCCTGGGTAACATGATCAATCCTCACTCAGAAAGGCAAATGGGAAGGGCATCAGAAGAGGGAGAAAACAGTGAACATGACAGGAGCCTATCACAGAGGGCCTATGAAAGATTCTACCCAGTAGTGTATCAAAGAAGATGCTGAGGCTCATAGCCAAACTTTGGCAAGAGTGCAGGGAATCTTATGAAAGAAGGGGGAGCTAGAAAGACCTGGAGGGGACAGGAGATCCACAAGGAGAGCAACAGAACCAAGAAATCTGGGCTCAGGTGTTTTTTTCTGAGACTGATTCTCAAACCAAGGACCATGCTTGGAGATAACCTAGAACCCCTGCACAGATGTAGCCCATGGGAACTCAGTATCCAAGTGGGTTCCCTAGTAAGGGGAAAAGGGACTGTCTCTGACATGAACTCAGTAACTGGCTCTTTGATCACCTCTTCCCGATGGGAGAGTAGCCTTGCCAGGCCACAGAGGAAGACAGTGCAGCCAATCCTGATGAGACCTGATAGGCTAGGGTCAGATGGAAGGAGAGGAGGACCTCCCCTGTCAGTGGACTTAGGGAGGGGCATGGAAAAGGATGATCGAGGGAGGGTGGGATTGGGAGGGAATGAGAGAGAGGGCTATGGCTGGGATACAAATTGAATAAACTGTAATTAATATAGAAACTATAAATGAAAATGCTACAAGGGAAGACTTTTTTAAAAAAAGTTTTATTTATTTATTATTTATACAGTATTCTGTCTGCATGTACACATGCAGACCAGAAGAGGGCACCAGATCTCATTATGATGGCTGTGAGCCATGATGTGGTTGCTGGGAATTGAACTCAGGACCTCCAGAAGAGCAGCTGGTACTCAACCTCTGAGCCATCTCTCCAGCCCCAGACTTTTCTAAGTACAGTAGTTCTGTAGGACTACTGCAGCAGAGTGGCATAGAGTAGGTGGCTTAAACAACAGAAAGGACTCATAGTTCTAGAGGCTAGAATTCTGTAATGAGAGTGTTAGCAGCTCTGGTTCCTATGAGGCATATGAGCAAAAGGGCTGTTTTAGTCTTTGCTTGGGTTAGAAATTGGCTGCTTTCTCCATAAATCTCTTCTATGTCTTCCTCTTATATTTGTAGGTGGGTGTAAATTTTCCATTCATGTGAACACCCTTTATGTCTTCACATTAATTCCATTGGATTTGGATCCACTCTACAGATGTGGTTTCCTTTGCAGAGGCAGTGTGTCCAAATGAGCTCACATTCTCAGTGTAGACTAATAATTGTTGTAATAGAGGGAGGCACAGTTCACCACATATACTGAGATAGATAATAGACTCTCTCCTCCCCTCTTCTCTCTTCTCCCATCCTCTCTCCTCTTTTCCTTCCCTCTCTTCTTCCTTTCTCCTCTCATTCCCTCTGTCAACTAGTTTTCTTTAAACTTTTTAAAAATTAAATATTAAAAGTTTCTTGGGCAAGTTCATTCCACCTATTTTTATTAGTGTATATCAATTATACAAAGTAGTAGTTTTCATTCTTATGTTTTCATATATACATAGCATGCTTTGATCACATTTGCTCTCCTTATGCTCCTCAAACCTAATCATCTCCCATTTTTCAAATAGTAACTCTCCTTTCATACCTTATTAAAAAGTTTCTAGGGTGAGAAAGATGGCTCAGGCATAAGAAGAGTGCTTGCTGCTTGTGCATGAGGACCTGGTTTCAGATACACAGCTCTTATGTAAAAGCTGGTGAGGTCCTGCATGCCTGTAACCCCAGCATTGAGGGAAGAAGAAAGGTGAGTCGCCAAGCTCACTAGCTAGATAGCCTAGCTGAAACTGAACTTTAGGGTCTGAGAGACTGTGTTAGAATAGAATGAGGTGGAGAACAATAGAAAATGTCAATGCCTTTTTTCACATCTTCTTATGAAGAAGTGCGCATTCACTGTGCGCATAATACCATACAAAATACAGATTCCATAGGTGAATCAAATCATGCATTGTATATCTTGCTGAGCTTAGTCTATTTCCCTTACCAGGATCTCAAGTTCCATCGTGTTTCCTTTTTTTTTTTTCCTAAATAACATAATTTCACTGGATTTCATAGCTGAATAAAACTTAAAATTTAAAAATCCATGTTATTTTATACTTAGGCTGATTCTGTAACATGGGTGTCACGAACAGTGCCATAATAAGCATTGGTGTGCAGATGTCTCTATTGTATGCTGACTTAGTTTCCTTAGGATGGATGGACGAATGGATGGAGAAAGAACACGTTATGTCTTTTTTTCTGAGCCTGGGTCACCTCACTCAATATGCTATTTTCTTGTTCCATTCATTTATCGGTAACGTTCATGATTTTATTTTTCCTTTTGGCTGAATAGTATTCCATAGTCTACACGTTCCATGTTTTCATGACGATAGCCATTATGAATAGAATGGAATCTTCACATCGTTTAAACTTACACTTAACTAGTGGGTAAGAGTGTTGACCTTTTTATTTATTTATTGGACATTAGCATTTCTTTGTTCTTGTTTTCTTTTATTAAAAATAGATTTTTTTTCTATGGCAGCTCAGTATCTAAGTGGGTACCCTATTAAGGGGAACAGGGACTATTTCTGACATGAACTCAATGGCGGGCTCTTTGCTCCTCCCCCCCCCCCCCAAGGGAAGAGCAGCCCTGCCAGGACACAGAGGAGGACTTTGCAGCCAGTCCTGAAGATACCTGATAAACTAGGGTCAGATGAAAGGGTAGGAGGTCCTCCCCTATCAATGGACTTAGAAAGGGACAGGGAGGAGATGAAGGAGGAAGGGTGGGATTGGGAGGGAATGAGGGAGAAGGTTACAGCAGGGCTACAAAGTTAATAAACTGTTACTAATATTAAAAAAATAAAAAGACAATGGAATTTTATGTAAGAAGTGGGAAATAGTAAGAGCTGGAGGGACGGGAACTCCACAAGCAGAGCAACAGAACAAGATAATTTAAACACAGGGAACTTCCTAGAGACTCATACTCCAACCAAGGACTATTCGTGGAGATAACCTAGAACCCCTGCACAGATGTGGCCCATGGCAGTTCAGTGTCCAAGTGGGTTACATAGTAATGGGGAGAGGGACTGCCTCTGACATAATCTGATTGGCCTGCTCTTTGATCACCTCCCCCTGAGGGGGGAGCAGCCTTACCATGCCACAGTAGAGGACAATGCAGCCACTTTTGATGAGAACTGATAGACTAAGATCAGAAAGAAGAGGAGAACCTCCCCTATCAGTGGACTTGGGGAGGGGCATGCATGCAGAAAGGGGAGGGAGGGTAGGATCGGGAGGGGAGGAGGGAGGGGCTTATGGGGGGATACAAAATGAATAAAGTGTAATTAATAAAAAAAAAGAGAGTAATGGGTCAAAAGATGTTGAACAGTTATCAAAGAACACTTTGAATTGACTTTCAATTTCTAGCCTATAATGGATTCGGTTATATCATTCATTTATGGGGGCAAAAATAAATGAAAGATGCTGAATCTAGATGCTAGAATGATGGATAGTCATTTAAGTCACATAGTGAGGGGCTGAAGGACGTCTATAAATTTATATACTAAGTAAGGTATAAAGTGTGTCAGGTACATATGCACTTATAGCACATGTAAAATCTGTATTTGTTAACATGAAAATACACACACGTGCGTGAGATAGACACCTATTTTATGTACTTGAATTTGAAAATGGAGGGAATAGCATATCTTGGGGAAAGAAAATCTGACTCACTGGAATGTATTCCATATTGGTATCTGTATTTCTTAAACGCTTTACAATGTTTAATGTTTTATAGTTACAAAATAAATGGAGAATTTTAAATAAAAAAAGAATTGCAAAAAATAAAAATAAAAATAAAAAAATAGATTTTTTTTTCATACAGTTTATCCTATTTACAGTTTCCCCTCCCTCTGCTTTTCTCAGTTCCTTCACACTTCGATTCCCATTTGAATTCACACCATTTCTGTCTCTTTCATTAGAAAACAAACAGGCATCTAAGGGATAATAATAAAACAAAACAAAACACAACAGAAGAAAGATAAAACACAACAAGCAGAAGAAAAAGGGTCCAAGAAAGGCACAAGAAATGGATATAGACACAAAGAACCACTTACTTCTTCACATAGTCATGAATCCCATTAAAACACAAAACTATAAGCCATATATATGAAATATATGAAGGACCTATAGCGTAAGGAGAGAGAGAGAAAGAGAGAGGAGAGAGAGGATAAACTAGACAGTGTGCAAGGAGTGGAAGACCTTGGAGCACTCAGCCCTAAATGGGACACTTTCATCAAATTCAGACTCAGGGAAGTATGTGGAAGAAAAGGCAGAAAGATTGTCAGAGCCAGAGGTGATGTATGATCCCAAAGAAACAATGTCTTCCAGACACAACAGGACTGATGCACATATGAAGTCATTGAGACTGTGAGAGCATGCATATGACCTGCACATATCCAAACCAGATGAGGTGCCAGTGCTGATGGGGAAACAGACACAAGGTCTCGTTCCCCACTCAGAAGCTTTCTTC
Organism: Psammomys obesus; assembly: GCF_907164565.1. Taxonomy (NCBI): domain Eukaryota; kingdom Metazoa; phylum Chordata; class Mammalia; order Rodentia; family Muridae; genus Psammomys; species Psammomys obesus. The sequence continues at coordinate 8,486,428 of NW_026596051.1, forward strand.
AGTTAACAACCTCTTGCAAAGAAAAATTAGTTTCTCTAAGGGTCTCATTGTGTATACATTTGCGTTTCTTATTTTGAAAGGTATCTCTTCACTTTCTCATTTCTGATTTGAGCATTTGCTATTATAGTGTGTAACTTTTGAATTAAAAATGTGTTACAGATATTTGTTCGTTGACAGAGTAATAACTGGCAAGTATTTTTTTTTTCCATTCTGTTGACTCTGTTAATTGTTTCTTTGTTGTGAAGTAGCTCTTTAATTTCATGCAATTCCATTTGTCATTCTTGCTATTTTCTGAGTATTGTGGTCCTATTCAGAAAGCCATTGCCTCTGCCTGTATATTAAAGTGTTTGTTCCTGGTAGTCTAAAAGTTTCAGGCTTTGCATTGAAGTCCTTGACCTATTTAGAATTGATTTCTGTAGAAGATGAATATTGGAAATCAACTTCCCGTCTTTTATATGTAGGTTCTGTTTCTGTCCATTTTGTGGGGAAGTTGATTTCTGTCTGAGGTATGCTTTATATACCTTTGTTGGGAATCGTGTGGCTGTAGCTGTAGCCATGTTGGTTCCTTTTTGGTTCCTCTGGGCAGTTGCATTGGTCTGTGTGTCTGTTTTGTGCCAGCATTGTGCTTTATTACTGTTACTCTCTCATATAATTGAAAGTTTGCTACTGTGATAGCTCCATAGCGCTCCTTTTTTTTTTGTCTGGGTGGCTTTGGATATTTGGGATCTTTTGTACTTCCTATGAGTTTTTGAATTGTTTTTTAAAAAAATTTCTTTGAAAAAGCCATTGGCATTTTAGTGGAGATTGCATGGAATCTGTAGGCTGTTTTCAATTGTATAACTGTGTGTATAGACATATTCGTAATATTAATTCTGCCAATCCATGAACATAGGAGTCTGTTTGTCTTTTAATAATATCCTGTTAGGTTTCTTTGGTGTTTTCAAGTTTTTCATTATAGTTTTTGTTTTAATTTTTTTCCCCAGGTGTTGTTAAAGGCTGTTGTGAATGTGGCTGGTTTTCTTGTTCTTTCTAAGTATGTTTCTATATAGAGAAGCTATTGAAACTAGTGTTGCATTTTTCTCGGATAAGTGCTTTTTGCTGACGGTGCTTACTAGAGTTAAAACTGTTCTAGTGGAGTCTTTAAAACATTTAATGTTGTTTATTAGTAGAGGTGATTTGGCTTGCTTCTTATTTGCGTGTGATTTCTTTTTCTTTCTTTCTTCTTCAGCTACTGTTGCACCAGTGGATCATGCAAGCAGATCATCATTGCAGATTGCAGAGCTACTTAATACAGGGTGTTTTGTTTTGTTTTGTTTGTTTGTTTGTTTTTAGTTTTATAAATTTACCTGAAAATATCATGACTATTTTTTGAACAGCTGAATAGTATTTCATTGTGGAAATGCTCCATGTTTCTTTACTTATTCATCTCTTGATGAGCTTCTAGGCTATTTTCTGGCTATTGTCAATAGAGCAGCAATGAACATAGTTGATCAAGTGCCCTTGTGGTAGGCTTAAGCATTCTTTTGGCATATGCCCAAGAGTGGTATAGCTGGATCTTGAGGTAGGTCGATTCCTAACGATCTGAGGAACTGACATTGATTTCCATAGTGACTGTGCAAGTTTGCACTTCCACCAGCAATGGAGGAGTGTTTATCTTGCTCCACATTCTCAGCAGCATGAGCTGTCACTTATTGATCTTAGTATTCTCACAGATATAAGATGGGATCTCAAAGTAGTTATGATTTGCATTTCCCTGATGGCTAAGATTATTGAACATTTAGTTGTGTCCCAGCTATTTGAATTTCCTCCGTTGAGAATTCTTTGTTTAATTCTGCACCCCATTTAAAAAATTGTATTATTTAGTTTTTTGGTATCAGGTTTCTTGAATTCTTTATATATTTTGGGTAGTAATCTACTACTAGATGTGGAATTGGTAAAAATATTTTCCCCTTTTGCAGGTTGTTGCTTTGTCCCAGTAATGGTGTCCTTTACTTACAGAAAGCTTTAAGTTTCTGTCTTTTCCCATGTCACTGAATTTAAGGCTTTTCCTTCCTTTCTATTCTATCAGGTTGAGTGTATCTGGTTTTATATTGAGGTCTTTGATCCATTTGTAGTTGTTTTGTGAGGATTAAGTAGAGTTCTCATTGCATTCTTCTACATGCTGGTGGATGTCCTCCAGTTTGACTAGCACCATTTGTTGAAGATGCTTTCTTTATTCTAGCATTTCTGGCTTCTTTCTAAAAATAAAATATGTAATGGGTGTGTGGGTTTATATTTGGGTCTCCCAAGTCCTTCTAAAAGTTTACTGATAGGGGAGATCCTCCTCCCCTTTCATCTGACCCCAGCTTATCAGGTCTCATCAGGACTGGCTGCATTGTCCTCCTCTATGACCTGACATAGCTGCTTCCTCCTTAGGGAGAGGTGGTAAAAGAGCCAGCCATTGAGTTCATGTCAGTGACAGTCCCTGTTTCCATTACTAGGGAACTCACTTGGATACTGAGCTGCCATGGGCTACATCTGTGCAGGGGTTCTAGGTTATCTCCAAGCATGGTCTTTGTTTGGAGTATCAGTCTCAGAAAAGACCCCTGGACCCAGGTTTCTTGGTTCTGTTGCTCTCCTTGTGGATCTCCTGTCCCCTCCAGGTCTTTCTGTTTCCCCTTTCTTTCATAAGATTCCCTGTACTCTGCCCAAAGTTTGGTTATTTATCTCAGCATCTGCTTTGATACACTGCTGGGTAAAGTCTTTCAGAAGATGGAAAGATCTTCCGTGCTCATGGATTGGTAGAAGTAACGTAGTGAAAATGGCCATCCTGTCAAAAGCAATCTACAGATTCAATGGAATTCCTATTAAAATACCAACAAAATTCTTTACTGACCTTAAAAGAATAATTCTCAACTTCATATGGAAAAACAAAAAACTCAGAATTGCCAAACGATCCTGTACAACAACAGATTGTCTCAAGTATCACTATCCCTGATCTCAAGCTGTACTGAAGAGCAATAGTAATAAAACTGCATGGTACTGGCAGAGAAACAGAATGGTGGATCAATGAAATTGAATAGAAGACCCAGAAATAAACCCACACACTTAAGGATATTTGATTTTTGACAAAGAAGCCAAAACCATTCAGTGGAAAAAAGACAGCATCTTCAACAAATGGTGCTGGTCTAACTGGATGTCTACATGCAGAAAAATGAAAATAGATCCATATTTATCACCATGCACAAAACTAAAGTACAAGTGGATCAAAGACTTCAACATAAAACCAGACACACGAAATCGGTTAGAAGAAAAAGTGGGCAAGAGCCTTGAACTCATTGGCACAGGAGACAACTTCCTGAACAGAACACCAACAGCACAGGCTCTAAGAGCAACAATCAATAAATGGGACCTCATGAAACTAAAAAGCTTCTGTAAAGCAAAGGAAACGATAGCCTACAGATTGGGAAAGGATCTTCATCAACCCTGTATCTGACAGAGGGCTAATATACAGAATATATAAAGAACTTAAGAAGTTAAACAGCAACAAATCAAGTAATCCAATTAAAAATGGGGTACAGAGCTAAACAGAGAATTCTCTGTAGAGGAATATAGAATGGCAGGGAAACACTTTAAGAAATGCTCAGTGTCCTTAGTTATCAGGGAGATGCAAATCAAAATGACCCTGAGATTTCACCTTATACCCATCAGAATGGCTAAGATAAAAAACTCAAGTGACAATACATGCTGGAAAGAATGTGGAGAAAAGGGAACCCTCCTCCATTGCTGGTTGGAATGTAAACTTGTACAACCATTTTGGAAATCAGTCTGGCGCTTTCTCAGACAGTTAGGAATAGTGCTGCCTCAAGATCCAGCTATACCACTCCTAGGCATATATCCAAAAGATGCTCAAGTACACAATAAGGACATTTGTTCAACCATGTTTGTAGCAGTTTTATTCATAATAGCCAGAACCTGGAAGCAATCCAGATGTCCCTCAATGGAGGAATGGATACAGAAATTGTGGTAATTTTACACAATGGAATACTACTCATCAATTAAAAACAAGGAAATCATGAAATCTGCAGGCAAATGATGGAATCTAGAAAAGATCATCCTGAGTGAGGTATCCCAGAAGCAGAAAGAAACACACAGTATATACTCACTTATAAATGGATACTAGACATACAATATAGGATAAACCTACACAAATCTGTATACCTAAAGAAACCAAGCAAGGAGGAGGACCCTGGGTAGGACGATCAATCCTCATTCAAAAAGACAAACAGGATGGACATTGCAAGAAGGAGAAAAGAGGAAACAGGACAGGAGCCTACCACAAAGGGCCTCTTTGACTGATGTATTGTATATTCAGCATCTGAAAGTCTCTCTTTCATCTCTTGTATTCTGTTTGTGAAGCTTGTCTCTGTAGGTCCTGTTTGAATTTCTAAAATTTTCACTTCCAGAATTCCCTCAGTTTGGATTTTTTATTGATTCTATTTCCATTTTCGGGTCTTGAGCAGTTATTTTATTCATTTACTTCCACTGTTTGTTCCATTTTCCTGGATTTAAGGGTTTTATTAATTTACTCTTTGAGGACCTCTCTAATCTCCATACAGGTAGTTTTAAAGTCTTTTTTCCTCTGCTTTAGCTATGTTGGAATATTTAGGGCTTGCTGTGGAAGAGATACTGGACTCTAGTGGATACATATTGCCCAGGCTGTTATTGATTATGTTTTAAAGTGGCCTCTAAGCATCTGGGATGGGGATGCTAACAGGGCTAGGTGCTGATTTTCTGGTTTATCTTTATGGGGGAGGTGTTTTGTTCCTTGTTTTCTGTTTCCTCTGCTTCCCTGGCCTGCTTTGCTGCTCTGTTCACAGAGAATGCCTGCTGGTGTTGGAGGCTGGGATGATGGATGAGTTGGTGGAAACAAGGTTAAAGAAGATTTTTTTGTGATTCATTGAGGATGGGGTCAAAGAGGAAAGAGACACCTCAGCAGAATTTTTGGTATAGAGCTAGAGCTGACATTGTAGAGAGAAGGGGTTGGGACTGGAGGAGCAAAAGGAGAGCTGAAGATTTTCATTCAGCCTGTGCCTGCTTCCCTGGCAGGACTGGTTTGTAGGCTGGGGCAGGGCATGGTGGTGGTGGGAGTGTAGGGGGGTGAGTGGTCTGGAGGTAAGAAAGTGGGGGACCAAGAGTACCTGTTGGGGCTAGGAAAAGGGAAAGAGTTGGTAGAGGGAGTTTAGAAGGGGAAGATCTGTAAGATTCAGGGCATGGAGACATGGGGCAGGGAAGGTTGTAGTAGATGTCATATTTCAGAGCTGGGGGTGAGACTGAGGGCATGGATTTAGAGGAAAGGAGTGTTAGGATCCTGCAGCGGAGGAGTTATAAGGTGGATTCATAAATCACACCAAGGGACAGGTTCCATATGGGAGGTTTTATTAGAGGAGTTGTAGGGGTCACAGAGACTGTCTCTGGGTGAGGTGAGGGGTGGAGGGAGAGAGAGACAGAAAGAGAAGAGAGAGAGAGAGAGAGAGAGAGAGAGAGAAAGAGAGAAAGAGAGAGGAGTAAGTCCTCTTATAAGGTGATCCAGAGATTGTAGAACAAACAGGTGTTTGTATCATAGGTGGTCTTCAGGTGGTCCTGTTGCCGCTGATTCTGGAGGTGGCCTCAGAGATGCCGGATTCCCAGCTTGTCAGGTCCCCCGGGAGCTGGCCTTAGTGATCCTTGTTTACTGATCCCAACATTCCTCCCTCTTTGTTTAATTAAAAAGTGAGGAACTAGGAAATGGGGTTATTGTGGGGAGGGCATAGATGCAACTTGTGCTCTTCAAGCTACTTCCTGCCAATTAGGGTCATTGTCATTATCAGGGTTCAGTTGCTTCCCACAGGCAGGGTTGATTGGAAGGTCATCGTTATCTGGTTCTGTGGGCAGAGGTTGATAATCCCATAAAAGTAACTGAATAATGGTTTGGTTAGAGATTTTTTGCATTTGTTGTTGGAAGAATGTAGAGAAGAAGTTTAGAAAGCAGGATGCAGAAAACCAAAGCAGAAAGATGAGAAGAGGTGTGAGGAAAGGCAGAATCCACCTCCACATGGGGTTCTCAAAGGCCCAAGAATTAGAGGCCTTGAGCTGTTCTCTTCGCTTTTGTAGATTTGTCTGGAGTGGTAGGATTTTGTCTTTTACTATACCCTATTGGTTGATATAAGAACAGTATTCCTCCTGGAAGAAGATGCAAAGGCAACCTTCTTTAGCTGTGCGAGATCTAATCCTTATAGTTTTTTAAGTACTACTTCTGCCAGTACTAAGGCTTGAGTTGATCTGTCCTTGGAGAGTTAGTATTGTCTGAGCCACTTGCTGGAGATCCTGGATGAACTGGGAAGAAAGCTGATGTTAATACATAGTAAAGTGTCTAGTCCTGTTGTCTTGGTCCTGACAGCTGCCAGGATTCCTGCAACAGCCAGGAGTGGTAAGATTTGAATTGCCCTCTTATCCTTCTGGGCAGCTATTGAGTCCACGACTAGGATTGATAGGAGCTTCTTCCCATTAATCACACCAAGGTCAGGGAATAGGTGTACCAGCGTACACACTCCTGATCAACCAGCAGGCAGGAGTTGGTAGACCTCTGGGTACCACAAAGAATTGAGGTATTATGAACATTAGGGCATTGGGGTTGAGACAAGGTATGAAGGCTTATAGTTTCATTACAGTCTAAGGAACTTAGCACTCCTACAGAATGTGTCCCAAATGCCTTGAAACAGCTTGCCACGCCAAAGAGGGAGATATGAAAAAGGTAGGGGGTTATGGCAACATCAGAGTTAGGGCAGTTAGTGAATGGTGAAGTAAGGTTACTTGACAGGGTCACTGGAGAAGCTGTCAGTTGTAGTTCTGAGTTGGTCCCAGGTGGGACACATAGTCAACAAACTTTAAAACATCCCGGTTGGGTGACATTATGCCAAGGTCAGAGTCTGAAGTAGGAGACAAAATGACAGGTTTGTATTATTTAGGATGGGGGGAATGTTAGAGAGGCAATGACCTTAGAGGAGTGTTTAATTACCTTCTCTACTTCTCTCATCCATAGGGATTGGGTAATCAGGTCGTATTTTCTCTGGATATGAATTGTACTTATCAGTAAATTGGATGTGTAGCAGTGGTAGAGTTTTCCAACTGGGATCCCATCTGGGATCCTGGGGATCTCAGATGTAGAAGTAGAGTGTCTTCCTATACAGGTGAAAGAACTTCTTTTGTGCTGTTCCTGGATCTGGCAATACCAGTATGGGCAGCCTCCATATTTGTCTGGCCATTTCTTGCAGTAATCTTTGTTTGGTCAAAGAGGAAGCCAACAAAAATTCCATCAAATAAGAGAGGAGGGATAGATGTGGTGGTGATGGCTATTTCAATTGGCTCCTGACAGCCTCCTATAGAACAACTTCCCTACCCTATTTGGAGAGACTATTTATTGTCAATGATGGCTTCTTGAACCTTGAATCCCCATATGTAGGGATTACCTTGGACAGAAACAGACAAGAGGGAGAGGAGAAAGAATATATATCCAATCTAGTAGGGTTGAACACAGGTGCTATAGGGAGGCCTCATTCTTCTGGAACCGGAGACAAGGTAGTTAGTCTTGGCATCCTCTGGAGCTTGAGGGATCAGGGTCCTGTTGGGGTTGATATGTAAGAGAGGGCATTATCTTGAAGAGGGGGTTAAAAGGCTTGAGGTGAGATAGATGAATCCAGTGAGGGAAGCCCTCAAGCTTGGCAGCTGTGGGGGTCACATGAATGAACTTGAAAGGGCCCCACCATTTAGGAGAAAGAGATGAGGGGCATTGGTCTGGAGGGAAGAGAAGGACCTGGTCTCCCATGTTAATGGGAGATGGACAGGAATTAGTGTGTGGCTGTGGTAAACAGTGGTCAGTAAAGTTCCATAGACGAGAACAGAGATGAAAGAGTAAGTAGGTGGTCGGGAGAGGGGAAGATTTAGCTGAAAGACTGGGAGTTAGAACCGGTTGTTCATAATGAACTCAAAAGGCATGATAGACAAGAGTTTTTTTTCTTTTTTTTTTGGGGGGGGGGAAGAGCTTATAGCCTAAACAGGGCCAGTGGGGAGGAGTTTTATCCAATTGAGGTGAAGCTCTTGTGAGTTTAACAACAGTATTTTTTAAGGCTTGGTTAGTTCTGTGTATCTTTCCTGAAGACTGTAGATGATATTGGATATGAAAATACCAAGGAATATTAAATGGCTTTAGATAAGGCCTGGGAAACCTGAGAAATGAAATCAGGACCATTTTCTGACTGAAGGGAGGCAGGGATTCCAAAACTGGGATAATCTCATGGAGAAGGAGATGAGAAACTGTCTGAGCTCTTTTGTTAGAAGTGGGGAATGCCTCCAACACACCCAGAGAAAGTGTCCACCAAGAGCAGGAGGTACCAGACATATATGGCTACTGGCATGTGCATAAAATCAAGTTGCCAGTCAGTCCCAGGGAGGGAGCTTCTAGTTTGGTGGGTAGGGAAAAGGGGTCTTCAATATCCCGAGTTAGGATCTGAAGTCTGACAGATTTTACAAGAGGCAGTAATGGTATTTAGGAAATTCAAGTCCTCAGAGGTGGGCTGCAGGTGGGTCTTAACAAAGTTAGAGAAGGCTTGGCTGTTAGGATGAAAGAGCTGGTGCAGATAGGACAGAATCTGATGAGTGTCAGGGGAGATGTGTGTTGTAGTATAAGGATGTCCTTTGGTGGTGAGAGGAGTCAGGCTTTTAAGAGCTATAGTGTTAGCTGCCTCATCAGCCTGGTTATTTCCTTTGGAAATGATGGAATCGTTTGTTCAGTGGGACTATTCTGATGGCTTTGGGAAGGTGGAGGCTTCTAGCATGGCCATAATTTGTCCTGTATTGGTTTCAGATCCTCCCTTTGCTGTAAGTAACCCATGCTCTCTCCAGATGGCAGCATGGGAGAGAAGAATATGAAAGTCAAATTTCTAGTCTGTGTCGATGTTAAAGGATTGTCCCTGGGCCAATTGGAAGGCACGAGTAGGAGCTCTAAGTTCAACCTGTTGATTAGTGGTGTGGGCAGGGAGGGCTTATGCCTCAATTACCTCAGTATCCGACACCATGGCATAGCCCACTTTTTGAGCTCCTTCATTTACAAAGGAGCTGCCGTTTGTATACCAGGTATAGATGGCCTGAGGCAATGTGACCTCCTGTATGTGTGAGGGGTAGGGAAATAGTTCCTCTGAGGTGTCAGTGCAAGAATGATATGGGGAGTGGTCACAGTTAGGTTAAGGAAGAAGGTTTGAAATATTAAGAGGTGGGCATGGTTGGAAAGTAAGAGTAGAGTCTTTTGTTAGTACCACCTGGAGAGAAAGAACCTGGAAGGAGGTAGAGTTTGTGAGCCTTTTATGTTAAAATGTGAGAAGGATTGTGAGAAGAGAAGGCAGTAATAGGTAACCCAAAAATTAGTTTTTTGGATTTTCGAATAAGGAGCTCTGCAGCTGCTAAAGCACATATGCAGGGTGCTCATTCCTGGATTGCTTGGTAATTTTTTGACAGGTATATGCTAAAAAAAAGAGAGAGAGGATGCAAAGGGGGGAGGTCCCAGTTGGTGACCCAAGCAAGGCTACAGGGAATATTCTTTTTTTGTTACATAGAGTTATAGGGACAGGTTAAGTCTGGGAGATGTAGGGATGGGTCTTCAAGAAAAGCCTGTTGGAGCCTTCAAAAGGGCTTGGTAACGGGCTTAAGAAGGTGTTCGCGTTAGGGGCTAAGGCTGCCACATATAAGGGGTGGGCAAGAAGGGAAAAGGAAGGTACCCAGAAGCATAAGAAACCAGCCATTCCCCCCTCAAAAAAAAAAGATAATGTTTCCTTTTTAGTGGAGGGAACTGCTAGAGATTGTACTATGTCTTTTCTATCTAGGGTGATGGTTTTGTTGGTTGGGGTTATTGTTATTCCCAGGTAAAGTGACCTGAGGCGTGGACCTCAGGCGTGGAGGGTGAGATCTGATAGCCCCTGTTAGATAGGAAATTTATAAGGGTAGAGGTAATCAAATTGCCAGTTTTGCTAATTTGTAAGGATGGGCTGCAGGGGAGAAGTCCATCTGTGTCCTGTATAAGTTTAGAGTTAAGGAGAGATAAGGAGAATAGATCAAAGGCTAGTGTCTGGCCAAACAGGTGTGGGCTGTCCTGGAAACCCTGGGGTAGGACATTCCAGTTAAGCTGGGTAGAGACAAGGGTTTGAGGGTCAGTCCAGGTGAAGGCAAAGATATTTTGTGACTGAGCATCCAGGGGAATAGAGAAGAATGCACCCTTGAGATCCAGAACTGAGAAATGGGAGGTCCCTGAGGGGATAGTAGAGAGGAAAGTATAGGGATTAACTACAACAAGGTGGAGGGGGACCACTGCAAAAATGAGGAGCCAGGTCTTGAACCAGATGATAGGTTCCAGTGGGCTCTGTAACTGTAAAAAGGGTTGTTAAAAGGAGTTCTTTTTTTTTCTTAGAAGGTCACAGATAATAGACTTAAGTCCATTGAGACTTGAGAGGAGATAGACCATGAGCTTGGCTGATATACCAGGTGGGGCCCTGTCACTGAATGACCACTGGGGAATGGTGTCTAGGGACAGAATGGTGTTGGACATCTCAGACTTAGGGGTCCACTGTGGAGGCTGGTAAAGGAAGCAGCATGTTGGAACTGGTAAATAGGGTAGCTAGGAGAAGAGAGAGGATGTTGGCGAGCTTGGTGTCAGATGAATGGGGGAAGTAAAGGAAATAGAGGGTCCCACTTTGGCTAAAAGGTTCCTTCCCAAAATGAGGACTGGACAGGTTGGCATCACTAAGCAGGAATGAGTTAAGGGAACACCCTTGAAAGTACAATTGAGTGGTGGAGTCCGGCAAGGCTGGCAAGGAAGTCCCCCTACCCCAACAATAGGGGAATGAGAAGGAGAGGTTGGTCCCAGTACTCCATCAGGACAGAGTAATTTGCTCCGGTGTCCACAAGAAAGGAGATGGGTCACCCTGATACCACAATAACTACCTGTGGCTCCCTGTTAGTAATGGCAAGGGAACCCTGGCACCTTCAATTGTCCATGGGTAGTTCTAGGATATTGGCCAGAGGGTGATCTGGGAGTGATGCCCCTATACCAGGGAGAAATGGTGGCAGACAACATCCCAGTGTCCCTTTTGGTGGCATTTTGGACATGTAAGCCCTTTGGCTTACAGGGGTTAGGACAAACTAGGGCCCAGTGACCTTCTTGACCATATTTGAGACAAATCCCTTGGTCCTTGTGCTGAGACTCATAGTCAAACTTTGGGCAGAGTTCAGGGAATCTTATGAAAGAAGGGGGGAGATAGAAAGACCTGGAGGGGACAGGAGCTCCACAAGGAGAGCAACAGAACCAAAAATCTGGGCCCAGAGGTCTTTTCTGAGATTGATACTCCAACCAAGGACCATGCATGGAGGTAACCTAGAATCCCTGCACAGATGGCAACTCAGTCTCCCAAGTGGGTACCCTAGTAAGGGGAACAGGGGCTATCTCACATGAACTCAGTGGCTGGCTTTTTGATCACCTCCCTCTGAGGCAGGGGAGGGGAGCAGCCTTATGGGCCACAGAGGAAGACAATGCAGCCAGTCCTGATGACACCTGATAGGCTAGGGTCAGAGGGAAGGGGAGGAGGACCTCCTCTATCAGTGGACTAGAGGAGGTGTATCGGAGGAGAAGAGGGAGGGAGGGCAGGATTGGGAGGGTATGAGGGAGGTGGCTACAGCTGGGTTAATACAAAGTGAATAAATTGTAATAAGGAAAAAAAATTCTCCAAAAGACATCCCAATGCAGATGCTGGAGGAACTGAAGAATGGACAGTTCTCATTGGGCAGGTAGGAGTTAGTGATCCGCCAGAGGTGTCCCAAAGGCAAGGTTTGGCTCAGTAGATTGGTATGGTACTATCTGTTCCAACAGCTTACCAGTGTTGGCCAGAGACCAAGGCCAAGTTTGCCGGGTCAGACATGGTTACCTAGTGCTAGGATTTTGTAGAGGAGGAGAGACAGGCAAACCGCGCCTGAGGGAAAAAGAAGCCTTGAATGGAGGTCAGCAAAAAGGCTCAACCATAGCCAATAAAGACTGATTGGGTGTTCCTCCATCTCAAAAGTTACCAGGAAGTTGTTGGACGTGCAATGGTCAGTCTTCCCTGACCAAGAGAGATATTTATGCTCACTGAGAAGGGGAACTCACCAATCTAGCTCGTGTAGCATGATAGGAGGGTAGGGACCTGGTTGCTGGAAAGTGGCCGTGGGTGGATCCAAAATGAAATAGGTTTCCAGCATCTCTGGTGGTGGTAATGGTGCTGGGAGTAGCCGCCATGGGCGTGGCCACTGAAAGAACCTGTTCCGGCCCATGCACGAATGTGAAGATTGTGTGGAGGAGTTAGGTGGGTTCATAAATCATGCCTGGGAACAGGTTCCACTTGGGGGGGGGCTTATAAGGGGAGGGGAAAGGGTCACAGAGACTGTGTCTGGGCGAAGTGGGAAAGGGGTTGGTGAGTCCTCTTATAAGGTGACCCAGTGCATGTGTGGAACAAACAGGTGTTTGTATCACAGGTGATCTGCAGGTGGCCCCATCACCACTGGTTCTGGAGGTGGCCTCACAGATGCTGGATGTCAGGTCCCCTGGAGGCTGGCTGTAGAGGTGTCTGTTTACCAATTTCAACAAGGAGGGAGTTGGGAAAAGTCCTTCTTTAGCTTCCCTGCTCCCCTGCCCTGCTCAGCTGATCCATACTTGTCAATGTATCCCTGGCTTTTCACTTATTGATTTACTTACTCTGAATACTTCGGTCTAATGAGAATGGGGTATTGAAATTACCTGTTATTACTCATCCAGACCCGTCTTTACCGTTATGTTCAAAAGTGTTTGTTTTATGAAATTTGGTAATCTAGTATTTAATTTATATCTATTTATAATTTTGTCTTTGTGAAGGACTATTGCTTTTATTAGTATCATTTTATTAGTATCATTTCTGACTGATTTAGGCTTGAATATATGCTTTGTTAGGTATGAGGGTAGAAAGCCCTACTTTGTTTTAAATTTCCTGTACTTAGAATATAATTTTCTGTCATTTCACTTTAGTCTGTGTGTTTCCAAGTGAGTTTTTTTTTTTTTAAACACAGAAAGTGGTTGGATTTTGTTTCTTAAACTATCCAGCCAGTCACCAGTCTACATTTAAGGTTACTACTGAGAAGAATTATTTCTCTTGTCTTGTTCTGAGAGGTTTGCTGGCTTGCTGAATTAATAAAACTTGAGTATCATTTGTTACCTATTTTGCTAATGAGATTTATTCATCCCTGTGCCACTGTGTGTGCTTGTTTCTGTTTTTTTTTTTTTTATTCCTCTGCTGTTTCCTATTCTATTAGGTTTCTTCTGCGGTTGCTGGTTTTGTGTTTAGGAGTTGCTTAGTTTGGAATTGTCATAGATTTTTCTTTATCCTTTACTTTCAGAGGATAACTTTGTTAGATTTAGTAGTCCTGGTGCACACTTATTTTGTTTCAGGGCTTGGTATGTATTAGGCCACATTCTCCTGGATTTTAGAATCTTTCCTGAGAAGTATGCTATTACCTTGATACTTCTCTCTTGTGTTTTGAGTATTCTTTCTTGCCTCTCTGTTTTTGGTATTTTAACCATAATGTGACACAGAGAGGTTCCCTTAAGTCCCCATAGCTATTGGTGTTTCTAAATTCCTCATATAATTCATATCTCTGAGGTCTTTGTTTTAGTTATGGATATTTTCTTTGTTGCTATATGAATATATTAATTTTGAACCCAATCTTTTATGTTTCTTCTTTTGCCTATTCTAGCCCATTGGTGCCCCTTTCTATTGAGACTTTTGTTTGATTCATTGAGTTTTCATTTCTAAAATTTCCATCTATATATTTTGTTTAAGAATCTCTCTTTCTTGATTTCCTGTCTAGGTTGCTGTCTTTCTCATCTAGATCTTGAATTGACGTCTTTCATCTGTCTTAATCTTACTTAATGACAGTTATCTTTTTTATTAATTACACTTTATTCACTTTGTATCCCAGCTGTAGCCCCCTTCCCCATCCCATCCCAATCCCATACTCCCTCCCTCTTCTTTTCCTATGCTCCTCCCCAAGTCCAGTGATAGGGGAGGCCTTCCTCCCATTCCACCTGACCATAGTCTATCAGGTCTCATCAGGACTGTCTTCATTGTCTCTCTCTGTGGCCTGACAAGGTTGCTCCCCTTCAGGTGGGGGTGGTCCAAGAGCCAGCCCTTGAGTTTATGTCAGAGATGGTCCCTGGTCCTATTATTGGGGAACCCTCTTGGATACTGAGCTTCCTTGGGCTACTTCTGTGCAGGCTACTTCTAAGTTATCTCCATGCATGGTCCTTGTTTGGAGTATCTGTCTCAGAAAATACCCCTGTGCCCAGATTTTTTGGTTCATTTGCTCCTTTTGTGGAGCTGCTGTTTCCTCCAGGTCTTTCTATCTCCCACTTCTTTCATAAGATTCCCTGGACTCTGCCCAAAGTTTGGCTATGCATCTTAGCATATGTTTTGATAACCTGCTGGATGAAGTCTTTCAGAGGCCTCTGTGATAGGCTCCTGTCCTGTTCCCTGTTTTGTCCCTCTTCCAATGTCCATCTCATTTGCCTTTCTGAATGAAGATTGAGCATTTTACCCAGGGTCCTCCTCCTTGTTTACCTTCCTTAGTTGTACAGATTTTAGCATGATTATCTTATATGTCTGCTTCTGAATATATACCATGTGTGTCTTTCTGCTTCTGGGATTCCTCACTCAGGATGATCTTTTCTAGATCCCACCACGTGCCTGCAAATTTCATGATTTCCTTGTTTTTAATTGCTGAGTAGTATTCCATTGTGTAAATGTACCACAATTTATGTATCCATTCCTTAATTGAGGGGCATCTGGGTTGTTTCCAGCTTCTGGCTATTACAAATAAAGCTGCTATGAACATGGTTGAGCAAATGTCCTTGTATACGTGAGCGTCTTTTGGATATATGCCTAGGAGTGGTACAACTGGGTCCTGAGGTAGCACTATTCCTAATTGACTGAGAAAGCATCAGATTGATTTCCAAAGTGGTTGAACAAGTTTATATTCCCACCAACAATGGAGTAAAGTTCCTCTTTCTCCACATCCTCTCCAGCATGTATTGTCACGTGAGTTTTTGATCTTAGCCATCTGATGAGTGAAATGTGAAATCTCAGGGTCGTTTTGATTTGCATTTTTCTGATGACTAAGAATGTTGAACATTTCTTTGTTTCTCTGACCCATTCGATATTCTTCTATTGAGAATTCTGTTTAGCTCTGTACCCCATTTTTTTTAACTGGATTACTTGATTTGTTGCTGTTTAACTTCTTGAGCTCTTTATATATGGATCTTAGCCCTCTGTCAGATATAGGGTTGGTGAAGATCCTTTCCCAATCTGTAGGCTGTCATTTTGTTCTGATGACAGTGTCCTTTGCTTTACAGAAGCTTTTTAGTTTCATGAGGTCCCATTTATTGATTGTTGATCTTACAGCCTGTGCTGTTGGTGTTCTGTTCAGGAAGTTGTCTCCTGTGCCAATGAGTTCAAGGCTAACCGATTTAGTGTGTCTAGTTTTATGTTGAGATCTTTGATCCACTTGGATTTTAGTTTTGTGAATGGTGATAAGTATGGATCTATTTTCATTTTTCTACATGTAGACATCCAGTTAGTTCAGCACCATTTGTTGAAGATGCTGTCTTTTTTCCATTGTATGGTTTTGGCATCTTTTAAAAATCTTTTTATAAAGTGAGACTTTTTCATTCTTTGGCATTTTAGCCATTTTGGTATGTTTTGATGTAGTTATTGAGTACTTTGGAACTTTTGGCGAAAATCTTTTTCTGGTTCTTCTTGTGTGTGTGTGTGTGTGTTTCTATGTTGTAATTTGTGTATTAGTGTGAATGGAAATTTATTCAGTGGGGTCATCATAGTGACCTACTTTACAAAGGAAATTGAAGGCTCAGTTTTCAGTACTACTGAGATAGGAGAAAACAAAATTTTGTAATACTAAGAATACCAAAATACACGAAATGTAGAAATATATTTAAAATCAAAGTCAACTTGTATACCAACAATAACCACAGAAAAGAAAGAAGTCAATAAAGTACAATTAACTTGATAAGTATTAAGTGGAGTAAAGAAATAAAACAAATAAATGAAAGAAATAAAGGAGAGGACAAGAAAAGGAAGTAGAAAAGAATCAAGGTCAAACAAAATAAAAGAAAAGAAAGCTAGTTTAAAGAAATTGAAGCCAAAGAAGAAAGAATTTGAGGAAAATTACCAGAGGCAAAAACATTTGATTCAAAATAAAGGGAAATATGTGAGCAACATTAGACAGTGATTTAAAGAATAATTATAATTCAAAGGTGTTAAAAAAGAAAATAATACTATACACACAGTATAAAACAAAGAAAAACTTTAAGTTGAAAAAAAGATAAATTGTAGAAGTTTTCCATGCTCTCTAATATTGGAACTTTGCCTGTTGGAGGAGTGGTAGTGAGTCCTTGCTGAAATATATTTTCATGCCTGTTCTTTAGGTTGGACATTGATGTGGACAAGGGCTGGGCCAGCTTGTCAGGGTTAGTTTGAGCTTAAGGCTATAGTATTCTCTTTGCATACCCAGAGCTTCCCTTGACCCCATGAGTTTCGTGCAGTGGTTGGAAAGGCTTCTTGCTAGGCTCCTTGTTTGTAACTCTAGGAACAGCCCATGTCTGGGCTTTTGGCCATCTCTGGAGCACATTGGAAAGAATATTGGCATCTGCACTGGAAGGGGAACACTGTTGGAGCAGCACTGCCTGTGCCTTTGGATCCTCACTGTTGGTTTTCTTATATTAATATTTTCTAGGTTGTTAAAAGTTTTTGATTAAATTCCAGAGTTCTAGAAATTCTTATTTTTATCAGTTTCATAAGTGAGATGAATTTTAGTGTTCATTGTTCTGCTATTTTCATTGATTTTACCAGCTGCACTTTCATACTTGGATTATAAATTTTTTATGTAACTGATATCCTTTTTATTGCCTCATTTTATTGTAAAATATTAAATTCATTCTTAAAATTAACATTTGAATTCTGCAAGTAATGGCTATATGAAAGGTTGATTATTTTTAATCTATATTAGATTGGTATTTAAAGTTTAAATACCTTGGCTTCACATTATCTGGTTGTCTTATATTTTCTGGTAATGCTTGAGTTTTTTATGTTATGCAGTTATGTATAACATAACATAGGAGTTATGCAGTCTTTCAGCATCTGTTTCTTGGCCATATTTATGCCCTGTCTGTGATTCTCTTTGAAGTCTTCACTTTTTATTTATTATTTTCAGTTTAGTTAGTTTTCTCTTTTATTCATTCAGACATTAATTTTATCCACTGAGAATTTATTTACATTTTTATTGTGCCTTAGCTCATTTCATTTTACAGTGTGTGTGATAATTGCCATTTTATATGTCTGTTTTCATGCTTACTCAAAGAGTTTTTGAGTCTGTTTCTTCTAGAGGTAGAGGTTCCACATTAGAGGACCTGATTCTTCTCCTGGTCATTCACACACCACTCAGAACTTTAGTAGCTGAGCCTAGTACAGCCATCTTCCCACATCCTCATGCTATAGAATATTGCTCAGTGTTTCCACTCCTGTGCTAAAGGTTAAGTTGTCTTTGTCCATGATTTTGCTCAATTGTATTTTCAGGAAGTTACTTTTGTATTTGTGTTGATTATTTTAGTTGATTACCTTTGATTTTGCAAGTGACTTCTTAAAGTTAAATCTGTTAATTAATCTTAGGCTATATAGGATTAAAAAAATTACCACTATTTAAATAATTAATGTATGAACTTTTGTCATTTAGCATTTTTTGATAACTTAAAGACAAAAATATTTCATATTTTAATTAAATAATGATTTGACTTGAGGACATTAGTATACCTGGACTTTATTTTTTATATGTATGGTATAAATGTATTTTCAACTCTGCCTATATATTGGGCTAACTCTTTGATTATATTAATAATGATATATTTTTTCTAGCAACTAAAGATAACATTCCATTATATATTCATTTTCTCTAGACTCATTGATCTGTTCATACATTACATTATTGTGCTTCATTTAGCATAACTTTTAATTTTTTTATTATTAGTTACAAAATTTTATTAACTCTGTATCCCAGCTGTATCCTACTCCCTCATTCCCTCCCAATACCACCCTTCCTCCCTCATCTCTCCCCTGCCCTTTTCCAAGTCCACTGATTGGGGAGGACCTCAATCTCATCTTACCCTGTTTTATCAGGTATCTTCAGGACTGGCTGCAAAATCCTCCTCTGTGGCCTAGCAGAACTGCCCCTCCCTTGGGGGTGGGGAGGTCAAAGAGCCTGCCATTGAGTTCCTGTCAGAAATAGTCCCTGTTCCCCTTACTATGGGAAACCAATTGGTTACTGAGCTACCACGGGATACATCCAAGAAGAGGTTCTACGTTATATGGTCCTTGGTGGAGTGTCAGTCTCAGAAAAGACCCCGTGCCCAGATATATTTGGTCCTTGTGGAGCTCCTATCCTTTCCACATCATACAAACTCCCCCTTCTTTCATATGATTCCCTGCACTCTGCCGAAGGTTTAGTTATGAGTCTTAGTGTTTACTTTGATACACTGCTAGGTAGAGTCTTTCAGAGGCCCTCTGTGGTAGACTCCTGTCTTGTTTCTTGTTTTCTCCTAAGTCCAATGTGCATCCCATTTGTCTTTCTAAGTGAGGATTGATCATCTTACCCCGTGTCCTCTTTATTGTTTATCTTCTTTAGGTATATAGATTTCATTATGTTTATCATATTTAATAGGTCTATATGAGTGAGTATATACCATGTGTGTCTTTATCCTTCTGGGATACCTCACTCAGAATGATCTTTTCTAGATCCCACCATTTGCCTGCAAATTTCATGATTTCCTCCTTTTTGATTGCTGAGTAGTATTCCATTGTGTAAAAATACCACAATTTCTGTATCCATTCCTCTGTTGATGGACATCTGGGTTGTTTCCAGGTTGTGGCTATTACAAATAAAGCTGCTACAAACACGGTTGAGCAAATGTCCTTGTTGTGTACTTGAGTAAATTTTGGGTATATGCCTAGGAGTGGTATAGCTGGGTCTTGATTTTTTTTATAATTTTAATTTCTGTTGAAAATAGATTCTTTCTGATCATAGCTTTCCTTCCCCAAGTCCTCCCAAATCTTCCTCAAGCCCACACCCACCCAAATCCGTGATCTTTCCTTCTCTTGCATTATAAAATAGACAACTAAAACAAACAAAGCATAATCGAACAAAACAAACAGAAAAAATGGCCAAAGAAAAAACACACAAACCCCCCACATATAATTGCCAAGACACATACTCATACAACAGAGAAATCACATATAAAACAAAATGGAAAACCATACTATATAAGAAGGAGTATGTTTGGTTGAGAAAACCAACCAACCAACCAACCAACCAACCAACCAACCAACCAACCAACCAACCAGTCAGCCAGCCAGCCAGCCAGCCAGCCAGCCAACCAAACAAACAAAATGCCCAGACAGGAAATTGTGAGATAAAAACCCTCCAAAGATGTCACTAAGAATGTTTTGTGTTGGCCATCTACTGCTGGGTGGGGCAGGCCCTTAAGTGTGGTTTGTATACTCCATGGGAATAAACTAATTTTCTTTCGTATGTAGTTGTTATTTGGAAGTTGCTTCAGGCTTAGAAAAGGGGGCTTTTGTCTACTCAGCACTGGAACCTTATCTGGTTGAGACATGTGCAGGCCCTGTGCTTGCAGACACAGTCTTTCTGAGTTCATAAGTGTGTCACTTCTGTTGTGTTTAGGTAGCATTGTTTCATTGGTGTCTTCTGTCCCCATTGGCGCTTAAACTCTTTCTGCCTCCTCTTCTGCAAGGTTCACTGAGCCCTGAGAAGAGAAACATGATGGACACATCTCATTTAGGATTGAGTATTCCAAGGTCTCTTACTCTTTGTACATTGTCTGGTTGTAGTTCTTGTCTACTACAGGAGAAAGCTGATGATGGCTGAGCAAGAATGACCTATGAATATAACAGAATGTTAGGAGTCATTTTATTGCTATGTTCCTTTAGCATAACAGTAGTATTTGGTCTTCCCCAAATCCATATCCCATTTAGCCCCAATTTCTTGGCCATTTGGGCAGTGTCAGGCATAATTTTCCTCTCATAGAATGGGCCTTAAATCTAATCAGATAATGGTTGGTAACTCCTGACAACCTTTGTGCCACTATTGCAGCAGTCATGCAGGCAGGTCATGCAGGCAGGTCACAATTGTAAATTGTAGAGTTTCCAGATGGGTTGGTAGTTTTCTTCTTTGGTAGAATGCATAGTACCTTCCAGTACCATGAATTCTAGATAGCAAGAGTAAAAGCCACAGATAGGCATCAGTTCCGCTTCTCCGTGTTCAATGAGTTACATAGGTGTTGTCTTCATGAATAGACTCTTGCCATCAGTTTGGAGAGCAACTAATAGCCTTGGGAATAGAGCATGGGTTATTTGGGGGGTTTGCATGAGGCCTCTGTGGCAAACAAGTAAATTAGATATAACCCATTCCCGGCACCAGAGGTTTCATTTGTCGGTGAGAAATGTGTAGTTTGGGATTTGTCTCCCCTGTTATTGGTGATTCCATTAGATTTCTTTCATACAGTTTATATTTTTTCTTCGTTTTTATTATTATTAATTACACTTTATTCATTTTGTATCCCCCCATAAGCCCCTCCCTCCTCCCCTCCCGGTCCCACCCTCCCCCCATTTCTGCATGCATGCCCCTCCCCAAGTCCACTGATAGGGGAGGTCCTCCTCTCCTTCTTTCTAATCTTAGTCTATCAGTTCTCATCAGAAGTGGCTGCATTGTCAGGGTTCTAGGTTATCTCCATGGATAGTCCTTGGTTGGAGTATGAGTCTCTAGGAAGTTCCCTGTGTTCAAATTTTCTTGTTCTGTTGCTCTCCTTGTGGAGTTCCTGTCCTCTCCAGCTCTTACTATTTCCCACTTCTTACATAAAATTCCATTCACTCTGCCCATCAGTTGGCCATCAGGCTCAGCATCTGCTTTGACAGTCTGCACAGCAGAGGCTTTCAGAGGCCCTCTGTGGCAGGTTCTGAGGTTGTTTCCTGTTTTCTTCTTCTGGCTTTCAGAGGCCCTCTGTAGCAGGTTCCTAGGTTGTTCCTATTTTCTTTTTCTTCTGATGTCCATCCTCTTTGCCTTTCAGGATGGGGATTGAGCATTTTTAGTTAGGGTCCTCTCTTTTGCTTAGTTTGTTTAGATGTTCAGATTTTAGTGGGTTTATTCTATGTCGTATGTTTATATGAGTGAGTATATACCATGTGTGTCTTTTTGCTTCTGGGACAACTCACTCAGGATGATCCTTTCCAGGTCCCACCATTTACCTGCAAATTTCATGATTTCCTTATTTTTCTTTTCTTTTTTTTTAAATTTTATTTTTCTCATTAGTTACATTTTGTTAATTCTGTATCCCAGCTGTATCCCTCATTCCCTCCCCAGTCCCACCCTGCCTCCCTCATCTCCTCCCTGCCCTTTTACAAGTCCACTGATAGGGGAGGACCTCCTCCCCTTTCATATGACTCCATTTTGTCAGGTATTTTCAGGACTGGCTGCAAAGTCCTCCTCTGTGGCCTAACAGTACTGCTCCTCCCTTGGGAGGTGGGGAGGTCAAAGAGCCAGTCATTGAGTTCCTGTTAGAAATAGTCCTTGTTCCCCTTACTATGGGAAACTAATTGATTACTGAGCTATCACAGGTCACATCCGAGCAGAGGTTCTAGGTTTTATCCTCTCATGGTCTTTGGTTGAGTGTCCATCTCAGGAAAGACCCTGTGCCCAGATATGTTTGGTCCTTGTGGAGCTCCTATCCTTTCCACATCAAACTCCCCTTCTTTCATATGATTTCCTGCACTCTACTGAGGGTTTGGTTATGAGTCTTAGTATCTACTTTGATACACTGCTAGGTAGAGTCTTTCAGATGCCTTCTGCGGTAGACTCCTGTCATACGTTCAATGCATATCCCATTTGTCTTTCTAAATGAGGATTGATCATCATACCTCGTGTCCACTTTCTTGATTATCTTCTTTAGGTGTGTAGATTTCATTATGTTTATCATATCTTGTAGGTCTATATAAGCGAGTATATACCAAGTTTGTCTTTCTCCTTCTGGGATACTTCACTCAGAATGATCTTTTCTAGATCCCACCATTTGCCTGCAAATTTCATGATTTCCTCTTTTTTGATTGCTGAGTAGTATTCCATTGTGTAAAAATACCACAATTTCTGTACCCATTCCTCCATTGATGGACATCAATGGGTTGTTTTCAGGTTTTGGCTATTACAAATAAAGCTGCTACAAACATGGTTGAGCAAATGTCCTTATTGTGTACTTGAGCAAATTTTGGGTATATGCCTAGCAGTGGTATAGCTGGGTCTTGAGGAAGCACTATTCCTAGTGGTCTGAAAAAGCGCTAGATTGACTACCAAAGTGGTTGTACAAGTTTACATTCCCACTAGCAATAGAGGAGGGTTCCTCTTTCTCCACAACCTCTCCAGCATGTGTTGTCACTTGAGGTTTTCATCTTGGCCATTCTGATGGGTGTAAGGTGAAATCTCAGGGTCGTTTTGATTTGCATTTCCCTGATGGCTAATGAGGATGAGCATTTCTTTAAGTGTTTCTCTGCCATTCTATATTCCTCTACAGAGAATTCTCTGTTTAGCTCTGCTTCCCATTTTTTAATTGGATTACGTGGTTTGTTGCTTTTCAGCTTCTTTAGTTCTTTATATATACTGGATATTAGCCCTCTGTCAAATAAAAGGTTGGTGAAGATTCTTTCCCAATCTGTGGGCAGTCGTTTTGTTTTGATGACGGTGTCCTTTGCTTTACAGAAGCTTTTCAGTTTCATGAGGTCCCATTTATTGATTGTTGCTCTTAAAGCCTGTGCTGTTGGAGTTCTGTTCAGGAAGTTGTCTCCTGTGCCAATGAGTTCTAGGCTGTTCCCCACTTTTTCTTCTAACAGATTTAGTGTATCTGGTTTTATGTTGAGGTCTTTGATCCACTTAGACTTTAGTTTTGTGCAGGGTGATAAATGTGGATCTATTTTCATTTTTCTGCATGTAGACATCCAATTAGACCAGCACCATTTGTTGAAGATGCTATCTTTTTTCCATTGAATGGTTTTGGCTTCTTTGTCAAAAATCGAGTATTCATAGGTACATGGGTTTATTTCTGGGTCTTCTATTGGGTTCCATTGATCCTCCTTTCTATTTCTATGCCAATACCATGTGGTTTTTATTACTATTGCTCTGTAGTACAGATTGAGATCAGGGATGGAGATACCTCCAGATGATCTGTTGTTGTACAGGGTTGTTTTGGAGATTCTGGGTTTTTTGTTTTTCCATAAGAAGCTGAGAATCTTTTTTTCAAGGTCTGAAAAGAATTGAGTTGGTATTTTGATGGGAATTGCGTTGAATCTGTAGATTGCTTTTGGCAGGATGGCCATTTTCACAATGTTAATCCTACCAATCCATGAGCATGGGAGATCTTTCCATCTTCTGAGATCTTCTTCAATTTCTTTCTTCAGAGACTTGAAGTTCTTCTCAAACAGGTCTTTCACTTGCTTGGTTAGAGTCAACCCAAGGTACTTTATGTTATTAGTGGCTATTGTGAAGGGTGTTGTTTCCCTAATTTCTTTCTCAGCCCTTTTGTCTTTTGTGTACAGGAGGGCTTTTGATTTTTTTTAAATTTTTTTATTAATTACACTTTATTCATTTTGTATCCCCCCATAAGCCCCTCCCTCCTCCCCTCCCGATCCCACCCTCCCTCCCCTTTCTGCATGCATGCCACTCCTCAAGTCCACTGACAGGGGAGGTTCTCCTCTTCTTTCTGATCTTAGTCTATCAGTTCTCATCAAAAGTGGCTGCATTGTCCTCTACTGTGGCCTGGTAAGGCTGTTCCCCCCTCAGGGGGAAGTGATCAACGAGCAGGCCAATCAGATTATGTCAGAGGCAGTCCCTCTTCCCATTACTATGTAACCCACTTGGACACTGAACTGCCATGGGCTACACCTGTGCAATGGTTCCATGTCATCTCCACGAATAGTCCTTGGTTGGAGTATGATTTTCTGGGAAGTTCCCTGTGTTCAAATTATCTTGTTCTGTTGCTCTCCTTGTGGAGTTCCTGTCCCCTCCAGCTCTTACTATTTCCCACTTCTTACATAAAATTCCATTCACTCTGCCCATCAGTTGGCCATCAGGCTCAGCATCTGCTTTGACAGTCTAGACTGCAGAGGCTTTCAGAGGCCCTCTGTGGCAGGTTTCAAGGTTGTTTCCTGTTTTCTTCTGGCTTTCAGAGGCCCTCTGTAGCAGGTTCCGAGGTTGTTTCCTATTTTCTTTTTCTTCTGATGTCCATCCTCTTTGCTTTTCAGGATGGGGATTGAACATTTTAGTTAGGGTCCTCTCTTTTGCTTAGTTTGTTTAGATGTACAGATTTTAGTGGGTTTATTCTATATTGTATGTTTATATGAGTGTTTATGTTTATAAAGTGTTATGTTTATGTGTTTTCCATGCGTGTCTTTTTGCTTCTGGGACAACTCACTCAGGATGATCCTTTCCAGGTCCCACCATTTACCTGCAAATTTCATGATTTCCTTATTTTTCATTGCTGAGTAATACTCCATTGTATAGATGTACCACAGTTTCTGCATCCATTCTTCAGTTGAGGGGCATCTGGGTTGTTTCCAGGTTGTGGCTATTACAAATAAAGCTGCTACAAACATGGTTGAGCAAATGTCCTTTTTGTGTACTTGCGCCTCTTTTGGGTATATGCCTAGGAGTGGTATGGCTGGATCTTGAGGAAGCGCTATTCCTAGTTGTCTGAGAAACGCCAGATTGATTTCCAGAGTGTTTGTACCAGTTTACATTCCCACCAGCAGTGGAGAAGGGTTCCCCTTTCTCCACAACCTCTCCATCATGTGTTGTCCCTTGAGTTTTTCATCTTGGCCATTCTGATGGGTGTAAGGTGAAATCTCAGGGTTGTTTTGATTTGCATTTCCCTAATGGCTAATGAGGTTGAGCATTTTTTTTAAGTGCTTCTCTGACATTCGATATTCCTCTGCAGAGAATTCTCTCTTTAGCTCTGTTCCCCATTTTTTTAAGTGGATTACTTGGTTTATTGCTTTTCAGCTTGTTTAGTTCTTTATATATATTGGATATGAGTCCTCAGTCAGATAAAGGGTTGGTGATGATTCTTTCCCAATCTGTAGGCAGTCATTTTGTTTTGATGACGGTGTCCTTTGTTTTACAGAAGCTTTTCAATTTCATGAGGTCCCATTTATTGATTGTTGCTCTTAGAGCCTGTGCTGTTGGTGTTCTGTTCAGGAAGTTTTCTCCTGTACCAATGAGTTCTAGGGTATTCCCCACTTTTTTTTCTAGCCGATTTAATATGTCTGGTTTTATGTTGAGGTCTTTGATCCACTTGGACTTCAGTTTTGTGCATGGTGATAATTATGGATCTATTTTCATTTTTCTACATGTAGACATCCAGTTGGACCAGCACCATTTGTTGAAGATGCTATCTTTTTTCCATTGTATGGTTTTGGCATCTTTGTCAAAAATCAGGTGTCCTTAAGTGTGTGGGTTTATTTCTGGGTCTTCTGTTCGATTCCATTGATCCACCATTCTGTTTCTGTGCCAGTACCATGCAGTTTTTATAACTGTTGCTCTATAGTACAGCTTGAGATCAGGGATGGAGATACCTCCAGAAGATCTTTTATTGTAGAGGATTGTTTTAGCAATTCTCGGCTTCTTGTTATTCCATCCGAAGTTGAGAATTTTTCTTTCCAGGTCTGTAAAGAATTGTGTTGGCAATTTGATGGGAATTGCATTAAATCTGTAGATTGCTTTTGGTAAGATGGCCATTTTTACTATGTTAATCCTGCCAAGCCATGAGCATGGGAGATCTTTCCATCTTCTCATATCTTCCTCTAATTCTTTCTTCAGAGACTTGAGATTTTTTTCATACAAGTCTTTGACTTGCTTGGTTAGGGTTACACCAAGGTACTTTATGTCATTTGTGGCTATTGTGAATGGTGTTGTTTCTCTAATTTCTTTCTCAGCCCTTTTGTCTTTGGTATACAGGAGGTCTACTGATTTTTTTGAGTTAATTTTGTATCCGGTCACTTTGCTGAAGGTGTTTATCAGCTGTAGGACTTCCCTGGTAGAGTTTTTGGGGTCACTCATGTATAATATCATTATCATCTGCCAATAGTGATAATTTGACTTCTTCCTTTCCCATCTGTATCCCCTTGATCTCATTCAACTTTCTTATTGCTCTAGCAAGGACTTCCAGCACTATGTTGAAGAGATATGGAGAGAGTGGGCAGCCTTGTCTTGTCCCTGATTTCAGTGGGATTGCTTTAAGTTTCTCTCCGTTCAGTTTGATGTTGGATATAGGCTTGCTTCATATCGCCTTTACTATGTTTAGATATGTGCCTTGTATCCCTGATCTCTCCAATACTTTAAACATGAATGGATGTTGGATTTTGTCAAATGCTTTTTCAGCATCTAGGGAGATTATCATGTGATTTTTTTTAATTTCAGTTTGTTAACATGGTGGATCACATTGATGGACTTCTGTATATTGAACCACCCCTGCATACATGGGATGAAGCTTACTTGGTCATAGTGGATAATATCTTTGATGTGTTCTTGTATTTGGTTTGCAAGTATTTTGTTAAGTATTTTTGCATGAATGTTCATAAAGAAGATTGGCCTGAAATTCTCTTTCTTTGTTGAGTCTTTGTGAGGTTTAGGTACCAAGGTGACTGTAGCTTTATAGAATGAGTTTGGTAATATTCCTTCCGCTTCTATTTTGTGGAATAGTTTGAAGAGAATTGGAGTTAGCTCTTCTTTGAAGGTCTGGTAGAATTCTGCGCTGAAGCCATCTGGTCCTGGGCTTTTTTTGGATGGGAGACTTTTGATGACTGCTTCTATTTCTTTGGGGGATATAGGACTATTTCATTGATTTACCTGGTCCTGATTCAGCTTTGGTAAGTCAAATCTATCAAGAAAATTGTCCATTTCATTTAGATTTTCAAATTTTGTGGCATATAAACTTTTGAAGTAAGTCCTAATGATTCTTTGGATTTCCTCACTGTCTGTAGTTATGTCCCCCTTTTCATTTCTGATTTTGTTGATTTGAGTGGTTTCTCTCTGCCTTTTAATTAGCTTGGCTAAGGGTTTGTCTATTTTGTTGATTTTCTCAAAGAACCAGCTCTTGGTTTCATTGATTCTTTGAATTGTTTTATTTGTTTCTAATTGATTGATTTCAGCCCTGAGTTTGATTATTTTTGCCGTCTACTCCTTTTTGGTGTGTCTGCTTCTTCTTTTTCTAGGGTATTTAAGTGGGCCATTAAGTTGCTTGATTGAGCTTTCTTGAATTTCTTCTTGAAGGCATTTTGTGCTATGAACTTTCCTCTTAGCACTGCTTTCATTGTGTCCCATAAGTTTGGGTATGTTGTGTCTTCATTTTCATTGAGTTCTAGGAAGACTTTAATTTCTTTCTTTGTTTCTTCCCTGACCCAGCTGTCATTTAGTAACAAGTTGTTTAGTTTCCATGTGTGTGTAGGCTTTTTGCTGTTTCTGTTGTTGTTGAAGTCCAGCTTTATTCCATGGTGATCAGACAGGATACAAGGGATTATTTCAGTCTTCTTGTATCTGTTGAGGCTTGCTTTGTGACCAACTATATGGTCTATTTTGGAGAAGGTTCCATGAGGTGCTGAGAAGAAGGTAAATTCTTTTGTGTTTGGGTGTAAAGTTCTGTAAATATCTGTGAGGTACATTTGATTCATGACCTCTGTCAGAGTTATTGTTTCTTTGTTTAATTTCTGTTTTGTTGACCTGTCCTTTGTTGAGAGTTGGGTGTTGAAGTCTCCCACTATCAATGTGTGGGGATCTATATGTAGTTTAAATTTTATCAATGTTTCTTTTATAAATGTGGGTGCTCTTGTATTTGGGGCATAGATGTTCAGGATTGTGATGTCTTCTTGGTGGAATTTTCCCTTGATGAATATGAAATGTCATTCCCCATCTCTTTTTATTAATTTTGGTTGAAAGTCTATTTTATCACTCCTCCTCCTTGTTTCTTGGGTCTGTTTGCTTGGAAAGTTGTCTTCCAACCTTTTACCCTCAGGTAATGTCTATTTTTGTGCCTTAGGTGTGTTTCTTGTATACAACAGATTGCTGGGTTTTGTTTACCTATCCATTCTGTTAATCTGTGTCTTTTTACTGGAGTGTTGAGTCCATTGATGTTGAGAGAGATTAATGACCAGTAGCTGTTAGATCCTTTGATTTTGATGTTGGCTGTGGTCATAAGGTTGTGTGCTTGGTTGCTTTTTGTTTTACTGTAGTAAGGTTAATTATTTCCTGTTTTTTCCTGACAGAAGCTAATTTTCTTGGGTTGTATTTTCCCTTCCAGTGTCTTCTGTAATGCTGGATTTGTGTAATGCTGGTATTGTTGAAATTTGTTTTTGTCATTGAATATCTTGTTTTCTCTGTCTATGAGGACTGAGAGTTTTGCAGGGTATAGTAGCCTGGGCTGACATCTGTGTTCTCTTAGGGTCTGCATGATATCTGTCCAGGCCCTTCTGGCTTTCATAGTCTCTGTTGAAAAGTCAGGTGTGATTCTAATGAGTTTGCCATTATATGTTACTTGGCCTTTTCCCCTTGCAGCTTTTAGTAATTTTTCTTTGTTCTATATGTTATTATGTGGCGGGAGGATTTTCTTTTCTGGTCAAATTTGTTGGGTGTTCTGTAGGCCTCATGTATTCTTATTGGCTTGTCCTTTAAGTTGGGGAAATTTTCTTCAATGAAAATGTTGAAAATATTTTTTGGGCCTTGGAGAAGTAAGTAAGTCTTCTTTTTCCTCTATACCTATTATTCTTAGGTTTTGTCTTTTCATATTGTCTTGGATTTCTTGGACGGTCTATGTCAGGAATTTTTTGGATTTAACATTTTCTTTGACAGATACATCGATTTCTTCCATTGTATCTTCTACACCTGAGATTCTTCCATCTCTTGTAGTCTTTTGGTTATGCTTAACTCTGTAGTTCCTGTTTTCTTCCCTAAATTCTTCCTCTCCATTATTTCCTCCATTTGTGTTTTCTTTAATTTTTCCAGTTCTATTTTCAGGTCTTGGGTTGTTTTGTTTACGTCCTTCACCTGTCTGATTGTATTTTCCTCTTTTTCTTTTAGTTCCTTCAACTCTGTTTCTTTTATTTCTTTCAGTGATTTAATTATTTCTTCTCTGAAGGCCGCAAACCCTTTGTCTGCATCTTCCCATATTTCTTCCGGGATGGCCATAATCTGCTTGTCTTTAACTTCCTCCATATCTTTACGGATAGCCATGATCTGTTTGGTTTTATCTTTCTCTAATTCTTTATGTATTTTATTTGTTTCCTCTATTATCCTCTTCATCAGCATAGATGTAAGGTCATCTTCTTGATTTTCTATTATGCTGCGTTGTCCTGGGCCGTTCGTCCCTGGATGGCTGGGTTCTGGAGATGCCATATTGCTATGTCTTTTATTGGTTGGCTTTTACGCTGACCTCTACCCATTGGGCTGTTTTAGGTGTTGGCTGTTAGTTTCTGTGCTTCCTGGAGTCCTGAGGTAGGGAGAATCCCCTTGGCCGGAAGATGATTTTTCCTGAAGGAGTCCTTCTCTGCTTTTTTGTATGGTCACTGTATGGCCAGTGTTTTTCAGGAATTGCCACTGTTCACCTCAGGTGTATAGCCCTGAGTCGTAGCTGTGGTCTTTGTTAGTCGGGCGGCGGGATCTCCTCTTACCCATAGAAGTTCTCAAGACAGCTACCCCACTGCTGGATTTCTCGTTACAAATTTAGGGAGCTGCTGCTGTTGTTACAGTTTTCCAGGTACAGTCCTCTTGAAGAACCTGCTGATTCCCTAGCTGTGGGGTTTTCTCCCAACAGGGAAACTCAGTCTGTTATCCTGGGGCACACAGTTCTGTCCCGGAAAGTGTGAGGAGCGCCCAGCAAGTCTCTGGGCCAGATGCTGAGTGCTCCGCTCTGGGCCTGGAGAATGTGCACCTAGGTTGAGTTGGCTCCTGGGGGCTTTGCTCAGGTCTGGATGCTGGGTGCCTCACTCTGGACCAGAAGCTGTGTGTCCCTGTCTGGGATGGCGGCTGCAGGCACTGCTCTGGTCCGGATGCTGTGGGTGTGGCCCTCTTAAAGGACCAGGGATTCCCACAATTTTGTCAGTCTAGCTAGGGATAACTGGTTGATCCTTGGCACAGTATCTGAGGGCTGCTGTAATGGCTCTCTGGCTTTTGTAGGTCTGAGGATGCAGCTGTGTACCGCAGTGCCCTAGGGGTACTCAATAATGGCGGCTGAGCACAGTGCTCCTGCCTGCATTAGAAAGCTTGAGCCTAGAATCTGCGTGAATCCAGAAAGTCTTTTGGTGCTGGGTATCCTGAGCGTTAGACCTGATAATCCCCCCCGCTGGGGGTTTCCTCCTGCCAGAGACACCCAGTCTTTGCTTTGGAGACCGCTGTTCTGTCTGGGGTGGTGAGTAGAACCCACAGGCACAGACACCCGCCCGTGGCTCCTCCTTTCTGGCCTTTGGGAGCCTGGGCGTCTGCCTAAACTGGATAATTTTCCTGAAACCTTTTTGGGGTGGGTGTGTCGGCTGAGTGCTCTGAGATTAGACTAACCGTTTCCCTCCCTGTGGGTTTGCACCTGACAGTGAAACTCAGTCTGTGGTGCCCTGGTGCCCTGGTGCCCTGGTGCGTACAGTTCTATCTGAGGCGGCGAATCAAGCGCACAGGCCGGCCTCTGTGCAGGCACCTGGGTCCCGGCTCTGGCTCTGGCTCCAGGCTGGCTTCTGGGGTACCCACGGAACCCGAGTCTTTTCCAGGGGATGTCTGGGTGACCTAAGGTTGGTCCCAATCTTTTCCTGCTCCGTGGGGTTATCTTTCGACTGGAAAATCCAGTCTGTGATGTTCTGGGCCCACAGTTCAGTCTGAGACAATGACAAGATCACGCTGGCGCATAGCTCTGTGCTGGCGACCAAGTGCCTGGCGGAACCAGGATCTCTTTCGTGGTATAGCCGGGTGAGTTAAAGCTGGTTGAATCCCCCACCGTGAGGTATCCTCTCACATGTGAAACACAATCACTTGTGTTTTATGGCCTCGAGTTCTGATTGCTGGTCACTGTGCCAATCCTGCTGTGCTGCTGCTCAGAATGAGAGTCCTCCTGGCGCCGCTATCTTTCCCCGCCCCATACAGTTTATATATTAAGATCCTTCTACTGTAGTAAGCTTCTGTATGAATTATCAAATGCCGCTTAGTTTTGGCTTTCCTTCCTAGTATTCCCTTTATTACTCCCTCTTTTCCTCCCATTCTATCTCCCATATCTATCCATAATTATATTCCTTTTCCCCTTCCTACAAAGATCCTTCCTTCTTCTACTAGTTTGTTACTCGATACCTAACCTCTGTGGTTATACATATTATAGTCTGCTTATCAAAGACTTAAAAGCTAACATCTACACATAAGAGAATAGATACCATATTTGTCTTTTTAGGCCTGAATTACTTTCACTTAGGATGATTTTTTTTCTAGTTTTATTCATTTATCTGGGAATTTCATGAATTCAGAGGGGTTTTTTGTTTTATTTCATGAGAAAATAATTTATTTTTCAAAAACCAAATGAATACCTACTATCATTCAAGCCAGTATAACTAAAATAATAATTAGAGAAATATACATTTGATATGAAAGAAAGGAGAGATTATTAAAGATTGAAGGACTAAGCATAGATGTGAAAATGGAATTGGGAATTTATGAGTTAACAAACACCAAGGGTGTTTGTAAAACCCTGAAGAAACCCACTATTTAGTAAGCTAATTTCAAAATACAAGTGTATGGAATAAAAAAAAAAAAAAACTCAAATGGAATTACCTTTCATTGGTGGACAATGTTGTCCACAGAATACATATTTATTCAAATATCAGTACAAAGAATGTAATTTTGTTTTTTTTATTAAATTTTTATTTTTTACATTAATTATATTTTATTCTCTTTGTATCCCAGCTGTAGCCCCCTCCCTCACTCCCTCCCTCACCCTCCCTCTCTCATATCCTCCCATGTCCCTCTCTAAATCCACTGATAGGGGAGGTCCTCCTCCCCTTCCATCTGACCCTGGCTTATCATGTCAGATCAGGACTGGCTGCATTGTCCTCTGTGGCCTAGCAAGGCTGTTCCTCACTCAGTTTGGGGGGGGGGTTGTCAAAGAGCCAGCCACTGAGTTCATGCCAGAGACAGTCCCTGTTGCCCTTACTAGGGAACCCACTTGGGATACTGAGCTGCCATGGCTACATCTGTGCCGGGGTTTTAGGTCCTCTCAATGCACTGTCCTTTGTTGGGGTATTATTCTCTTCAGGGATCCCAGGGCTCAGTTTTTAAGGCCCTGTTGGTCTCCTTTTGGAGCGCCTGTCCCTTTCTGGTCTTTCTATTTCCCCTTTCTTTCATAAGATTCCCTGTACTCTGCCCAGAGTTTGGTTATGAGTCTCAACCTGTGCTTCGATACCTCAATCAGTAGAGTCTCTCAGAGGCCATCTATGCTAGGCTCCTATCCTATTTCCTGTCTTCTCCTGCTTCCAATGTCTGTTGTGTTTATCCTTCTGAATGAGGATTGAACATATTCCCTAGTGTCTTTCTTGTTGTTTAGCTTCTTCAGTAGTATAGAATTTATTATGTTTATCCTATATTATGTGGCTAATATCCACTTTTGAATGAGTTTATACCATAAGTATAAGTATATCCTGGGTCACCTCACTCAGGATGATCTTTTGTAGTTTCCACCATTTGTCTGCAAATTTCACGATTTCCTTGTTTTTAATAGCTGAGTAGTATTTCATTGTGTAAATGTACCACAATTTCTATATCCATTCCTCAACTGAGAGACATCTAGGTTGTTTCCAGCTTCTGGCTATTATAAGTAGACCTGCCATGAACATGATTGTGAAAATGTCCTTGTGTACTTGAGCATATTTTGGACATATTCCTAGGAGTATTATAGCAGGATCTTGAGGTAGCACTATTCCTAATTCTGAAAAAGCACCAGATTGATTTCCAAAGTGGCTGTACAAGTTTACATTCCCATCAGCAATGGAGGAGGGTTCCCCTTTCTCCACAACCTTTCCAGCATGCTTTGTCATTTGAGTTTTTGATCTTAGCCATTCTGATGGGTGTAAGGTGAAATCTCAGGATTGTTTTGATTTGCAATTCCCTGATGACTAAGGACGTTGAACATTTCTTTAAGTGTTTCTCTGCATTTAGATATTCCTCTATAGAGAATTCTCTGTTTAGCTCTGTACTTGCTTTGTCACTTTTTAACTGCTTTAGTTCTTTATATTTTCTGCATATTAGCCCTCTGTCAGATATAGGGTTGGTGAAGATCCTTTCCCAATCGGTAGGCTGTTGTTTTGTTCTGACAACATTGTCCTTTGCTTTACAGAAGCTTTTCAGTTTCATGAGGTCCCATGTATTGATTGTTTATCTTAGAGCCTGTGCTGTTGTTGTTCTGTTCAAGAAGTTGTCTCCTGTGCCAATCAGTTCAATGGCTCTTCCCCACTTTTTCTTCTAATAGGTTTAGTGCATCTTGTTTTATGTTGAGGTGTTTGATCCACTTGAACTTTAGTTTTGTGCGGGGTGATAAATATGGATTTATTTGAATTTTCCTACATATAGACATCTAGTTAGTCCAGCACAATTTGTTGAAGATGCTATCCTTTTTCCGTCGTATGGTTTTGGCATCTTTGTAAAAATAAAGTATCTATAGGTGTTTGGGTTTATTTCTGGGTCTTCTATTCAATTCCATTGATCCACCATTCTGTTTATGTGCCAGTACCATGCAGTTTTTATTACTCTTGCTCTATAGTACAGCTTGAAATCAGAGATGGAGATATTTCCAGGAGATCTGTTATTGTACAGGATTGTCTCAGCAATTCTGTTTTTTGTTGTTGTTGTTGTTTTGCAATATGAAATTGAGAATTGTTCTTTCAAGTAAAGAATTGTGTCAGTATTTTGATGGTAATTGCATTGAATCTGTAGATTGCTTTTGGTAGGATGACCATTTTTACTATGTTAACCCTACCTATCCATGAGTATAAGAGATCTTTCCATGTTCTCACATCTTCTTCAATTTCTTTCTTTAGAAACTTGAAGTTTATTTCATACAGGTCTTTCACATGCTTGGTTAGAG
Source organism: Psammomys obesus (assembly GCF_907164565.1). Taxonomy (NCBI): domain Eukaryota; kingdom Metazoa; phylum Chordata; class Mammalia; order Rodentia; family Muridae; genus Psammomys; species Psammomys obesus. The sequence continues at coordinate 8,520,764 of NW_026596051.1, forward strand.
TCACTCCAAGGTACTTTATGTTCTTTGTGGATATTGTAAAGGGTGTTGTTTCCTTAATTTCCCTTTCAGCCCTTTTATCATTTGTATACAGGAGGGCTACTGATTTTTTTTTTTTTTTTTTTAGTTAATTTTGTATCCAGCCACTTTTCTGAAGGCGTTTATCAGCTGAGGGAGTTCTCTAATGGAATTTTTGCGGTCACTAATGTATACTATCATATCATCTGCAAATGGTGATACTTTGACTTCTTTTCCAGTGTGTGTTCCCTTGATCTCCTTTAGTTGTCTTATTGCTCTAGCTAGGACTTCAAGTACTATGTTGAAGAGGTATGAAGAGAGTGGGAAGCCTTTCCTTGTCCCTGATTTCAGTGGGATTGATTTAAATTTCTCTATGTTTAGTTTGATGTTGGCAATAGGCTGCTATATATTGCCTTTACTGTGTTTAGGTAAGTGCCTTGTATCCCTGATCTCTCCAAAACATTTAACATGAATGGATATTGGATTTTGTCAAATGCTTTTTCAGCACCTAAGGAGATGATCATGTGGTTTTTTTCCCCCTACTGTTTTGATTATGTGACAGATTACATTGATGGATTTCCATATATTGAACCATCCCTGAAGGTCTATGATGAAGCCTACTTGATCATGGTAGATGATATCTTTCAGGTGTTCTTGGATTTGGTTTGCGAGTATTTTATTGAGTATTTTTGTGTCAATGTTCATAAGAGAGATAGGTCTGAAATTCTTTTTTTGTTGGTTTTTTTGTGGTTTAGGTATCAAGGGTACTGTGGTCTCATAGGATGAGTTTGGTAATGTTCCTTTTGTTTTTATTTTGTGAAATAGTTTGGAGAATATTGGTGTTAGCTCCTCTCTGAAGGTCTGGTAGAATTTCCACCGAAACCATCAGGCCCTGGGCTTTTCTTGGCACAGAGATTTGATGACTCCTATTTCCTTGGGCAATATATGACTGTTTAATCTATTTACCTGATCTTGGTTTAGCTTTGGCAAATGAACTCTATCAAGAAAATTGTCCATTTCCTTTACATTTTTAAATTTTGTGCCACATAGGCTTTTGAAGTAAGACTAAGACTTAATCATTCTTTGAATTACTTTAGTGTCTGTCGTTATGTCCCTCTTTTCATTTCTTATTTTGGTGATTTGGATAGTGTCTCTCAGCCTTTTAGTTAGTTTGGCAAAGGGTTTCTCTATCTTGTTGATTTTCTCAAAGAACCAGCTCTTGGTTTCATGGATTCTTTGAATTGTTCTCTTTGTTTCTAATTTATTGATTTCAGCCCTGTGTTTGAGTATTTCCAAGGTTCCACTCCTCTTGGGTGTATGTGCTTCTTTTTTTTCTAGGGCTTTCAGGTGTGCCATTAATTTGCTTATATGAGCTGTCTCAAACTTCTTTCTGAAGGCACTTAATACTATTAGCTTTCCTTTTAGCACTGCTTTCATTGTGTCCCATAAATTTGGGTAATTTGTGTCTTTATTTTCATTGAATTTTAGGAAGTCTCTAATTTTTTTTTTTGTTTTACCCTGATCCAGCTGTCATTGAGTAGAGAGTTTCTTAGTTTCCATGTGTATGTAGGCTTTTTGCTATTTTTGTTGCTGTTGAGTTCTAGTTTTAGGCCATGATAGTCTGATAAGATACAAGGGAATATTTCATTCTTCTTGTAGCTGTTGATGCTTGCTTTGTGTCTGACTATATGTTCAATTTTGGAAAATGTTCTGTGGGGTTCAGGGAGAAAGGTTTACTCTTTTGAGTTTGGGTGAAAAGTTCTGTATACATCTGTTATGTCCATTTGATTTAGGACCTCTGTAAGTGTCATTATTTCCCTATTTAGCTTCTGTCTAGATGATTTGTCCCTTAGTGAGACTGGGTTGTTGAAGTGTCCCACTTTTAAGTTCTTGGGATCTAAGTGTGATGTTAGTAATGTTTCATTTATGAATGCAGGCGTTCCTGTATTTGGTGCATAGATGTTCAGGATTTTTCCTTTGATGAGAATGAAGTGTCCCTTCTCACCTTTTTTGATTAATTTTCATTGAAAGTCTATTTTATTAGATATTAGGATAGCTACCCCAGCTTGTTTTCTGGGTCCATTGGCTTGAAAAATATTTTTCCAGCCCTTTAGTCTGAGGTAGTGTCTGTCATTGTTGCAAAGGTGTGTTTTTTGGGTGCATCAGACCGTTGGATCTTGTTTACACAACCATTCTGTTAGTCTGTATCTGTTTATTGGAGAGTTGAGTCCATTGATGTTGATAGTTAATAGTGACCAATGAATGTTAGTTCCTTTTTGTGGAGTTGGTGGTTATAGTGTGTTTGTATGTTTGTTTTCTTTTGATTTTTTTTTTTTTTGTTGTTGTTGTGAGGTTATCTATGTCTTTTGTTTTCTTGGCTGTAGGTGATGTCATTAGATGGGAGTTTTCCAGCTAGTATCTTTTGTAGGGCTGTGTGGCTGTGCAGATATTGTTTAAGTTTAGTTTTGTCATGGAATATTTTCTTTTCTCCATATATGTTGATTGAAAGTTTTGCTGGGTATAGTAGTCTGGTTTGACATCTGTGTTTTCTTAGAGTCTGCATGACATCTGCCCAGGCCCTTCTGGCTTTCGTAGTTTCTGTTGAGAAGTCTGGTGTGATTCTGATAGATCTCCCTTTGTATGTTACTTAGCCTTTTTCATTTGCTGCTTTTAATTTTTCTTTGTTTTGTAGATTTACTTTTTTGACTATTATGTGATGTGAGGAGTTTCTTTTCTGGTCTAGTCTATTTGGTGTTCTATAAGCCTATTGTATGTTTAAGAACATCTCTTTCTTAAGTTGAGAAAATTTTCTTCTATAATTTTTCTTGAAAATATTTTCTGGACCTTGGAGCCTGGAATCTTCTTTTTTATCTATTCCTATTCTTAAGTTTTGTCTTTTCATGGTGTGCTTGATTTCTTGGATGTATTATGTTTGGGACTTTTAAAAAAAATAAAATTATTTTTTATTTGAGAGATGTTTCAATTTCTACAATTGTATCTTTCATGCCTGAGATTCTCTACTCCATCCCTTGTATTCTATTGGTGATGCTTACCTTTGTGGTTCCTGATCTTTTCTCTAAGTTCTCCAGCTCCAGTGCTTTGTCTGTTTGTGTTTTCTTTATTGATTCTAATTCTGTTTTCATGCTTGTACCATTTCCTTTATCTATTTGAACCTGGATTCCTGTATTTTCATGATGGTATCTATTTTTTTCATTCATTTCCTCTTTATGTGCCTCTATTTGTGTATATATATTTGCCTTTATTTCTTTGAGAGCTTTGTTCACTTCCTCTTTATGTGCCTGTGACAACTGGATAAGCATTGATCTAAAATAATTTTCCTGTGTTTCTGATAAATTAAAATATCCATTGATTTTGGGGGTTGCTGGTGAAGCCATGATATCCTGATTTTTGTTGGATGTGTTCTTATGCCTACTTCTAGCCATCTGGTGGTCAGTAGCCATTGTTGATTGTTCCTGGAACCTGTACTGCTCACTTTGTCTGTTTGTTGCTGGAGTCTGGAGTGTTCTTCACGAAGATGAGAGAGGTCCACTGGTTTGAAATAGGGTGTCAGTGTTTCAGATGCAGCTAAGGGAGGAAAGCTAAGGGAGCAGGCGCAAGTATGCAAGTGCAGGAGTGTGTGTGGAGGTGTACCTACCTGGAAGGGTGAAGTGAAAAGGAGAAGCAAGCAGAAGTGCAGGTTGTAGTGTAGGTGTAGGTTGCACAGGTGCAGTGCACATGTGCAAGTGCCTAGAATGGCTCAGTGGCCCCCAGGCCTGTGGAGGTATGGATTTTTTTATTCAATTTTTATTTTTTATATTAATTACAGTTTATTTACTTTGTATCCCAGCTGTAGCCTCCTCCCTCATTCTCTCCCAATACCACCCTCCCTTCCTCATGTACTCTCTGCCTCTCTCTAAGTCCACTGATAGGGGAGGTCCTCCTCCCCTTCCATCTGACCTTAGCTTATCAGGTCTCTTCAGGACTGGCTGCAATGTCCTCTTCTGTGGCTTAGCAAGGCTGCTTCTCCCTTGGGGGTGGGGAGGTCAAAGAGCCAGCCACTGAGTCCATGTCAGAGACAGTCCCTGTTCCCCTTACTAGTGTACCCACTTGGATACTGAGCTGCCATGGGCTCCATCTGAGCAGGAGATCTAGGTTATATCCTTGCATGGTCCTTGTTTGGAGAATCAGTCTCAGAAAAGATCCCTGTATCCAGATATATTTGGATCTTGAGCTCTTGTCCTTTCTAACTAACTAACTAACTAACTAACTAACTAACTAACTAACTAACTAACTAAAAGAGGACTAACTCCTCTTTTCATGTGATTCCCTGCACTCTGCCCAAGTTTTGGTTAGGAGTCTCAGCATCTGCTTTGATACACTGCTGGGTAGAGTCTTTCAGAGGCCCTCTGTGGTAGGCTCCTGTCCTGTTACTTATTTTCTCCTACTTCCAATGTTCATTCCATTTGTCTTTCTAACTGAGGATTGATCATCTTACCCCGGGTCCTCCTCCTTGTTTAGCTTCTTTAGGTGTACAGACTTTAGTTTGTTTATCTATCTTATAGGTCTAGTATTCACTTATACGTGAGTATATACTGTGTGTGTCTTTCTTCTGGGATACTTCACTCAGGATGATATTTTCTAGATCCCACCATTTGCCTGAAAATTTCATGATTTCCTTGTTTTTAATTGCTGAGTAATATTTCATTGTGTAAATTTACTCAATTTCTGTATCCATTCCTCTGTTGAGGGACATCTGGGTTGTTTCCAGGTTCTGGCTACTACGAGTAAAGCTACTATGAACATGGTTGAGAAAATATCTTTGTTGTGTACTTTGAGCATCTTTTGGATATATGCCTAGGAGTGGTATAGCTGGATCTTGAGGAAGCACTATTCCTAATTGTCTGAGAAAGTGCCAGGTTTATTTCCAAAGTGGTTGTACAAGTTTACATTCCCATCAGCAATGGAGAAGCGTTCCTCTTTCTCAAAGTGGAGAAGAGCCTGGTACTCATTGGCACAGGAGACAACTTCCTGAACAGAACACCAACCGCAGAGGCTCTCAGAGGAACAATGAATAAATGAGACCTCATGAAACTGAAAAGCTTCTGTAAAGCAAAAGACACTGTCATCAGAACAAAACAACAGCCTACCGACTGGGAAAGGATCTTCACCAACCCTATATCTGACAGAGGGCTAATATACAGAATATATAAAGAACTGAAGAAGGTAAACAGCAACAAATCAAGCAATCCAATTAAAAAATGGGGTATGGACTTAAACAGAGAATTCTCTGTAGAGGAATATTGAATGTCAGAGAAACACTTAAAGAAATGTTCAACGTCCTTACTCATCAGGGAATTGCAAATCAAAACTACCCTGAGATTTCACCTTACTCTCATCAGAATGGCTAAGATCAAAAACTGTGGAGGTATTGTGCTCCAAGTACTCATATCTGCCTAAGCTGCACCATCTTGTCCCAGGAATTGTTTCCCTGAATCCAGTGGAAAACGCACAGAACAGGGGCTTCAGTGTTCAGAAGGCTGTCTCAGAGATCCCTCTGTTGCCCACTGCGGGGGTGTGGGTGGGAGGGATCAGATGTCTGGCTGTTAGTGTAGAGGCATCCCAGTGGTGCTCTGTATTTCTAGCAGAAGAAATCACTAGTAGGCACTGCGAATATTCACTTGCAGGCGTGTGTGGCAAGCCTAGAGGGCCTGTGAACTCACTGGTAGGCATAAGTAGTAAACTTAGAGAGCCCACAGTTTTCTCTTCTTAGATGTGGGTCACTGTTAGAGTAAGGAGGTGCCCTGTACCTGGGTTACGTGCTCCTTGCTGCTGCTGTTGCACTGCTGGAGTAAGTGAATGTGCAGTTGAGATGCAGGGGTGAATGTTCGCCACTCTGAGACCTCTGGAAATGTCCACAGGAGGTCTGGATCCAATCTGTCCCAGGTCACAGGTTGTCCCCTCAAAGTCCATGTTCTTGCTTCAGCCGCCTATCTACTCACCAGTTTTGGAGTTTCAGATCTTCTGCTTTCAGAAACCCTGAGCACTGGTGGCCACCATCTTGGAGCTGAGTATAAATACATTTTAAAATTAAAATTAAAAAATTTTTTAAAACAAACACTCTGAGATGTTGCTTGCAGCTGTGTTGATTATATTCTGAGTATGGTAATGAAATATATTTAAACATTGTAATTGTATTCCATTACTTTTGGGACCTATCAGCTGTGGCATTCTTCCGTTGTAGCCATGGAAGAGCTTTTTACTTAATGGAAAAGCTGCTAACATTTATATGGTATCAGAGTTTGACTTGCACAAGTAACATTCTATACTTTTCAACATTTCTGTATATGAAGAACCATAGGCCATGTTATCTGTCTTTACATTATAGAAAGCTGTCTCCCGAGAGACCTAGTCTTATTGTCTGCAGGTCATTATACAAAAATAAAGTTTTATTCCTCAAGTGAGAGTTGGTATTTGAATATACTTACAAAGAAAAGGGAATCTTTGAAGCCTTCACTTCAAATAACATGTATGATTATATTGGCAAGTATTGATTAGTTATTATTGATAACTCTCGAGATATATGTGTGTATTACAGAGAGAGTAAAGTGGTGAATAAATAAGAAATGTTGATATGTTCACTCCAGTTATTTTCTGTGTAGCTCTCTGAAATAAATAAATGTTGAATAAATTTTTATGAGGAAAAACCACACAACCATGAATTGTTACCTTATTTGTTGTGTTTTCTAAACTGCTACTGAAATGTTCCAGAAAAATTCAAACTCTATATTCCTATGATTATAACAGTGTGTTCTAATTACCTTTTTCTGGAAGCAGAAGATGTTCTTCACGGAGGTCATTAGTAGCTAACATCTGTTTACTCTGAAAATGTTATGTTCATATTGATTGTTGATGTCATGGAATATTATTTTGGTCTATTAATAGTGCTGAGAAACTCTTCAACTCAGTTGAAGTTTCTGGGATTGATTCACAAGAATTAGTGGAAGGCTTACAGGCAAATCACATCATGTTCTGTCATTGAGCCAGAGCAGGAGAGACTGCCACTCATTTCCAAAGGTTAAGAGACACTAGGTAATTATGAGAATAAAATCAGAAAGGGTGATCCTGAGGACGTACAGCTATAGTCTGGAAAGAACACAGGGTGTGGAATAGTGTGGTGAGATACAGGCAGAAGATAGAGCAAAGAACATGGCAGCCAGAAGAGAGTCAAATACAACCTTTAACTTACTCTGAGTAATTTATATTTTTATATAAAATTGGATAGCTGGAAATTTTCTAAACTAGATTTTATTAAATTATTCATTAGAATAGTAGCTATTATTTTCAAACTTAGTGTGATCCGTACTGCATTTTCCAGAGCTCCCTCCCCTTACCAAAATGTAAAAGAAATGACCTGGGAAGGCATACATTCTTACAGAGATAGGTTATAGAAGGAAATAGACCAAGTAATGTTCATGTGGTCATGATCCTAAATGGTTAGTATATTAACAATAAATATTAACAATGTTGAAAATTAAATATTTAATGATAGTAAATGCTTAAAATAGTAAAATACACCAAAGGGGTAATATAAGAAAAGTATACATGGCTATATTTATAAACAGAGTGGTAAATTGGATATAATAATTATTAAGTAAATTCACAATTAATCAGACTTAGAGGAAAACAATCTATGAGTGAACATCAATCATGAAATCAAAATATGAAGAAAAACTTTAAGAAAGAAAAAAATTAAAATTCAATACCAATTCATGATAAAAACAAATACCCAAGAATAGAGGCAAGATTTTGTAACTGGTGGAAGATCATGAAATAATTAAAACATGTTTTTTGTGGTAAAATATAGAGTTTTCAATACTAAGAATTTTGATTACCAAAAGTAACTTTTATTTTATTGGGTCACAAAAAATATCTTGGCTCTGGGGAATGAGAGAAGCATTGGCATGCAGCTCCTGATGGGTTGGTTATTGGAATAGTTCTGAGTACATTCAGAACAACTGAATCTTTGAATGTGCTCCTCTTGTGTCTCCTAAAGAATCTTGGTTTTAGGATCTCAAGGGCAGGCTCTTTGACCTCCTCACCCGCCCCCCCCCCCCAGGGGAGGAGCAGTCCTGTTAGGCCACAGAGGAGGACTTTGCAGCCAGCCCTGAAGATACCTGATAAAACAGGGTCAAATGAAGGGGGAGGAGGTCCTCCCCTATCAGTGGACTTGGAAAGGGGCAGGGAGGAGACCAAGGAGGGAGTGTGGGGTTGGGGAGGGAATGAGGGAACGGGATACAGCTGGGACACAGAGTTAACAAAATGTAACTAATAAGAAAAAAAAAAAAAGATATATCCTAAAGAAAAAAAAAAAGAATCTTGGTTTAATGGGTTCCCTAGTAATGGAAACAGGGACTGTCTCTGACATGAACCCAGTGACTGGCTCTTTGATCACCTCCCCCTGATGGGGGAGCAACCTTTCCAGGCCACAGAGGAGGACGATGCAGCCAGTCCTGATGAGACCTGATAGGCTAGGGTCAGGTAGAAGGGGAGGAGGACCTCCCCTATCAGTGGATTAGGGGAAGAACATGGCAGAAGAAGAGGGAGGGCGAGGATGAGATTAGGGGATGAAGAAGGGGGCTACAGCTGGGATACAAAATGAATAAATTGTAATTAATTAAAAAATTAATTAATTAAAAAAACAATCTTGGTTTATCATGGTTCTTTTTAAGCAGAGTCTGACAAAATGCATAGTTGTTAAAAGTCAATAATTATATATATATAGTAACTTTTAAACCACATTATTACTTCTATTTAGTATACTATGCTGTATTTTCAAATAATAAATTATTCCTCTCTTCTGGATGCCTATATGCACTATGTTTTTGTATTTGATGTTTTTGTAAAATATATTAAGTCCAGATAGAAAATCATGTTAATACTGTTATTATAGTTATACTTTGAGATTAAACTGGGTCACTTTATATGCACCCTGAATAAAAATGACCAACACATTGCATTTGTGTTTAGGACCCATACTGTCACATATGAGTGACTGTAGGTACCTACACATTCAAATAAAATACACTATTTACTTTTCAATGTAATTCACTGGAGACATTGAAATCAAGTTACCATTAACTAATAGGAACCAAAGAAATGTCAGAGAATGTAACACAAGCTACAAAATATAAGGTATTATTAGACAATTAAAGAGCATAAATATTATTGGAACATTTTAATAATGTCTTTTCAGTGAGCGTATATGTCATGCTCCATCAAAAGAGTCCACATATACTCTGTGCAACCGAAGAACTGAGAAACACTGAGCTGGTAGACCCATCATTCCAATGGCATGGGCCAAAAGGAAAAATTGTTTCAGGTACGATTTTATTTTATTTATCATAACTAAATAGATATATCTCAGATTTACTTAAAACAACATTTGTATCTAATACATTGATCTATTTTCAAATTTTTCTTGGCACTTTCATAGCAATGTTGATTGTATGGTGTTTATTAAGGATAAAGACATTAAAAAAGTTTGCTATTTAGAGAGTTCTAGAAGCATTTCTATTCCAAAAGTTATAATTAATTTTATGTGGAAATCACAGTTTATGTTTGATTCATTATTCTTCTTTTACATATGTACTCATATTTTATTTTGGATCGTATGTTTCATCTTTGCTCTAAATTTTGAATTTTATAACTGTTTACTTTAAAATGTATAGCTTAGATGGTTAAGTTTTTTTTTTTTATTTGCTACTAATGAAGACTAGTGAGTATTGCAGTAAAGATCTGTTCAATACAGTACCCAGTCACTTTTGCATAGCCTCAAAGGAACTTTATCACCTTTACTTTTATTTATTTTATAAAACCTTATTGGTGTTTTGAGACAGTGCTGAGGGCTAAAGGCTGCAGGCTTGCTGTATCATTTGGACAGAAGGAAGTGTCTTTATATAAAGACTTGCAAAAGAGATGATGCAATCTATACCACACTTTAGTGACATAGGGTCAGTTGTTCCAGATGTTCATGCATACAAAGAGCACAAAGTGAAACCCTGAGGGGCTGGGCAGTTAGCATACATTAATGAAATGGTTCTCATGTGACATTATCTGACCCTGGAATAACAATCAAATTTATTTATTTATTATTTTTTTCTATGGATATTGTAAACATCCATAGCATTATTTATACCCCTTTCCTCCCTTTCCTTCTGTTTTCTTTCCCTCCCTTTTTTCCAAATTAAACACTTAACCCCATTTTATTCGTTTTCCCCTATATTTCACTTGTATTCTTCTTTCCCACTCTCAGTCATAGCTGAAGATTTGGAGTTAGGAATCACAGATGAGATAAATGCAAAACAAGATGGTTTTTGTTTGTTTGTTTGTTTTTTTGGGTTTCCTCCCTTAGTATAATTTATTCTAGTTTCACCTATTACCTAAAAAGTTCACGATATTTTTTTTCTTTAGAGCTGAGTGGTGTTCTGTTGTGTATATATGCCACATTCTCATTATTTCATTACTTGAAGGGCATTTAAAGTGTTTCCATTTTTTAGCTATTATGAATAGGGCAGCTTTGAACATGGTTGAACAAGTATCTGTGGAGTATAATGTCAAGTCCTTGGGTGTATGCCAAGGTGTGGAATAGCTGAGTCATGTTGTATATGTCTACATCAAGCTTTCTGAGAATTCTCCACAGTGATTTCAGAGGGCCTTGACTAGTTTTCTATCCCACCACAGTGAATGATTTTTCCCTTTCCCCACATCCTTGCCAACATTTGTTGTCATTGTTTTCTTGATCTTGGCTATTCTGACTGGGATGAGATGTCCAATTCTGATAGTGCTTCAGTAATCTGCTCTATGTAAAACAAAAGTGTTATTTATCTCTCCACAGCAGAACTATTTACCCTCCATTCCCCAAAGCCCAGAAATGTAGTTTTTATAAGGATAGGCTGAAATGTGGTCCTGTCTGGCACAAACATACTGTCTTCAAATAAATTATTTTTAGTGTTTGGCAAGTTAAGGATTTGTGAATTGAATTTTTACCCTTATAGAACTGAGAGTTTTGTGGGGTATAGTAGCCTGGGGTGACATCTGTGTTCTCTTAGGGTCTGCATTATATCAGTCCAGGCCCTTCTTGCTTTCAAAGTCTCTGTTGAGAAGTCAGGTGTGATTCTGATTGGTTTGCCATTATGTTACTTGGCCTTTTTTCCTTGCAGCTTTCAGTATTTTTTCTTTGTTCTGTATACTTACTGTTTTGATTATCATGTGGCAGTAGGATTTTCTTTTCTGGTCTAATTTATTAGGTATTTTGTAGGCCTCTTGTAATGTTATAGGCCTCTCCTTTAAGTTGGGGAAATTTTCTTCAATGATTTTGTTGAAAATATTTTCTGGGCCCTCGAGGAGGGAATCTTCTTTTTCCTCTATTCCTATCATTCTTAGGTTTTGTCTTTTCATGTTGTCTTGGATTTCTTGGACATTTGCTGTTAGGAATTCTTTAGATTTAACATATTCTTTGGTGGTTACATAGATTGTATCTTCCACCTCTTGTAGTCTGTTGATTATGCTTACCTCTGCAGTTCCTGTTTTCTTCCCTAAGTTTTTTCTCTACATGATTTCCTCTGTGTTTTCTTTAATTTTTCCAATTCTATCTTCAGATCTTGAGCTGTTTTGTATGATTTCCTTCACCTGTCTGACTGTATTTTCCTGTTTTTTCTTCAATTCCTTCAGCTGTCTGAACATTACTGTTTCTTTTATTTTTTTTTCAGTGATTTTAATTATTTCCTCTCTAAAGGCCACAAACTATTTGGCTGTGTCTTCTCATATTTCTTTATGGATGACCATAATCTGTCGTTATCTTCCTGTATATTTTTACAGATGGCCATAATCTGTCTTTTTTTTCCTCTATTTCTTTACATATTTTATTTGTTTCCTCTATTGTCCTCTTCATAAGTATAGATGTAAGGTCATCTTCTTGAATTTCATTTATGCTGTGGTGTCTAGAGCTACTTGCCCCTGGCTAACTGCATTCTGGAAATGTCAGATTGCTGTGTCTTTTGTTGATTGAGCTTTTATGCTGGCCTCTACCCATTGGAATATCTTATGTGTTGGCTATTAGTTTCTGGTGCTTCCTAGAATCCTGGCAGGGGTGGGGGGGGGGAGAATAACCTTGGCAGGAAGATGATTTTTCCTGAAGGAGGCCTCCTCAGTTTTTTTTGGGTATGTTAACTGAATGGCTGGTGTTTCTCAGGAATTGCCACAGCTCACCTCAGGCATATGGACCTGAGTGGTAACTGTGGCCTTCATTAGTCAAGGGGGCTCTCCTCTCATCTAGAGAAGTCCTGGAGACAGCTGCCCTGCTACTGGGTTTCTTGCTCTGATTTTAGTGAATTGCTGTTGCTGTTCTTATACTGTTTTCTAGGCACAGCCCTCTTGAAGAACCTGGGAGCCCTGCAGTTTGGTCAGTTTCCTTGGGTAACTGGCTGCAACTTGGAGCAGTATCTGGGGGTTGATCTTGGGGATCCCAGGCTTCCGTAGGTCTGAGGCTGGAGCTCTGTGCCCCAATACACAAGCAGTAATCAGTGGCATGTGAGTGCAATATGCCTGCGTGTGGCAGGAGGCTACAGCCTGAAGCCTGTGGGTACCCAGAAACTTTTCTGGAGCTGGGTGTCCTGAGTTTGGACTTGATGTTTCCATCCACTGTGGGGTTTCCTCCTGACAGGAAGACCCAGTTTTTGGTGTTTTGGGGTCCACAGTTCCGTCTGGCGTGGTGCATAGAGCACCCAGGCACAGGCAAATAATGGCTCCAAGCTGGTGACTGGGATCCTTCAGGAACTTGGGTAATTTACCGGAGAACTTTTCTGTGTGTGTGTGTGTGTGTTGGGGAGGGCTGTGTTCTTTAAGTTTGGACCTGCTGTTCTCCTCTCCTTGGGGTTTCCTCCAGACATGTAAACCCAGTCTCTGGTGCCCTGGGGCCCACAGTTCTTTCTGAGATGGTGAATAGGGCACACAGCTAGGTTACTGTGCTTGCTGCTGAGCACCCTACTCTGAGCTGGTGGCTGAGTGCCCACTGGACCCCAGGACCTTTTCAAGGGATTGACAGGGTGACCTGAGGTCTATTCTAATTGCTTCCTTCACTGTGGGTTTTTTTCTCGACTGGAAATCCCAGTCTCTGGTGTTTTGGTGCCCACAGTCCATCTTGGGCAGGTGTGCAGCTCTGGGCTGGCGACCGAACACCTGCTGGGACTTGGGAACTCTTCTGAGTTTTCGCTGGGTGAACTGAACCCAATTGCTTTCCACACTGTGGGGTTTCCTCTCACCTGGGAAACACAATTACTGGTGTTTTAGGGCCAAGAGTTCGGTTTGTTGGTTTTTGCTGTCTGCCCCTTAGACACAGTGTCCTCCAGGCGCCGCCATCTTGGATCTCCCCAAATTTATTTTTAACTGAAACTTTGTCATTTGAAAAAAAAAATTAGGTGTTGAATTTCCTGTTAATGGATTTTGTACTTTTGATTTGGAAAATGAAATTTGGAACATTTCTTCTTTAAGATGGTCTACTAGTTTTGCATTTATAGTAAATGTTGTATATAATTCAGTTACTCCTTTAAGTTGGAAGAAATACTTTTTTTGTTTCTTAAAAAATAAAGCCATTTAAGAATATAATTTTTCCAGGTAAAAACAAAATATCAGTGCATACACATAGTCTTTCTAGAGTATTCTGATAATCTGAATTTATACTTGATTAAATTTTCTCCAGTATCTTATCATGAATTAGTTTTAATGGTTATTTTATTTCAAATAATTTGATAAGGTATAATTTTCTTTGAGTTTGAATCACTTCTGGACCAACCATGCTTACCTGAGTTCATATCTCCATCCTCCAATTAAAAATGAAGAGTGGTGGCATTCACATATAACTTCAGAACTGAGGAGATTCAGGGCCAGGTTGATCTAGGGTTCATTGTCTAGCCAGCCTAGCCAAAATGATAAGCCTCAGGTTCAGTAAAAAACCTTATCTCTAAAAATAAGGTGGGGGCAAGCTGTATGTCCATATGCTGTATTACGATGTTAAAGCACTTCCTGCCAACTCCAGTGGACTGTGTTCATTTCTCAGGTTCCATACATTGGAAAGGTTTGCCTCCTATAGTTTTTCCTGTGATGTTCAATTTGTGTCATGATTTGTGCTACACATGAGTGATGTATAATAAATGTAAAAAATAATAAATAATAAATGTAACAATAATAAATAACAAATAATAAATGTAAAAAAAAGTAAAATAAAAAATTAAGGTGGATAGGTCCCAAAGGAAGGAGTTTATGGTCTTCAGTTGTGAAATAATTGATCCAATGGCTATTTTCACAGCTGTACACATTTAACGTAAATTAAGCAAATCATAAAACAAAGGACTTGAATGTGGGAAAAGTTCTTTTAGGGAGGACGCTTAGTTGGAGGAGTGGGAGAGAATTAAGAGATGGTGGAAGATGAAAGCAATCAGAAAACTACATATACATGTATGAAACCATCAAAATATAAACCTAATTGAAAAGAAAAAGATAAGGTGCAGAACAACAGAGGAAGATGCCAGTAACTACCTATGGCCTTCACAGACTCATGCAGTTACCCACACACAAATGCAAGAAATCCTATTTCACTGCACATTATTTTATGATGGACTATCTTATGAAGAGATATTTCCTCATTTTGAAGCACAGGAAAACAAGTATTCTTGTACAGTTAAGATACACTTTTTCGAAGACTCTGGGACCTTCAAGTAAGCAGTTTTGAACTCTTAACAACTTGTCTCAAGCCCCTCAAGTAAATACTGTCCTGAAGTTTTAGTGGTTTTTTTTTGCATTTCATTATGCACTTGCCATACACACACATATATATGTATATATTCTGAAAGTTTAAATTTTAGCTTTGTTATTGTGAATTTTTTTCACATTTTCTCTCCATTCCAACTTTATTTAGACATAATTTGTAAATGAAAGTTACATGTATTTAAGATGTGAAACTTGGCATTTATATAGGTATACAGTGACCACAATTAAACCATTTCTTAGTCATTTCCTATGATTACCTTTGTTTCCTAGTGAGAACACTTAAGTTCTACTTTTACCAAATTTCAGACAAAAAAATAACAAATACAGAGCAAAAAAGGTACACAAAAACTTGGATTCTGTTTTGTGTTGGCCAGCTACTCCTGAGCATTGGGTCTACCCTGGAGTATGATTGATATACCCAGTATAACTCCATTGGAGAAAACTGATTTTGCCACTCCTAGCAGGTATCAATTGAAAATAGCTTATTGATAAGGGGTGGAACTTTGTGCCCACTTCTCCATGTTGGGAATTTGCCTGGCTTGAATTTGGGAAGGTCTTAGGCATGATGCCACAGTTGCAGCATTAGTATGGGACTCTGCCATGTTGTGTCTAAAGATGCTGTTTTCTTGGGGTCGTCTACCACTTCTGGCTCTTACAATAATTCCATATTCTCTTTTACATTGACCCCTGAGCCTTAAGGTGAGGGGTTTGATACAGACATCTCATTTAAGGCTGAGCATTCCAAAGTCTCTCACTGTGTGCACATTGTCCAATTGCAGGTCTCTATGTTAATTACCATCTGCTGCAAGAAGGATCTTTTTTTGAAGAGGGTTGATCCATGCACTGATCTATGGCATAGCAATATGTCCTTAGGAATATTTTTATTGCTGTAATAGAATAAGAGTAGTAAGTCTTTGTCTTATATTCTCTTGTCTATATTTAAGCTAAGCATAAAAATATTTAAATATAATAAACTAAATTTCAGTGAGATTGTATTATGCAGTTTTAAGAGGTCCAAGGCATAGCCTTCTAAAGATATAGTCAAACTCTAGTATTTGGATAACAAGCTAGGAAGGAACAGGAACCAATATAAAAGAAATGTTTGACTAATGAATATGTGTACTGTATATTTCTTGTATTTAACCCTATATTTTCTGTGCCAAATACATAACCATTGGTGTTGTGAATTTTCATTTAGACTTAATCATTTAAGTTTCTGTGAATGATCACTGATAAGTGATATTATAGGGTTGACATTTATGTTGAGTATGCATTTCTCTGCCTATGTTTTCAAGATGTGTTTTTTAATCTTTTAAACATAAAATCAACCAAGAATACATTATTATAGATTTTATGATGCTCAGCTTTCTGTCTTTCATATTTAGTATTGCAGTAGTATGTTTCTTTTTTATTATTTCTTTACTAATTACAATTTATTCACATTGTATCTCTGCTGCAGCCTCTTCCCTTGTTTCCCCCTAGTCCTACCCACCCTCCCTCTTCTCCCCTTATGCTCTTTCTCTAGTCTCCTGATGGGGAAGTTCTTCCTCCCCTTCTATCTAACCCTAGCCTGTCAGGTCTCATCAAGCCTGGCTTGATTTGAAATAGATGCTATGAAAATATGGCATACATATACACATAATATACACACATATGCAATGTGCATATATAATACTATATATAAGATGTATATGTATATACAATGTATTTATTCACCATAAAATAATCCTTATGTTTTAATGTTGAGTTATGTTTTCAGTAAGCTTACATTCTGCAAATGAAGTGGTATGCTTAGAAGGAAGGCTATTAGAATATACTCACTAACAGTAAAGATTTCCTGTACAGAATAGGATATAAAACAAAAGTTGATTGCTAAATATCTTATATTTTCTCATATTATTGTGCCAAATGCCGTACATATGTACATACGTTTTTGTTCATACATTTGTTGACACTTCTGCTATAGGAAAATTTCATTTCAAATTATTACTTAAGGCATAAATTCATCATTGCTACTATAATTTAAAATTTTCTATTAAAATTTTATTATGATACTAGAAGTTTTTTCAGAAATATATAGTAATAAATTAAATTATTAATATTTTTAGAAAATAACATGTTAAGATAAATATGTAATCTTTTATCAGGAAATATTCATGAACAACTAGGCATTAAAACACAAATATATTCCAAAATTATATTACATTTTCAGCTTTATTCAGGATATAGAAATGGAAACTCTTAAGGCATAATTTCCTATGTAACGTCCTTGAGGCTTGGTATATCTGTCTATTCATTTCTCCTTCCAAATACATAGCAGGGTTTTACATATAATAAAAATACCAGCCCTAAGAAAATTCTGGTATTTTTGTTTTAATCTGAAGAACTATTTTTAAAAATATGCAAGTATTAAATAATCTCCTTAAGTAAAGGAAATTAATAAAGATATGTAGTCATTTTCTGACATAATGCTATCAATTTTAATGAATGGTGCATTCAACATTTTTTAAAGCTATTTTCTTTTTTAAAAATATTTATTGTTTTGATTATTACAATTTATTCACTTTGTATTCCAGCTGTAGGCTACTCCCTCATCCCTTCCCAATCTCACCCTCCCTCCCTTTTCTTCTCTCATGCCCCTCCCTCAGTCCACTGATAGGTTAGGTCATCCTCCCCTTTCATCTAACCCTAGCTTTTCAGGTCTCATCAGGACTGGCTGCATTGTCTTCCTCTGTGGCCTGGTAAGGCTGCTCCCTTCCCCACCCTCCTCAGGGGGACGTAATCAAAGAGCTAGCCACTGAGTTCATGTCAGAGACAGCCCCCAGCTTCCCTTACTAGGGAACCTATTTGGAGACTGAGCTGCAATGGGCTGCATCTGATCAATGGGTCTAGGTTATCTCCATTCATGGTCCTTTGGTTGGAGTATCAGTCTTTGCAAAGACCCCTGGGCCCAAATTTTTTGGTTCTGTTGCTCTCATTGTGGAGCTTCTGTCCCCTTCAGCTCTTTCTATTTCCCCCTTCTTTAACAAGTTTTCCTGCACTCTACCCAAAGTTTGGCTATGAGTCTCAGCATATGTTTTCATACCCTGCTGGGTAGAGTCTTTCTGAGGCCTACTGTAGTAGACTTCTGTCCTGTTCCCTATTTTTCTCCCTCTTCCAATGTCCATCCTATTTGCCTTTCTGAGTGAGGGTTGAGCCACTTCCCTAGGGTCCTCTTTCTTGTTTAGCTTCTTTAAGAGTGTAGATTTTAGTATGTTTTTCCTATATTATGTGACTAATATCCACTTCTAAGTGAGTATATACCATACATGTCTTTCTGCTTCTGGGTTACCTCACTCAGGATGATCTTTTCTAGTTCTCACCATTTGCCTGCAAATTTCATGATTTCCTTATTTTTAATTGCTGAGTAGTATTCCATTGTTTAAATGTACCACAATTTTTGTATTCATTACTCAGTTGAGGGACATCTGGGTTGTTTCCAGGTTCTGGCTATTATGAATAAAGCTGCTATGAACATGGTTGAACAAGTGTGCTTGTTGTGTACTTGAGCATATTTTGGGTATATGCCCGGGAGTGGTATAGCTGGATATTGAGGAAGCACTATTCATAATTGTCTGAGAAAGCACCAGATTAATTTCCAAAGTGGTTGTACAAATTTACATTACTACCAACAATGGAGAAGGGTTCCCCTTTCTCCACAACCTCTTCAGCATGCATCTTCCCTTGAGGTCTCAAGATGTACCATAGAGCCACAGCAATAAAAACTGTATTGTGCTGGCAGAGGAATAATCTGGAGAATCAATGAAATTGAATAGAAGACCCAGAAATAAACCTACACACTTACAGATACTTGGTTTTGACAAAGAAGCCAAAAGTATACAATGGAACATAGATAACATCTTTGACAAATGGTGCTGGTCTAACTGGACATCTACATGTAGGAAAATGCAAATAGATCCATACTTATCACCCTGCACAAAACTAAAGTACAAGTGGATCAAAGACCTCAACATAAAACCAGATACACTAAACCTGTAAGAAGGAAAAATGGGGAAGAGTCTTGAACTCATTAGCACAGGAGACAACTTCCTGAAGAGAACACCAACAGCACAGGCTCTAAGAGCAACAGTCAATAAATGGGACCTCATGAAATGGAAATGCTTTTGTAAAGCAAAGGACACTATTATCAGAACACAATGACAGCCTACAGACTAGGAAAGGATCTTCACCAACCCTATATCTGACAGAGGGCTAATATACAGAATATATAAAGAACTCAAAAAGTTAAACACCAACAAACCAAGTAATCCAATTAAAAAACGGGGTACAGAGCTAAAAAAAGAATTCTCAATAGAGGAATATCAAATGACAGAGAAACACTTAAAGAAATGCTCAATGTCCTTAGTCATCAGGGAAATGCAAATCAAAACGACCTTGAGGTTTCACCTTAACCCATCAGAATGGCTAAGAAGTAAAATTCAAGTGCCAATACATGCTGGAGAGGATGTTGAGAAAGGGGAACTCTCCTACATTGCTGGTGGGAATGTAACTTTTACAACCACTTTGGAAATCAATCTGGTGCTTTTTCAGAAAATTAGGAATAGTGCTACCTCAAGATACTTCTCACTGTATATCCAAAATATGTGCAAGTATACAAAGACATTTGCTCAACCATGTTTATATCATTCAATTCTTTATTAAGAAAATTTTACTATCTTAATATTTTATGACAGAAAAGTAGTTATGATCTTTATAATAAGCTGTCTGCTTAATGATTTATTGTATTTGCTTACTTGAACAACCCTGTGAGTTAGGCAGCTATTATATGTTGTCATTCTTCATCGAACACATGAAGGACTGGACTTCAGAAGGTGAAATCTTTATCATGGTTATACAACTTGTGAGAGAGATGGAGCCTTCAGTTTGTATCTTAATGTCTCAAGGGTAGGTTTCCTCCTCTTTGACAACAGTTTTCTTTCACTGTAATACTTAATTTGCTGAAGCAAAGAGGGAGCTTACAATCCCATTGTTTTTCTTAACACAGCACTGTAATGATCTAATTTTCCATTTACTTTTTTCTGTAACCCTCAATGTTAGAAACTAACTCATTGTTTTATGTACAATTTTGTGTAGTAGTAAAAAAATTTAGCTGTTAATCATTATACTGTAATTGATTTTGTTTTGGGTGTATCATTTCATTTGCAGATTGTAAGCTTATGACTTTTTAACTCATCTTTAAACTATATAATATATATTAATCACAATGATATAATATTTGTATAGGTAAATAAATACACTACATAAAATATATACTTTGTATACCCTTACTGTTTATAATACATATGTTAACATGTACTGCATATGTGTGTATAAATTTTCATAAACAGTGCTGTATTTTTGGTAGCATCTCTTTCAGTGCAAGGAGCATTTGAGGAGTAGTTTATGTCTATATGTCATTCTTAGTCATTTACCAGTTAGACAGTCCTACAGTTGATAGATTTTGGTTGGTGGAAAGTTGACTCTAAGGTCATCTATCATCTTTTGACAATAAGCATCAAATACAGTGACTTAACTTTATGTAACTCCTTTTTGTGGACCTAAATTTTCATGTTTTTTAGGTTTTTTAAAGTGATATTTTGTCTTCCTACTGTGATTTAAGCAGTTGTATATTATACCTTTATTAGAAAACATCACTGCACAAGTGACATCCACAGGAAGCCTCATATTTCAGAACTTTGAGGAGGCCATGAGTGGGGTTTATACGTGTTTCCTGGAGTATAAACCAACTGTGGAAGAAGTTGTTAAAAATCTCCAACTGAAATATGTTGTTTATGGTAAGAAGTAAATTCAATTATGTTTCTAACATTTCTTAAGTTTTAAAATATTTAAACATTTAACAGGTTTGTTTTTATATATTTTTATTATTTGAAACAATTATAAAATTTATATATATTTTGATCTCCTCCCCTAAGTCCTTCCAGATCCTTTTCTCTACTTTACCCTCTCAACATTGAGTTCTTTCTCAAACACTGAGTTTAACTCAATATAACAACAGAACTCCACAAAATCAATAAAACAAAAAAGTAACTCCAAAGAACCCCCAAAATGTTCCTCCAAACTGTAGCCAAATCACACAAAAGACACTATACATTGTTCAGCTATTTCTTAACATGAAGCCTGCCTTGGAGTAGTTGATATAGCCTGTGTTACTGCATTAGAGACAACTTCATGTTTATTGAGTTTTGTAGACATTGTCTTTAGAAACTGGATTGTTTTGTAATTCCTGTGGGAATCCTTTTGGCTAACAAGGCAAGCAAATGAAACCCATTCTCTGTACTAGAAGCTTCATTTGGTAACAAACAAGAAGTGGCCAGTTGGGACTCTGTTTCCCCCGTTATTTGGCAATTTGTTTTATATCCTCATCATATGTAGTTTGTAGTGTATTAAGTTTCCATACTGTTCCTTAAATGGTCCTTAATTTTAGATGTCTCTCTCCATATTCTCTCTTTCCCCTTTACCTCCCCCTATGATTCTCCCATTTCATCCTCCCTTTCATCCATATTTATCTATTCTGTTTTCCTTTTCTAAAAAGATCTACTGATCCCTCTACTCTCTTATTCTACTCTGTGTTTTTATGGATTGTACCTTGGTTATCATTGACTAATATCCACATATAATATTCACATATAACTGACCACATACAAATATCCATATATAATATCCACATATAAATAAACACATGCTATATTTGTCTTTCCGGGTCTGAGTTACCTCATTCAGGATGAGTTTTTTTCTAGTTCTATACATATGTAAATTTTATGGTGTAATTTTTTAATGGCTAAGTAATACTTCATTGTGTTAATGTGCCACATTTTCTTTACACACTCTTTTGTTGAGGGAGATCTATGATTTTCCAATTTCTGGCTATTAGAAATTTAACAGATTAGTTTTTGTAAAATATGATTTTTTTTAAAGTTTGTTTTTAACAAGATTAAAAAAAACTTCTATTTTCAGTATCCTAATTAAAAGAATTCTTACTCACCCATGCATTATGTTGTATGTCTTAACAGGAAGTGGATAGGGTTGTTAACAAAACAGCCTTTTTCTTGAGAAAAACACTTGACGTTTTAGTCACCCAGTCAAAGCAGCAGTACAGATCATAATTTCAAATCCAGTGATGATATGATCATAGTTTGAACTGCTTTTCAATTTGAGTATCATTGTTGACGGTTTACCCCCATCCAGTTGATTAGGACAGGAAAGAACACTATGAATGACTCTTCTTAGATTCCTCTATTGAATAAATTGAGAGGGCTGATTTTATGTGAAATTCAAAAAGAATAATCTAAACAACATTTACTTAAAAGTTTAATCAAATTGCTGGAACCCTGTGTAGTAGCTTGAAAATGTCAGGAAATCAGTCTTCATGAATCTTTAGAGTCTGTGAGTATAAGCATACAAGATGGACGGGACTTGACCCTGTAATTAAGTTAAGGCTCTTGCCATGGAGGGAATATCTTGTTTTAAGTCATTTTTCTTGCTGCTATGAGAAACAGCTGGCAAGAAATGTTCAGGAAGGAGGGTCTATTTTTGCTAATAGTTTCAAAAGGCCTAGTCCATCATGGCAGGAAGATATAGAAACACGGATATATGAATTAGGGAACAAAGAAATGAATTCTGTGCTCATTCTTTTCTTATATATTCCTCCTTTTGTTCCTCCTTTTCATCCATTGTATAAGATAATGCCACTCACATTTGGGGCAGATCGTCATCCTCAATTAAAGCTGTCTGGAAACATCCTCAAAGACAGCCCAGAGGTGTATCTTCTATGTTATTCCAAAGTTAGGCAAATTGATGAGGAAGATTCAAGGTCACAATCCTGAATAAACTGAGTGGGCTGAGTAATCATAGGACTTTGTTTTGCAACGCATCTCACTCTAGCTCTTGCAGGCCTGAATTCACAGCAATCTCCATTTTCAGCATCACAAGTGGTGTGATTACATGTGTGCTCCCATGCCTGACTGCAAGGGTTGTTATAAGAGAGGCAGATAGGGAGATGAGGTAACAAAGGAGAAGTCAATTGTCTGTCTGACATTGGAGGCAGGAGTTCCACATGCCCCAGTGTTGACAGCTTCCGGTCCTGAAGTGCTCACTCAATATATAGGTCTCCTATGGGTGTTCCAAACAGAATCAATCTTGATTTTCCTGTAGTAAGACTTTCAGATTTGTGTTCTCCAGAACTTAAAGCTCATGTTGTCTCTAATATGGTAGCAATAAGAAACATACGTGCTATTGTTTGTATAGCTAAGATGCCAAACAAATGTCCACTTATTAGTAGTTCCTGACATTTTGCTTACTCGAAAAATGTTGCTCTATATTTGTAAGAGGGAGACATTGTTATGAGAAATGACATGATTTTAGTTAGACAAGTCATTTTTTAGGTTAATCGGTAATATTTCATCTCCATATTGTTATTTTCTGTATCTTAATTTATCACACATATACTTCTACATTTATTGTAAGAGCATATTTGCATAAGCTAGCAAAGATATTTGTGCTTAAATATCTTGTAGAAATGATAATGATAGAGAAAATTCACTATGTACATAGTACATACCCAGCAATGTTGTGTTTTTTATGTGTAGTTATTAAATACCAAGAGAGCACAGATTTATATGATGCAATTGGACTCAGGTGAGAAATGCTTATGTCTTGCTTTTTGTGGAAATGGTCCCCATCCAGTTTACTATTCTTGGGTATCTAACCAAATGATCCTACCACAGAGATACTTGCTTTTCTCTATCTATTGCTAAATTATTCTTAATAGCTAGGAAATAGAAACAGGCTGGATGTCCATCAACAGATGAATGGATGAAGGCTATGTAGCATACAGTGGAATTTTATTTAGTAATAAAAAAATGCAGTCATGAAAATAACAGAAAATTAGATGTACCCAGAAATAATTAAATTAAATGAGCTAGTCCAGACTCAGAATGGCAAATACTACTTTCTCATACTCATAGCCTAAATTTAAATTATGTATATGCATATATGTATAGTTATAGTAGTTATAGTTCATGAATTAAAAAGGGGACCATAAGAGGAGAAAATAAATACCTTAAGGGATACAGGAAGAAAAAAAGAAGGGTAATAAGAAACCCAGCTCATGAAAATAGGGGGAAGGTAGAAATAAAAGTGGAGGAAGAGGATGGAAAAAATAAAGCATACCAGTAAGTGTCAAATGCAATTTTCTCTACTGTGCATACTACTTTCAAAGAAGAAAGAAATCAAATAAGTGCACATAATGGTACTATCAAATTATCTGGTTTCCATTGTAAAGACAATGAAAGAAATTTATGCTAAACACTTAGTAATGTTTTATTTAAAAACTATATAAACCACTAGAAAGCAGTTTTACATCAGTATATTTTTTTTCTAAAATTTAATTTTTTGACAGTTTCATAATACATACAAAACATGTATTTACATGGTTTCTATTCCTCCTCTTCCCTTCAGCTCCTCTCATATACCCCTCACTCTAGAATTGATGACTTCTTTGTGATAGTTATTAACACACACACACACA
>NW_026596051.1:8545197-8856811 GCF_907164565.1 Psammomys obesus
ATGTTTTCTGTGGTTTATCAAAAGTCCTTAGTGTTGTTTATCTCTCTTTCTTCCCCCTCTCTCTATATTAGCCTCTCCCTTTTTTCTGAAAAGATGAACAAGCATATCTAAAAGGCTACACAGAAGAAGAAAATGAAGACATAATTACCAAAATACAAATTAGCAATAAAAACAAACAGCCAAACACCTGCAAAATGACAACAATGAACAGACAATATTCAATACTAACTTTAAATATTATTAACCTCAATTTCCTAGTCAAAGATGGAAAACAGAATGGGACTTTACTGTTATTTTTTTTAAATCTTGATCTTACATAATGGTTTTATTGCTTTTCTAACTTTCTACTTGGATGAGTTGTTTTAGGTATTTCAATAAAGCATTTCTTTTCCTCACTTCTGTTTTGTCTCTCTACTTTTCTGTGTTAGCTGTAGAATTTTTTTTTGTTTTTTATAAAGCTGGCTTAGCAGTTTGTTGTTTTCATTTTTGTAATTATAGTTAAAGATAAATTTTTACTATTTTAATTGTATCCTTCACGGTTAGTATATTTAGCTATCATTTCTAAATGTTTGTATGTACTTTAATTTTCAACCTATTTGTGCAATCCTCCTGCTTCAGCCTCCTGAATGCTGGAAATATAGGTACATGCCATTGTACCTATTACTTTCCTTATTTTTCAGGCATTTGCCCCATAACTTATCATGTTTTATGGATTATATTTTAATCACTATATTTAGAATTTTAAAAGTATTTTAATGCCTCCTATAGCAGTTTCTTTTAGGTCCTTTAAAAAATTAAAAATAACAATTTGCATTGGTAGATTATCCTTGTTTTTCATTTGTGTTCACAGATGAAACTAGTAGACTTTCTTGGCTATTATAAGCTTCCTATCTCTAAATACTAAGTTTGACTGTTGTGAGTGTATTAGTTTTAAAGTATAGTTAGGAAAATGGACAACGATAAAGGATGTTGGTGTGAGTTAGGAGGCTTTTACTCAGAATGTGAACCAGGAAAAGGCAGGGAGGAAGCCCTTGGTTGGCAGAAGGACTCATCTCACAAGATGACTTTTAAAGTTTTTATTATTACAGATTTATTTCATTTTTAGATTTGTTATAATTTTCCAGTAAGAGTTAGAGAGCTGCTTTAAAAACATGTCTTCAATTCCAGATACTCCCAGGGTGAGGGAAGAAATAAAGAAACAAATTAAAGACTTCCTAGAAAATGAAAATGAGGGCACAACTTACCCAGACTTATGCAATACCATGGAATACAAAGTGAATAAACTGTAATTAATAAAAAAATAAAAAAAAGAAAACAGTGCTAAAACGATAGTTCATAGTACTAAGAGCTTTCATAAAGAAATTGGAAAGATCCGATATTAGCAATTTAACAGATCACCTGAAAGCTTTAGAAAAAAAAAAAAAAAAGAAGAAGAAAACACAGCCAAGAGGAGTAGAAGGCAGGAAATAATCAAAACTCAGGGCTGAAATAAATAAATTAGAATCAAAGAGAACAATACAAAGAATCAGTGAAACAAGAGTCGGTTCTTTGAAAAAAGTCAACAGGATAGAAAAACTAAAAGATAGGCAGTACCCAGATTAACAAAATCAGAAATGAAAACAGATACTTTACTAGAATGAAATGAAACTACTTGTATATTTATTAGAGATACATTAAAATACTTTTGCTGATTATATCTCTGGAGTTTCTTCTAAGATTTACTATTTTAATACAGAGGAGTGTGATTTCTTCTATCATATAAAAATTTGCAGGTGTGATTCCAGCATTCGAACAGTAGTGTAGTGAGACCAGCTTCCCTAGGTTTGACTCTTAGCTTTGGCAATGTTGGCAGTAGACACATGACACGTTTCTTTTAGCTCCATTTCTTTGTTCCAGATGTAATCATAATAATTTGAATCTTAAATTATGGTGAAGTTTAACTAGGTCACTGTTTTATTAGAGTTTCCTATGACAATATTTCATATCTAGTTATGATGAGATAGGTGTTTGTTAAGAAAGGGAAAGATAGCTGTTAATAGGAATCCAAGTAATTAGTTATT
Organism: Psammomys obesus; assembly: GCF_907164565.1. NCBI lineage: Eukaryota > Metazoa > Chordata > Mammalia > Rodentia > Muridae > Psammomys > Psammomys obesus. The sequence goes on from NW_026596051.1 coordinate 8,547,258, forward strand.
TAAAATACTTACAATGCATTTGAATTATGTGAATGATCATGTATTTGTCTCTTCTTTTTAATTTTTGTAGCTTATCGTGAACCTCATTTTTATTACCAGTTCACAGCACGATACCATGCAGCTCCCTGCAATAGTATCTATAACATTTCTTTTGAGAAGAAACTTCTTCAGATTTTAAGTAAACTGGTTCTTGACCTTTCCTGTGAAATTTCCTTGGTTAAGTCTGAATGCCATCGTATTAAAATGCAAAGAGCTGGTTTGCAAAATGAATTATTCTTCACATTTTCAGGTAAATATACAAAATACTTTTTAAAGAAAGACAATTTGGGAACACAATCAATTGTTCAGAATATGAATGTTACCAATCTAAATGTATTCCTTCCTCTCTGATTTGACTTAATACACCCTCCATATAAAATTCTGTTGATTCATACTGTTAGTGAAAAGTGCTCTGTGGCACTTTACTATAGAATGGAAGTTTGTATAAGGACTCATAGTGTTTAGTTACAGTGATTGAATTAGTGGAAGCATTTACTTGTAAGGTAGTTAATATTGTAGAACTAACACCTCATCCCATTGATAGTGTGTTGTCATTAATGGTGTGCAGAGGAGACACATAATTTAAGGAACAAACATCCATCTATTTTATAGGATGTTCTTCTCTTTTGTTCTCTATTTCTCCTTTTTTTGTCGTCTAAAATTTTGGCAGTAGAGAGGTATGAAACTTCAAAGGCAAGAGCAAGGTAAGTTCTCTAATCTGTAATTCTTGATTTTTCTCTTCTCCAGGAAAATTTCAACATTTTTCACCAACCTCAAGACAAATGATCAACCTAAGCTTTTCTCTAGCCTGCCAAGGACACACTATTAGTATACAGAGGCTTTGTGAATCTTTATCTTCTGGTTGTTTTAATAGACGGACAGGCCCTAAGAAAAACTTTTATTAGGATCTGTCATAAGAAGGAGATGATGTCCAGTGTAAATGTTGCAGTTGTGAACCTGCTTTGTGCTTCTTTAAGTGACTAACATTTTTGAGCAGTTTTTTAATGTGTTAAATGGTCATTCATTTATCTTTTTGGAAAATTGTGGTGATTTCTGTGTTTTTTAAATTCTTTTTTTAATTTTTTATATTAATTACAGTTTATTCACTTTGTATCTCAGCTGTAGCCCCTTTCCTCATTCCCTCCCAATCCCACTCTCCTTCCCTCATCTCCTCTCATGTCCCTCTCCAAGTCCACTGATAGGGGAGGTCCTTCTCCCCTTCCATCAGACCCTAGCCTATCAGGTCTCATCAGGACTGGCTGCATTGTCTTTCTCTGTGGCTTGCTAAGGCTGCTTCCCCCTCAGGGGGAGGTGTTCAAAGAGCCACCAACTGAGTTCATGTCAGAGACAGTCCCTGTTCCCCTTACTAGGGAACCCACTTGGATACTGAGTGCCATGGGCTACATCTGTGCAGTGGTTCTACGTTATCTCCATGCATGGCCGTTGATTGGGGTATCATTCTCAGAAAGACCCCTGAGCTCAGATTTTTTGGTTCTGTTGCTCTCCTTGTGGAGCTCCTGTCTCCTCCAGTTCTTTCTATCTCTCCCTTCTTTCATAAGATTGCCTGCACTTTGCCCAAAGTTTGGTTATGAGTCTCAGCATCTGCTTTGATACACTGCTGTGTAGAGTCTTGCACAGGCTGTCTGTGGTAAGCTCCTGTCCCGTTTCCTGTTTTTGTTGTTTTTTTGTTTGTTTGTTTTGTTTTTTTCATTTTGTGTTCCATTTATTTGTACTTGATGACTGGTCCCAATTACCATGAAGATTTTGTTGTGAATTAAAAGGAAGGAGAAGGAAAAAACAAACAAACAAACAAACAAACAAACAAAAACAAAAAACAAAAAACCTTAAACATTCTGCTAGATGCTCAATTTTGAGCAGTTTCTATTTTTTTGGCCTCATTGTATTTTTTATAGCTTCTGCTATAACAGACATCCTCACTCCATATACTTTCATGCTACTTTAAATAATTCTTTACATAGGTGGTTATTTTATTTTTTAACAAGTAGAAAGTTAAAAAATATGTTTGAAGTCCTTAATTTTTAATTTTTTGTATATATAAAATACTTTAAAAATCTTTGTTTAATTTTTATTAATTAGTTTATTCACTTTGTATTCCAGCTGTAGCCTCTCACCCATCTCTTCCCCATCCCATCTTCCCTCTTCTCCTATTCCTCTCCCGAAGTCCAGTGATAGGGGAGATCCTCCTCCCCTTCCATCTGACCCTAGTCTATCAGGTCTCATCAGGACTGGCTTCTTTGTCTTCCTCTGTGGACTGGTAAGGCTGCTCCCCTCTCAGGTGGAGGTGATCAACGAGCCAGCCCAGGAGTTCATGTCAGAGATGATCCCTGTTCCTATTATTGGGAAACCCTCTTAGACACTGAGCTGCCATGGGCTACTTTTGTGCAGGGGTTCTAAGTTATCTCCATGTATGGTCTTTGTTTTTACTAGTCTCAGAAAAGACCCCTGTGGCCAAATTTTTTGGTTCTGTTGCTCTCCTGGGTGAGGTATCCTAGAAGCAGAAAGACACACATGATATATACTCACTTATAAGTAGATATTAGACGTATAATATAGGATAATCATACTAAAATCTGTACACCTAAGGAAGCTAATCAAGAAGGAGGACCCTGGGTAAGATGCTCAATCTTCTTTCAGAAAGGCAAATGAGATGGACATCAGAAGACGAAGAAAAGAGGGAACAGGACAGGAACCTAACACAGAGGGCCGCTGAAAGACTCTGCCCAGCAGGTTATCAAAACATACGCTGAGGATCCATAACCAAACTTTGGTCAGAGTGCGGGGAATCTTTTTTTTTTTTTTTTTTTTTTTTATGAAAGAAGGGGGAGTAGAAAGACCTAAAGGGGACAGTAGCTCCACAAGGAGAGCAACGGAGCCAAAAAATCTGGGCACAGAAGACTTTTTCCCTATCTATAGATGGTTTCATTCTATTGATAGTGTTCTGTGTTTTACAGAAGCTATGAACTTTCCTCTGAGCATGCTTTCATTGTGTTCCATAAGTTTAGGTATATTGAGCCTTCCTTTTCATTGAATTCTAGAAAATATTTAATTTCCTTTTTTATTTCATCCCTCACCCAGTGGTCATTGAGTACAGAGTTGTTCAATTTCCACGAGTTTATAGGCCTTTTGCTGTTTCTGTTGATGTTGTGTTCTAGCTTTAATCCAAGGTGTTCTGATAAAACGCACGGGATTATTTCAATCTTCATGTATCTGTTGAGGTTTGCTTTGTGACTAAGTATACAGTCAATTTTGGAGAAGGTTCTGTGAGGTGCGGAGAAGAATGTATATTATTTTGTGTTTAGATGAAGTGATTTGTAGATATTTGTTAGGACCATTATATCCATGGTGTCTGTTAGTTTGATTTTTTTTCTCCATTGAATTTTTGTCTTGATGATCTGTCCATTGATGAGAGTGAGGTATTGAAGTCTCCCACTATTAATGTGTGCGGTTTGATGTGTTATTTATAGATGTTCAGGATTGTCCTACTGGTGGATTTTTCCTTTGACAAGAATTAAGTGTCCTTCCCCACCTCTTTTGATTATTTTGGTTAAAAGTCTTTATTAGATACTTGAATAGCTACTCCCGCTTGCTCTTGGGATTGTTTCCTTGGAAAACCCCTTTTCAGCCCTATGCTCTATCTTTATTGCTGAGGTGTGTTTTTTTTTTTAATTTTTTATTAATTATACTTTATTCATTTTGTATCCCCCCATAAGCCCTTCCCTCTTCCCCTGCCGATCCCACCCTCCCTCCCCTTTCTTATATGCAACAGAATGTTTTCACATTCTTTCTGTTAGCATGTGTCTTTTTATTGGGGAGTTGAGGCCATTGATATTAAGAGAGATTTGTGACCAGTGATTGTTAATTCCTGATATTTTGATGTTGGTGGTGTGAGAGAGAAAACACCTATTTTCTTTTGGTTTTACTGATATGGGATTATTTATTTCCTGTGTTTCCCTGGGTTTAGTTAGCTTCTTTAGGTTATAGCTTTTCTTCTAGTATCTTCAATAGGGCTGGATTTGTGGTTAGGTACTATTTAAATTTGTTTTTGTTGTGAAATGGCTTTTTTTCTTCCTCTATGGTGATTTTAAGTTTTGCTTGGTATAGCAGTCAGGGCTGACATCTGTGGTCTCTTAGTGTCTGTAAGATATCTGCCTTGGCCCTTCTGTATTTTAGAGTTTCTGGTGAGAAGTCAGGTGTAATGCTAATAGGTCTGCCTTTATATGTGACTTGCCATTTTCCCTTGCAGCTTTTGATACTCATTTTTTTTTGTTCTATACATCAAGTACATTAGTGTTTTGATTATTATATGGCAGGAAGATTTTTTTTTCCTGATCCAATCTATTTGGTGTTCTGTATGCTTAAGGGTGTTTCTTTCTTGAGGTTGGGAAAGTTTTCTTTTCTTTTCTTTTTTTTTTTTTTGACTTTTTCAAAAGGCTTTTAATTATAAATTTATTTTTATTTTTTTTAATTTTATTTTTCTTTTTAGTTACATTTTGTTAACTCTGTGTCCCAGCTGTAGCCCGCTCCCTCATTCCCTCCCCAACCCCGCACTCCCTTCCTGGTCTCCTCCCTGCCCCTTTCCAAGTCTACTGATAGGGGGAAGTTTTCTTCTATGGTTTTGTTGAAAATATTTTCTGGGCCTTGGAGCTGGGAGTCTCTCCTTGTTCTATTCCTATTATTCATAGGTTTTGGTATTTTCATAGTGTCCCAGATTTCTTGGATGTTTTGTGTCAGGAACTTTTTAGATTTAACATTTTCTTTAACTGATGTGTCGGTTTTTTTTTTTTTTCAATCATATTTTCTATATCTGAGATTTTCTCTTCCATCTCTTGTATTCTCTTGGTGATGCTTGTGTATGTAGTTCTTGTTCTCTTCCCTAGGTTTTTCATCTCCAGGATTGCCTCAGATTGTGTTTCCTTTATTGCTTCTATTCCCATTTTAAGTATTGAATAGTTTTGTTCACTTTCTTCTCCTGTTTTATTATATTTTCCTGTATTACTTTAATGGATTTGTTCAGTTCCTTTACCTGTTTAATTGTATTTTCCTGTATTTCTTTGAGGGATTTATTTTCCTCTTTTAAGGTGTCTATTATTTTCATAACCTCAGATTTATGATTTGTTCCTTGCACTTCAAGTGTGATAGCATCTCCAGGGCTTGCTGTGGTAGAATAGTTGGTTCCCAGTGGTATCATATGACCCTGGGTTTTGTTGCTTGTATTCTTATGCTAGAGTCTAGGCATCTTTTTGTCCCTGGTGTTAGCAGGCCTGGTGGTCCCTGATTGCTAGGCAGTTTGGGAATAGGCAGAGAGGGCTCAAAATTAAAGTTCTTTGAAAAACCCACAGCCTCCTTGGATGGGGGATCATGTATGTCTGAAGCTGCATACAGCTCACCTCTGCTGGGTCTGCTTGCTATGTTCCAAGTCCAGGCAGATTGGGAGTAGGTTGAGAGAGCTTCAAGCTGAATGCTGCTTGGGCCTCCACTGGCCTCCTCAGGGTGGCCTGTGATGTGGGTCAGAGCCACATACAGCTCACCTAGGCTTGGTTTTCTGGTTATGTCCCAGGTAGACCAGGCAGATCAGGAATAGTACGAGAGAGCTCCAACCTGAATCTGAAATCCCATTTATATTTTTCACAAGTTTAATTACAGCATTCCACCTTGCATTCTCGCTGAATTCATTCAGGAGTTTACTGGTAACTCATTTGCTTTCCTTGAATACTCTTAGAAATATTTCTTGAAAATCTTTACTGGGAATTTTCTTTAATTATATTCCCTTAGTCTATTATTATAGAAGTAGAAATATTTGGAGTTCTCATGTTGCCTTGATTTTCATGTTTCTTGTGTGTTTGCTTTAGAACTTGTATGTGAGGGATTTGATCTTTGGGCTGATTTTGTATCTTTTATCACATATATTCTTATATTGGAGGTATTTTCAATGTTTAGGGGTGAATAAACTTTAATATACTGAAGTATTATTTGTCTCCACTCGTCTCAGAGTGAAACACAGCTAAACTCTCAACTCTTGTTCAGGCCACTGGGATTGATTTCCAATACTGTTCCATAGTTAGAATATTATCTGTGAAAGCAACCACAACTTCTGGATATGCCGGCTATGGATAGAGTTAAAAACAATCACTCCTTCAACTGCAGTTATTTTGAAGGAGTAAGGATCAAGGATGGTATAGTGTATAATAATATTAGTTACTAAGGGTATATTTGGAAAAGAAATAAGCTGAATAATACTAGTGATTAGTTATAGAACAATAGATGAAAAAGAAAGAGGGGAAGTACATAAAGGGAAGGAACAGTAAAGGTGAAGAGAGGAGACATGTCGGCTCTAGCTAAAAGTAAATGAAGAGAGTCAGGTGAAGACAGGCAGACTATTGAAACTGGAGCAGCCAGTGTTCTTGGAAAAAGTTAAAAAAATAAGAGGAGCAAAGAGGAAATAGGTTGCTGAGTTGGAATTGGGTGTTAAATAAGGGTTAAATAAAGAGAGTAAAAGAAATCTGGGTAGAGGTCCAATCTGTATGTGTTTTTTTTTTTTTTTTACCTGGCCATGGAGGCAAGGCTTGATTCTGTACAGTCTCGTGTTAGATTAGGGCACAGGACAGGTTTTGCCTTTGTGTGATTTCATGGAGGTTTGGTCTGGATTCCAACCCTCCATCTTTGTGGCCTCTTATAAGGCTGGGGTGAGTATGTCTGCCAGTGTGAAGTCCTCAGTGGTCATGGGTTTGGTGCTTGATTGCTGAGTTATCAAGCCTGCCTCCCTCATTCCCTCCCAATCCCACTCTTCTTCCTTCATCTCCTCCCATGTCCCTCTCAAAGTCCATTGATAGGGGAGGTCCTCCTCCTTTTCCATTAGACCCTAGCCTATCAGATCTCATCAGGGCTGGCTGCATTGTCTTCCTCTGTGGCCTGGTAGGGTTGCGCCCTACCTCAGGGGAACATGATCAGAGAGCCACCAAGTGAGTTCATGTCAGAGACAGTCCCTGTTCCCCTTGCTAGGGAACACACTTGGACACTTAGTTGCCATGGGCTATGTCCGAGCAGGGGTTTTAGGTTATCTCCATGCATGGTCCTTGGTTGGAGTATCATTCTCAGAAAAGATTCTTGGGCCCCAATTTTTTGGTTCTGTTGCTCTCATTGTGGAGCTCTTGTTTCCTCTAGGTCTTTCTATTTCCCCTTTCTTTCATAAGATTCTCTGCACTCTGCCCAAAGTTTGGTTGAACCTCAGCATCTGCTTTAGTACCCTGCTGGGTAGTCTTTCAGAGGCCCTCTGTGGTAGGTTCCTGTCCTGTTCCCTGTTTTCTCCCTCTCCGATGTCCATCCCATTTGAGCATTTTACCCAGGGTCCTCCTTCTTGCTTAGCTTCTTTAGGTGTACAGATTTTAGTTTGTTTATCCTATATTATATGTCTAATATTCACTTATACGTGAGTATATACCATGTGTGTCTTTTCTGCTTCTGGGATACCTCACTCAGGATGATCTTTTCTAGTTCCCACCATTTGCCTGCAAATTTCATGATTTCCTTGTTTTTTAATTGCTGTGTAGTATGCCATTGTGTAAATGTACCACAATTTCTGTATACATTCCTCATTTGAGGGATATCTGGGTTGTTTCCATATTCTGGCTATTATGAGTAGAGCTGCTACAAACATGGTTGAACAAATGTTATTGTTAAGTTAAAAGGCAACGAACCAAGTAATCCAATTAAAAAATAGGGTGCAGATCTAAACAGACAATTCTCAATAGAGAAATATCAAATGGCAAAGAAACACTTAAAGAAATGCTCAGTGTCCTTAGTCATCAGGGAAATGCAAATCAAAATGATTCCCGAGATTTCACCTTACACTCATCAGAATGGTTAAGATCAAAAACTCAAGTGAGAACACATGCTGGAGAGGATGTAGAGAAAGGGGAACCCTCCTCCATTGCTGGTGGGAATGTAAATTTTACAACCATTTTGGAAATCAATCTGGCAGTTTCTCTGAGGATTAGGAATAGTGCTACGTCAAGATCCATCTATAGCACTCCTAGGCATATATCCAAAATATGCTCAAGTATACAACAAGGACATTTGTTGAGAATTTTTTTTGCATTTGTATTCATCAGAGTTGTTGGTCTGAAGTTTTTCTCTTTTCTAATGTAGTTACCTGAGCTTTGTATGATGGTAAAGCTTTCATTGTGAGATAGTAGGTAAATAATCGTTAATGCAAATAGGGTCTGGAGCAAATATGTCTATTTTCTGTGATATATTGTAAACATTGTTACACTTCTTGTGCACTTATACAGTGCACAAAACATCCTTTATCATATTCCACTTTTAGTCCAATAAAAGGCTCTTTCTCTTAAAATAATGAACTATATACAATAGGAACAATTATGAAAACTATCAGAAAGAATTACATTCACATTGTCCAGTCCATCTGTATTTGGAAACCTTGGAGAAAGTACTCTTATCTATCCTATCTTGTTGAATAATTTTCTGTCATATCTTACATTTATCAACCTAAATATCTTTTTAGACCCTAGAACATTTTCTTAAATCCTAAACAACTTAAATTTAATTGTGAGACTGTAACTCTTTAGTCTTCAGCCTCATCAGAGAACAGAGGAAGGTAAATATTACCTGAGTAAACAGTGCAGAGTAAGCAGCTTCTAACACTATAGAGATGACAGAGACAGCTGGCTGTCTGGACAGTCACCCAAGGTTACTCTGCAAAGATGTAACATTTGTCTATAGCCTTCTTGCCCAGTAAAAGATAGACTTTTCTGTGAAGCAGAAATTGTGAAGGATTTGTCTACCATGTCCTTGCAAAGTTTGGTTGTTGACTTCTTCCATGTCCTGCTTTTTCACAGCTTGGACAACATGCTGTCTGCAGTTGGGGCAAGGCCTTTTTTCTTTTTTGCCTAGCGGCTAGCTTTGCCACATTTGAAGCAAACTCCATATAGAAGTTCTTCAGTGCTTATCATCTTCTTTGAAGTAGTATGGGGGTGCTGCCACGAACAGAGATGTCTCACTTTCATGAAAAGACTTATGTTAAAAATACATATTTAAACCAGGCACTGTGGTTCACGCTTGTAATCCCAGCACTAAGGGATACAGAGGCAGGCAGATCTCTGTGAGTGTGAGGCCAGTCTGGTCTACAAAGGAAGTCTAGGACAGCCAAGGCTACACAGAGAACCCTGTTTTGAACCCTCTTCCCACAAAGAAAACCTTTAAATGCTGTATTCTGTAGCTCTATGAAGTGTTTGAAGACCATCTTCGTGTCTGTAGTATATCTGAATAAGCAAATATTGCTTTTTTCTAGATATTTGCTATCTAACTTTGAAAACATCTACTGGAGGTTAAAAAAAGCTTTTTTATATAATTAACTAAACTGTTATATAACAAGACCATAGGTTTGATTGATTATTAACTTGCATTTCTTAATCATCCTAAAAAATTTACATAGCAGCTTTCAAGGACTAGAACTTTACATGGCATTTAAAAACAATTTGCATAACTAAAATACATTAAGCAAGAGTTGAAACATATATAGTGTGTTATAGCAAAATATAATTTTAAAGTTTTATCACAATACCAAAAATTTATACTAATGTAAAATATTTGATTTGTTAATGCTCTTTAAAGTAGATTCCATAATCTACCCTTTTATTTTATCATTCCTATATTCTCCTTTTTTGTTTTCATCCCTTCTCTCCCTTTTCCCCAACTTTAGATAAAAGAGAAAGAAGGCTAGAGGAAAGAAAGAAAGCTATTCCTGAATCTAACTTTTTATGCTTTGTTTCCTCCCTGACCAAGACCATTAATAACTCGTGACCAACTCCCCTTAGGGACAACAAACATCCATCACCCACTGAATGACCAAAACTTACCCACCCCACTTTTTGGGAAATGGGCATCATTCTCTTAAAATTCCTTCGTACTGTCTGTTGGCGATTTTATTTGAGGGCCCTAAGAAAACTGGGAAAGTAGTCAAGTCCTAAGAAATCTAGATGTAGCATTTGTTGTTGAGCCTCTGTGTGGACTGTCTGGAACAGTGTGTGAAGGCGGGCCGGGCCATCTTAGCTAGCCACGTTAAAGTTCTTCTGCATGCAGATTTTTGAGAAGCAGCAATTGAGGCAGACTGTGAAGTTGGATCACCTGGGCTACTTGTCATCCTTTTGTGTCTGGTCCTTTTGCACTATAAACAAACTTTTAAAGATAATACACATGTCTGCATTAGCATATGTATGGAATATGCAGTGTATACAAATCAGCTAAAGATGATTCTCTGATCTATGTTTGAGAAGGTGAAAGGTACCAAACTTTATAAGTCTGTTTGGACTGTATAACCAAGTTACAATATAAAATTTCAGTCATTCCATACGAAAGGATATCATAACTTTTAAGGACCATGTAGCCAACAAGATTTATTGGTCTCAGCCAGCTTTAGAGCTGTTCCTGCTTAGAGGGATCAGCATTTGTGTTACCTGTTTTGCTGTTTTTCTTGGTTCTTCCTTCATGTCTGCAGCCAGGATTTTCAGGAGGTTTCCCATGGTCAAATATAATCTTTATTAATTTTGAAAGAATCCACAGCTTTGCTTTTCCTGTGAAAACAAAAGCAGAACCGCTCCCCAATGAAATGCATTTCCTGATTGAGAGAACACATCTACAGGCTGATCTAAATCAGCAGTCCTTTCTAAAATCCAGTTTTTTTTTAGCAGCTGTGCTAAAAACTGCTTATTGACTTTTTAAAAAAATAAAAAATTTATTTCATTTTTTAATTTATATATTCATATAAATACTTTGTTTATATTTATAAAATAACTATATATTCATATGTAAATATAAATATGTACATATACAAAGATATACATTTCCATTTTTATAAACAAAAATATAAAAAACAAGTCCTTTTTTACATTTTTGTTAGTTTTTTTAACTTTTATTAATTACACTTTATTCGATTTGTATCCCCCCATAAACCCCTCCCTTCTCCCCTCCTAATTCCACCTTCCCTCCCCCTTCTTCACGCATGCCCCTCCCCAAGTTCACTGATAGGGGAGGTCCTCCTCTCCTTCCTTCTGATCTTAGTCTATCAGATCTCATCAGGAGTGTCTGCATTGTCATCTTCTGTGGCCTGGTAAGGCTGCTCCCCCTTCAGGGGGAGGTGATCAAAGAGCAGGCCAATCAGATTATGTCAGTCCTGATGCAACTTGATATGTTGGAGTAGGTGAGAGGGCTGGGGATTCCCCTTCTCTGAGGAGTAGGAAAACAGAGAAAACAGGAGGACTGGGATTAGAGAAGGGAGGGGGCTAAGACCTGGATATCAAATGAGTAAATAAAAATAAAATTTTAAAATAAAAATTTAAAATAAAAATAAAATTTTAAAATAAAAATAAAAATTTAAAATAATAAAAATTGAAAAAATATTTTTGTTTACTCCAGAGAGGGAATTAAGCATTCTTTTTTGGTTCCTTCTTGTTTGTTTTCTTCTCTGGGGCTTGAGTTGTATGATTGTACTGTAGTGTATGACTAAAATCTGCGTATAAGTGAGTATGTACCATGTATATGTTTCTGGGTCTGTTACCTCACTCAGGATAATATTTTCTAGTTCCATCCATTTGTTGGCAGATTTCATGTTTTCTTTGTTTTTAATATCTCAGTAGTATTTCACTGTGTAAATATACCACAGTTTCTTTGTTTAGTCTTCAGCTGAGGGACAATCTAAGTTGCTTCCAGATTCTAGCTATTATGATAAAGGTTAGGAACAGTTTTGAGCAAGTGTCTTTGTTGTATGGTGGAGCATCTTTTGGGTGTATACCCAGGAGTGGTATTACTGGGTCTTGAGGTAGATCTATTCCCAGTTTTCTGAGATTGTGCCAGATTGAAATTCAGAGTGAGGTAAACCAGAAGCAGAAAGACATGTATGGTATATACTTGTTTATAAGTGGATATTAACCATATAATATAGGATAAACATACTAAAATCAATAGTCCTAAAGAAACTAAGAAAAGTAGACCCTAAGGAAGAGGCTGAAACCTCATTTAGAAGGGCAAACAGGATAGACATTGGAAGTCGGAGAAGACAAGGAACAGGACAGGAGCCTTCCACAGAGGACCTCTGAAGACTCTACCCACCAGGGTATCAAAGAGATACTGAGATTCATAGCCAAACTTTGAACAGAGTGTCAGAAACCTTATAGAAGAAGATTTTCCAAGCTCTGTTCTATCGCCTCTATTCTACATTTATTTTTTTTCAGTGTTTTACATCTCTAAGTCTGTTTTATTCTCATCTTTCTTAAAGAGGATTTATAAAATTGAAATTGTTACTGAAAATATAATTAGTTCTATGTTGACAGACAAAACTATATGGGGTTCAAATGCCCTCTTCTGCAACATTTTTTTTTATTTTATTTTACAATGTGGAAAATATTATTTAATCTGTTTTTTTTTTCCTATGATGGTCTATGCTTAGTGTCTTTGTTTGTTAGCATCTATCCAGGTTTCAAAACATTTGATTTTTGTTCCTTAGAATTTAATTTCTTGGAGCTATAATTTCGTGCCTTTTAGTTATTAGATGACTTTTTATAATTTATTTTGTTATCAATATTTTTTCATAGCAACATGTTCAGTTTTCTTTAGTTCCTTGCCCATTATTTCCTCCAGTTCTTTGAGCATATTAAAATTTGTTCTCAGAGCTTTTGTATAGTATTAGTCTAGTGTCTGCTGTGTCAGTAACCTGTGGTTTCTCAGGGATATCAGAATTATCTAGTATAGACAAGTAAACAGCTCCAGGGGAACTTATTTGTTTGGAGGATTGTGGGCAAAATGAGCCAATTAAGACCATGTATACAGATGACATAGGACCTATTTGAAAATAGTCCAGAATGGCTAGAATGATGGTAGTAGTATCAGTGGGAAATTCATTAATATTACTATGGGTATTTTATAAGTAATTTTAATTATAAAACTTGAGTACTTACAGTTTTCATTGTTTTCTTGTAGGTTTTGTAAATAATGGCAAAGCTAAGCCTATTTTTTATTCATAGTATAAGGTAGAAGTCTTAAGATATTAAACAATATGTTTCTGAATTAATTATAGATTTGGGGCCTCAGTTAATGTGTGTGTGTGTGTGTGTGTGTGTGTGTGTGTGTGTGTGAATTAAGAAGGACATTTGGTCATGAGATTGACATTATACTTTGTAAAGATTAGTTACTGTGAATCCTTGGAGTACCCAAGCTTTGGGGTTGATGTACAGCAGGAGTTTTATCTGAGTCCTTCAAGAGATATTCACCAGTCCAATTTTTTCCTGATGTTTGCTTATTTATCTCAAATAAATAGAATTTTGTAAATAGCTGCTTATATATATGCATAAATATAAGTATAAAATATATGCATAAAATTCTTATTATATTGGTTAAAAATGGCCACAGTAATAGTTCAATCTCATTTTATTTCCAGTGTTGTTATTACAGCTTATCTTTTCATTTTAAGTTTGTACCTGCACATTAAGAATTGAATTAGGGTAGTAATAGCCAATATATAAGAATAAAGGTTGGTACAGAAAAAAGTGAACACATATACAGTTATAATACACGTTCTAAAAGTGTAAATAATTCTATTGTTAAATAATATAAAATCTGAATATATCAGCGTCAGTTACTGAGAAACTTAATTCCTAAGATTATTGTAGAAATGAGGTTTTTCTGATTCATAAAAAACAAATACTTGGCTTAGGATTTTACTGAGATATTATTTAGCATTAGAAATATCCAGACTTTTTAATAGAAGAGATGTAGTCAACAAGTGATTTTTTTTGTAATTTAAATATTTGATAGAGTATGTGAGAGCAAATATAAAATATAATATATTTTCTCAGTTTCATCTATAGACACTGAAAAAGGACCCAAGCCATGTACAGACCATAATTGTGAATCTTCCAAAAGATTATCAAAGGTATGTTATGTGCTTGTGGAAAAGAAGAAAAAAGTTTAATGGAAATGACCATTGTTTAAGGATTCATCTTAGTTAATCTTTGTGTTATCTATTTGTAAAATACATAGAGCCCCATAGTGAGTGATTTCAAACAATGAGGTAAAACTTCACCCACTACAAAATAAGAAATCAATATAATTGGTACTTGACAAACTACTTTAAATTTGACATTGGATAATTGGTTATATAAAAAAGGATTTTTCATATATTTAGCCTCATTTCACATGGCTAATTAATTTATATTAAAGAGAAATCATGGCTGCAATTTTTTCAGTTGTTTCAGTTTCCATAGATGTTTTCATATTAGCCTTAAATAATGTGACTTTGATAGACTAATTTCTTATAACAGTTATTTGATGAATGATTAACATTTTTATATAGTCATGTCATCTGCAGATAAAGAGTTTCATCTTTCTCTTAAGTCTTTACTCATTTTTCTGATCTATCTGAATTTCTAGAGTCAGTACAAAAATGAATAGATGTGATAAGACTAGAGATGTTTTGTTCCTGGACTAAAAGCATTTTTGTCTTCCAAAGTCAAGTCTGATGGCATCTCTAGATTTTCACTTTGGTGGAGTGATGTTTTCTTCTACTCTTAATTTACTGGCTTATACTATGACTGGCTGTTAAATTTTGACTAGTACATTTTCTGATTGTCTTTTATAGGAAACATCTGTATTATATTTGCTACAGTCTTTCTGGCTTTGCTTTTTTTCTCATGCACTCTGTTCTATGCAATGTGTATTATAGGATTTGTAGTCATATTTTAAAGCTGCTAGTACAATCCAGCATTAATTCTTTGAGAATTTTAGTGTAAAATTACAGAAGTATTTTTGGCTTAAAGTTTACTTTACAAGAAAAGTAAGCTATAGATGTAGTATGTAACTAGTAGGGCATTAATATTGACATAATATCACAATTTATTTAGATTTTCACATTTATTTACATCCATTTCTGTGTGGCATATACCCACCACTGTAGGGAAAACAGTGAACAGCTCCAAACTGGATATTTGTGGTGCATTTTTAAAGCATATTTATGTCCCTCAATGACACTCTTCATTGCTTCACTAATCCTAGAACTCATTATTCTGTCCTCTGTTTTTACATTTTCCCTATTTAGAAAACTCACAGAGGTTTCTACAAGATTATACATAAATAGGTCATTGCAGCCTTATTACTGTAATGGTTTATCTTATTAATGCTATGGTTTATATATATGCATATATATATACACACACACATATAATTCTATTTTTAGTTTTTTGAGGAACCTTAATATTGATTTCCATGTGGCTGAACTACTTACATTCTCACTAACAATATAAAGGTTCCTATTTTACCCTCATTCTCATCACTTTTGCGGTCATTTAGTCTTTATATTATAGCTATTATGACTTGAGTGAGATGGAACATAATCTCCTTGTAGTTTTGTTGATAGTGTTTGGTGTTTAATGGATCGAGACAAGATCTCACACTGTAGCTAAAGATGGTTTTTAGTTCATGGCAGTTGTCTTGCATAACCCTCCTGAGTTCTAGGATTCCTAGTGTATGTCATCACACTTTGCTCTTTAAGTATTTTTTAAATAGTTTTATTTATTCTTTGAGAATTTTATGCATGTATAAAATGTATATTGACTATATTAACTGCTAATCCTGACTCATTTCAGATTGCCCCTTGTGCCACTCCCTACTTTATGTCTTCTTTTTCTTCTTTTGCAATCCCCTGAATTTAATTGATGTTGTCACATGCATATAGGTGTGGAGCCTTCCCCTGGAACATCATCTATTTGCTAGGGATCACACCCCTAAAGAAAACTGACTCTCTCTCCTCTAGCAGCCATCATCATTCAATAGCTTCTCAACTAGGGATAGAGTTTAATGTGCTCCTCCCCCATCTAAGCCTGGATGTTGACTGAGTTGTATTTTGAATAGGCAGCCTCTACTGCTTTGGGTTCATTAGTGTAGTCGCCCTGTCTTGTCCCGAAGACATTGTATTGCCATAGTCCTCACTGACCTCTGGCTCTCAAAAACCTTTCTGAAAACTCAGCTCTGGTTCCCTGAGTCTTGCGGAAAGGGTGTTGATACATATGTTCCATGTATGGATGAGAACACCGCAGACTTATATTATCTGTACTTTGACCAGTTAGTTGTGAGTCTATATTTATTGCTGTCCTATACAAGGAAGCTTCTATGATGAGGACTGTGGGCTCCACTATCATGGAGATAAAGTAGTTACATGACTTTATACTATTTTCATGTAGCAAAATAATCATAATAGAGTCATCTGACCTATGAGCTATATCCTCTTGAACATGGGCTAGGTTTAGAGTACCAGGCAGGAGTTTTCTACTTTGAAGTGAACCTGAAATCCAATCATAAAGAATACAGGAGAAGATCTCCATGCACATGGATTTATTTCTAGGAATAATATCCTGAAGCTAAAGAATTGTGTTGGTAGTTTGATGGGAATTGCATTGAAATCTGGGCCCAGGGATCTTTTCTGAGACTGATGCTCCAACCAAGGACCATGCATGGAGATAACCTAGAACCCCTGTACTGATGTAGCTTATGGTAGCTCAGTCTCCAAGCAGGTAACCTAGTAATGGGAACAGCATCTGTCTCTGACATGAACTCAGTGGCTGGCTCTTTGATCACCTCCCCCTAAGGCAGACTGGGTGAGGGAGGGCAACAGAGGAAGACAATGCAATCAGTCCTGATAAGACCTGATAGGCATGCCCCTCCCTAAGTCCACTGATAGGGGAACTCCTCCTCTCCTTCCTTCTGATCTTAGTCTATCAGATCTAATCTGGAGTGGCTGCAATGTCATCTTCTGTGGCCTGGTAAGGCTGCTCCCCCCTCAGGGGGAGGTGATCAATGAGCCGGCCAATCAGGTTATGTCAGAGGCAGTCCCTCTTCCCATTACTATGTAACCCACTTGGACACTGAACTGCCATGGGCTACATCCGTGCAGGGGTTCTAGGTTATCTCCATGCATGCTACCTGGTTGGAGTATGAGTCTCTGGGAAGACCCCTGTGTTCAAATTTTCGGTTCTGTTGCTCTCCTTGTGACGTTCCTGTCCTCTCCAGATCTTACTATTTTCCATGTCTTACATAAGATTCCATACACACTACCCAACAGTTGGCCATAAGTCTCAGCATCTGGAGGGAGGGTGGGATTGGGAGGGGAGGAGGGGGGCTTATGGAGGGATACAAAGTGAATAAAGTGTAATTAATAAAAAAAGAAAAGACAGAAATAATTAAATACTGAGATCATATTTATTTTAATATCAGAGTTAGAATGAGGTGAGGATAGTGTTCTAACTAATACTTTGAAACAATATACTTCCCCTCATATTGGAATTGTATTCTTTCCCAAGATAACCTGTTGGATTTCAAAGTTTGTAACAGAGACATACATTTTTTTATTTAACTTATTCCCATCTTGAAAATTATCATATCATAAATTTGACAGATTTTCATAATGAATGCTTTCTGGAGCAGGTTTTAACGTGTCATGTATCACTAAGAGACTGTGCTTGGTGTTCAGTTTCTGATACACCTGTGTATTATGCCTGGTTCTCTTTCCATTTAATGTTTGCATAAAAGGTATCAAACTCCAAAGGCATAATGTGATTAATAATCTTGTATCAAAAAAAAAAAAGACCTGATAGGCTAGTGTCAGATGGAAGGGGAGGAGGACTTCCCCTATGAGTTGACTTGAAGAGGGGCATGGGAGGAGTTGAGGGAGAGAGGGTGAGATTGGAAGGGAGTGAGGGAAGGGGCTATAGCTGGGATACAAGGTAAATAAACTAAAATTAATATAAAACATAAAAAATAGAAAAAATATTGTAAACATAGTCATCCTACACAAAGCTACAAATTTGATGTAATCCTTGCCAAAATTCCAGTAAAATTTTTTACAGAAATTGAAAAAAATGTTAAAGTTAATGTGGAAAAAAAAACAGAAGACTGTGTAGCCAATACAGTCCTGAACAATTTACACACTGCTGGAGATATGACTGTTTCTGATTTCAAGTTATACTACACAGCCATAGTACCTAAGAATAACATGGCCCACGCAGAGAAACAGACACACTGAACAATTGAATAGAATCAGTTACTCATGTATAGGTCTTCAAGTTGCTTTTTGTTCAGAGGGAGAGATCTGGTTTCATTCTTCATGTGGAAGCATCTTTTTTTCAGCACCACTTGAGAAAGAGACTGTCTTCTCCTTTGTGTGTTCCTGGTACTTTTGTCAAAGCAAGTGGCCACAGCTGATGTGGGTTCACTCCTGATTCTCTTTGGTTCCATTAGTTTTATTTTTTGTCTATTTTTATTTTATTTTTTATTTTATATTTATTTTATTTTATTTTTTGTCTATTTTTCAGCCATTACCATGTTACCTTTTTCACCACAGCTCTGTGCTATAGTCTTAAATCTCCAGGCGTGCCCATTCCCCTTAGCATCACTTGTTATTTGGGTTCTTTTATGCTTTCATGCTAACTTTTGTGTTTTTTAATGTGTTTTGTGAATAATATCATTGAAATGTCAATGGATAGTTTTTGCAATCTTTGAATTTTAGTAATATAACCATGACCATAATATAAATTCTGCCAGTCTGTGATCATGGGAAGACTTTCCATTAATTGTAAATGTGTTTCACCTCTTTCGTTAAGTGTAGTATTTTCAGTATATTAAGTATTTTAAGGTAGTGAATTGGACTACTTTCCATAATTCTTTTTCAACAATTTCATTAATGATATGTACAGAAAAGCACTTGATATTTTATGTTGATTTTGAATTCTACTAATTTGCTGAAAGTCTTCATCAAAATCAAGAGTTTTCTAGTTAGAGTCTCTAGGGTGTATTAAATACAGGCTCATACCATCTGAAAATGAGGATAACTTATTTTTTCCTTTTCTTTTTAAAAATGTCTGAGTATATGGATGGCCAGGTTACATTTATGAATGTATGGGTATATAAGACGTGCCTATAACAACTATTAGTGAAAGGAGGCCATGAATTTGATGGAAAATGGAGAGAGATATATGAGAGGATATGGACAGAGGAAAGGCAAGGGAGGAATATTCTAATTGTTATAATACCAAGTATGTAAAATAAAAGAGAAGTGTATGTGTGAATACTATCATGTATGTGTATGCAGCCTCCATGTGCAATGTCTGGTGCCTGCGGGTACCAGAAGAGGGGAGAGGTCCTACTGGTAGATGTTTGTGAGTCACCATTCTAGTACTGGGAACTAAACCCAGCAGCAAGTGCTCTTAATGACTTAACCAAGTCTCCAGCCTCTTCATTCATTCTTTTTTTTATGTTGTATTCTTTTTTTAAATTCTTTATTAATTACACTTTATTCACTTTGTATCCCCCTGTGGTTCCCTCCCTCCTCCCGTCCCAATCCCTCCCTTCTCTACCCTCTGCATGCATGCTCTTCCCCAAGTCCACTGGTAGGAGAGGTCTTCTTTTTCTTTCTTCTGATCCTAGTCAATTAGGTCTCATCAGGAGTGGCTGCATTATCTTTTTCTGTGGCCTGGTAATGCTGCTTCCCCCTCAGGGGGAGGTAATTAAAGAGAAGGCCAATCAGTTCATGTTACAGACAGTCCCTGTTCCTATTACAATGGAACCCACTTGGATACTGAACTGCCATGGGCTACATCTGTGCAGGGGTCTTAGGTTATCTCCATGCATGGTCCTTGGTTGGAGTATCAGTCTCAGGAAAGACCCCTGTGCTCAGATTTTTTGGGTCTGTTGCTCTCCTTGTGGAGTTCCTGTCCTCTCCAGATCTTACTGTTTCCCACTTCTTTCCTAAGATTCCCTGCACTCTGCCCAAAGGTTGCCCATAAGTCTCACCATCTGCATTGATAGTCTGCAGGGCAGAGCTTTTCAGAGGTCCTCTGTGTCAGGCTCCTGACTTGTTCCCTGTTTTCTCCTTCTTCTGATGTCCATCCTCTTTGCCTTTCTGGATAGGGATTGAGCATTTTATCAAGAGTCCTCCCTCTTGATTAGTTTCTTTAAGGGGAACCCTCCTCCACTGCTGGTGGGAATGTAATCTTGTACAACCACTCTGGAAAGCAATTTGTCGATTTCTCAGACAACTAGGAGTAGCAAGCACTTCCTCAAGATCTAGCTATACCACTCCTAGGCATATACTCAAAAGAGTCTCAAGTACACAATAAGGTCATTTGCTCAACCATGTTTGTAGTAGCCTTATTTGTAATAGCCAGAAGCTGGAAACAGCCCAGATGCCCCTCAGTGGAGGAATGGATGCACAAATTGTGGTATATCTACACAATGGAATATTACTCAGCAGTAAAAAACAAGGAAATCTTGAAATTTGCAGGTAAATGGTGGAATCTGGAAAAGATCGTCCTGAGCGAGCTATCCCAGAAGCAGAAAGATGCACACGGTATATACTCACTCATATAGACATATAATATAGGATAAACCTACTAAAATCTTCATTCATTCTTTATATCATTTTCATGCCCTAGTTAAAAGGAAGATTTTATTCACTATACTGAATGATAATGGAGGGAACAGAGACACTTGTCTTGTTCAGAATTTCAGAGAAAATTACTTAAACTTTACCCAATCTATTATGATGTTGGCTCCAGTTCATTGTGTGTAGCTCCCCTCTGCCTTTAAAAAAAGTGTTATATGTTCCTTCTAGTTCTACTTTCTTCAGGGTTTAGACTGTGTCAAAGGACTTTATGCCTCTGTTAAATTGCTTGTTCTTAAAATTTATGTACTGCTGTATCTTATTTATTAACGTGTATATGTTGAAACTGCCTTGCTTCTGTGGATTGAAACCAATTTGGTCATAGAGTTGTTTTCAGTATGTTGTTGAATTCAGTTTGTGAGCATTTTATTGAGAACCTTTTCTCCTGTGTTCATAGGAAATTTACATTTTGTTTTTCTTTTGATTGTAACCTCATCTAGATGTGATATCCAGGTTATAAAATGACTTTGGTGGTATTCCACAACTTTTCTGTTTTATGAAATAGTAGTAGTAACACTGGTGTTACCTCTTCTTTAAAAGTCCTTTAGAATTAACAATGAATCTTTCTGTCTATTGCTTTGTTAGGAATTCACTTATTACTTTGTTTATATTGTGGCTCATTGTAGATTTTTAGAACTCCCTTTCATTTCATTTTGATTGGTTGTGTTTCTAGCAAGCAGTTCATACATTTCATGTAGGTTTTTCAGCTTTTTGGAATTTGAGTTTTCAAAATATTACCTAATATCCACCTAGATTTTTTAAAACTTGGATTAATTCTTTGTTTCATTTGGCTAATTCTAAGAGTTTGTTAATCGTGTTTTTTTTCCCCCCTCCTTTTAAAGACCTCCTGTTGATGTTTTATAACTTTTTTAAAGTTTCTATTCTACTAATTCCTGCCCTGAGACTATTACTTTTTTGTTGTTGTTGTTGTTGTTGTTTTCAAGACAGGATTTCTCTGTATAGCCTTGGCTGTCCTAGACTCACTTTGTAGACCAGGCTGGCCTCTGCCTCCTTGAGTGCTGGGATTACTACTGCAACTGGAGAGACTATTACTTTTTAATCTACTTGTTTTAGGTGTGTCTTATTCTAAGTTTTACAACATTGAAGAACATCACTATTTAATTTATTTTGGTTTTTTAATGTAAAAACTCATAGATATAGTCTTTTCTCTTAGAACTGCTTTTGCTATATCTCAAAGATTGTGGTGAATTGTGCTTTCAATTTCATTTGATTATAGGAATTCTTAAATTTTCTCCTTAATTTTTTGGAATGGCCCATATGCCATTTAAGTGTGTCTAGTTCAGTCTCCGAGGATTCGTGTAGTTTCTCTTGTTAATGACTCCCAGTTTTATTCTACTTAGTTTTAACAAGACAAAAAAAAATCCTAATTTTAAAATTTTTTTACTTGTTTGATGGACAAACTGTTATTTAGTTCATAGAATGTTTGTTGGACCACTGAGAAGTATGTGATTTTATAATTTTTACATTCTTTTTTTTTATTTTGATTTTTTATTCTTTTAAAAATTAATTAACTAATTAGTTACAATTTATTAACTTTGTATCCCCACTTCAGCTTCTGCCCTCATCTCCTCCCAGTCTGACCCACCCTCCCTCTTCTCCCCCTATGCCCTTTCTCTAATCTCATGATAGGGGAGGACCTCCTCCCCTTCTAAGGGACCCTAGCATATCAGGTCTCATCAAGGCTGATGGTATCATCTTCCTTTGTGGCCTGGCAAGGCTGCACTCCCCAGGAGGAGGTGCTCAAAGAGCCAGCCACTGAGTTCATGTCAGAGACAGCCCTTTTACCCCTTACTAGGGAACCCACTTAGAAACTGAATAGCCAATGGGTTTCCTCTGAACAGGGTGTCTAGGACTTCTCCATGCAAGGTCCTTGGTTGGAGTATTGGTCTCTGCAGGGCCCCACTGTGCCCAGGATTTTTGGCTGTTGTGCCCTTTGTGGAGTTCAAATCAAAGACCCAGGAACAAAGCCACATACCTACTGAAATTTAATTTTTGATCAAAACCATACAATGGAAAAAAAGACAGTATTTTCAACAAATGGTGCTGGTTTAACTGTATGTCTTCATGTAGAGAAATGCAAATAGACCCATATTTATCACCCTGCACAAAATTAAAGTCCAAGTGGACCAAAGGTCTCAACATAAAACCAGATATACTAAATCTGTTAGAAGAAAAAGTGGGGAAGAGCCTTGACCTCATTGGCACAGGATTTTATACTTTTGGATGAAGATGAAATACTTTAAAGATAGTTGTTCAGTCCATTTTATCTATGATGCAAATTGATTATGAAGTTTCATTACTAAATATAATCCAAGTGATCTATTTATTTTTTAAAATTGATAGTAAGATCACCATTACTGTATCTACTTATTGTTATTTTATAACCATTAGTGATTACTTTTGCTTTTTTTTTTGAGACAGAGTTTCTTTGTGTAATCTTGGCTGTCCTGTCCTGGACTAGCTTTGCAGACCAGGCTGCCTCCAACTTGCAGATATCTGCCTGCCTCTCCCTCCTGGAGTGTTGGGATTATAGACGTGCGCCCTCACACCTAGCTTCTTTTGCTTTACTTAGGTTTGTCTAGAAATCTACTTTATCAGAGATCAAGCAATCTACATTGGCTTGTTTTCAGCTTCTGTTTGCCTGATCATTAACTTTCAGTTTTTCAAATATCCTTGTGTTTGTTTATGACAGCAAAGTGTGTGTGTGTTTAGACAACAGATAGGAGAGGCTCTTTAAAATTTCAGTTATTTCATGTATATCTTTTAATTGTAGAGTGAGGATCAATGATGTTTAATGTTATGTAGATACACTTGCTTGTCTGTATTATTTTATTGGCTGTTCATCTGGTTGGTTGTATTAGTGTTTTTTTCCCTTTCTTTTTCCCCTATATTTTAAAAGTATTTTATTTTTTTATTTTATGTCTATGAGTGCTCTGTCTTCATTTATTTATGTTTACCATGTGTACCTGAAGAATTCAGGGGTGTAAAAATACCCAGAACTGGAGTTACTATTGGTTGTGAGCTGTAGTATAGATTCTGGGAACTGAATCATGTTCTCTGCGAGAGTAGCAAGTGCTCTTATCCATTGAGCATCTCTCCAGCCTCCTCTCCCTGATTTGTATAAAGGGTGTGCTGTTTACTATGTGTGATGTTCTGGATTCTTTCATAGTTCTTGTTATTTTATCTAGTCCTCTCATGAATTTATTCTTTCTTGTGATCTCACAGTTGAGACTTTAATCTTCTTGTATGTTTAGTGTTCCTTTATCTTCTGCAGTACTGGCTTGGTGGTCACATACAGCTTTAATTTTACCCAGAAATGTCATTTTTTTCTCTGCTACTTTAAAAAAGTCATCATTTCTCTGTAACTGTTTGGATATATCAATCTTTGTTGACGGTATTTTGCTTTAAAGTTTGAAATAAGTCATTTCAGGTTTCTTAGTTTTTTGGTATGGTTTTTACATGTTTAACTTTTTAAGTGGCTTGCTATTTTCTTTTCTTGCAGCATCTTCTTTTAAGTAGTTTTGGCATCATGATTATATGTGTTTAAATTCTAATGCCTGTTGTTACTTTGTCAATTTTTTTCCCTGACAGTTCAGGAAATTGTCTGCCACACTTTTCATTGGATAGATTTTCTATACATTTTGTATTTTATCTCTGCTCTTCCTTCTGTGATATAGATTTTTAGTTTGGGCTTTGGATTTTATCTCGGAGCTGGTAGAGGTTTTAGTCATGCAGGCTTGCTTATTTATTTATTATTTTCTAACTTTAGTGATGTCTGAATGCAATAGTTCCTCATCCTACTTTTTCTTGAAATTTTTGAATTTTTTTGTGTTTGATCTCATCTTTTTGGAATATTAATATAGAACTTTCTTATGTTTTATTTCCAACATTTCTATTTGTTTCCCCATCTCAAATTTTATTGCTGACCTTTCTTATTTATGCTTTTGACTTTCTTCAAGTCCTAAACTGATTTCTAGACTTTAGTCATTGCTTGTTTATATTGTCTTTGAAGTCACTGAGCATGTAAACTTTTGAAATCCTCATTTAGCATTTTATCCATCTCAGTGTCTTTGGATTTAGTACTTTAGGATTTATGACCTTTGGAAGGAATTGAATTTTTCATGTATTTTGTATTTCTGGCTTTATCTAGGTATTTTCTTAATGATCAGTCTACTCAAGGTTTAACCCCAGTATAACTGAGGGTATATTAAAAAACTACCATAAGAACAACAATACTGAACAAGATACAGAATGCATTTATAATTTATCTGAGCCCACTAGCACTTCCGGAGGCCATAGAGCAGAAAATGGCAAAAAAAAAAAAAAAAAAAAAAAGTAGGGCGAGATTTTTAGTATTAGATATGGATTTTTACATATGGAGTGGGTCTTAAATTCAAATAGAAGGCAGTTACTTACCCCTTAATATTCATGCAATTGTTACTCCTTTAGGCATGTCTTTCTGGGGCAGTCATCATTCTAGCTTAGAAGATTCACAGGTGGTAAGACTGTTTATTGTTTTTATCCCTTTGCAAACTCCTGGACCAAGACCTGTACAAGATCAAACCAGTCAATATTATAGTATAAATGGGGGAAAACTGCACCACCCCCACCTTCGGTGCAGTTGAAGGCCACTGGCAGAAGGGATAGTCAGTTTTCTTCAGGGGTTGTTCCATAATAGTAGTTTGATTATGCTCCAGTGAATGGCTCCCACACATATGCATATGCATCTAATGGATGGCTCCATGCCCGTGTGCATATGGCAATGCTAATTACTGTGTTATAAAAAATAAGACATGAAAGTAGGGGCCATGTGGGGAGGTGAGAGGAGAGATGGGGAAGGAATGTGGTAAAATTCTTGTATACATTTATAAAATTCTCTATATTAATAAAACTATATTTAAAATGTAGCATGCCCTCCCAAGTTAATTTCATCTACTTCATACATAAAAGTAGTAAATGAATTAAGTAATGAGAGGACTAGGGAATAGGAAAGAACCAATGTTAAATTAAAAAAAGAAAAATATTGAATTGTTAAGATGTAGTAAAGAAGAACTAGCAATAAACAAAAAAAAAAGATTTCCTGATAATGAAAAAAATGTATAAAATACAAAAATAGAATATAATAAAAACACAAACAGAATCTTTACTAAAAGTAACTTAGTGTTACAGTACTTGAAATAATACCCTTTACAATAGCCACAAAAGACATAACATACCTTGGTGTAACTCTAACCAAGCAAGTCAAAGACTTGTATGAAAATTCAAACAAGCAAGCAAGCAAACAAACAAACAAAAATCTTCTTGTCTCTGAAGAAAGAAATAGAAGAAAATACCAGAAGATGGAAAGATTTCTCATGCCCAGGGCTCAGCAGAATTAACATAGTAAAAATGACCATCTTAACAAAAGCAATCTACATGTTTAATGCAATTTCCATCAAATTACCAACACAATTATTTACACACCTTGAAAGAACAATTCTCAGCTTTGTGTGGAAAAACAAACAAAATCCAGAATAGCTAAAACAATCCTGTGCAATAAAAGATCTGGAGGTATCTCCGTCCTTGATCTCAAGCTGTTCTACAGAGCAACAGCATTAAAAACTCTATGATACTGGCATAGAAACAGACTGGTGGATCAGTGGTATCAAATTGAAGACCCGGAAATAAACTCACACACATATGGACACCTGATATTTTACAAAGGTGCCAAAACCATACAATAGAAAAAGATGGCATCTTCAACAAATGATGCTGGTCTAACTGGATGTCTACATGTAGAAAAAGTCAAAAAACTAAACTCCAAGTGGGTCAAAGACTTCAACATAAAACCAGACTCACTAAACCTGTTAGAAGAAAAAGTGGGAAAATAAGCCTTGAACTCATTGGCACAGGAGACAACTTCCTAAATAGTAAACCAACAGTACACAGGCTCTAAGATCAGCAATCAATAAATGGGACCTCATGAAACTGAAAGGGACACTGTCATCAGAACGACAATCTACAGACTAGGAAAGGATCTTCACTAACCCTGTATCTGACAGAGGGCTAATATCCAGAATATATAAAGAACTCAAGACATTAAACAGCAACAAATCAAGTAATTCAATTTAAAAAATGGGTACAGAGCTAAACAGAATTCTCAAGAAAGGAATATAGAATGACAGAGAAACACTCAAAGAAATGTTCAACATCCTTAGTCATCAGGGAATTGCAAATCAAAACGACCCTGAGATTTCACCTTACACCATCAGAATGGCTAAGATCAAAAACTCAAGACAATAGATGCTGGAGAGGATGTGGAGAAAGGGGAACCCTCTCCATTGCTGATGCGAATATAAACTTTTACAGCCACTTTGGAAATCAATCTGGCGTATTCTCAGAAAATGAGGAATAGTGCTACCTCAAGGTACAGCTATACTACTCCTAGGCATATCTCCAAAATATGCTCAAGTACACAACAAGGACATTTGCTCAACCATGTTTGTAACAGATATATTCATAATAGCCAGAAACTGAAAAAAAAATCAGATGTCCCTCAACTGAGTAATAGAGACAAAAATTACAGTAATTTACACAATGGAAAACTACTCAGCAATTAAAAGCAAGGAAATCATGAAATTTGCAGGCAAATGTATGGAACTAGAAAAAGGTCATCCTGAGTGATGCAGAAAGACACATGTCATATATACTCATAGTATAGGAAAAATAATACTCTATAATGTAGGATAAACATACTAAAATCTGTACACCTAAAGAAGCTAAGCAAGAAGGAGGACCCTGGATAAGATGATCAGTCCTCACTCAGAAAGGCAAAGGAGATGGAAGTCAGAAGAAGGAGAAAACAGGGAACATGACAGGAGCCTACCACAGAGGGCCTCTGAAAGGCTCTACCCAGCAGGGTATCGAAGCAGATGCTGAGATTCATAATCAAACTTTAGGCAGAGTGCAGGGAATCTTAAGGAAGAAGGGAGTAAGACCTGAAGGGTACAAGGAGAGCAACAAAACTAAAAAATCTGGGCACAGGGGTCTTTTCTGAGGCTGATATTGCAACCAAGGACCATGAGTGGAGATAACCTAGAACACCTTCACAGATGTAGCCCATGGCAGCTTAGGCTCCAAGTGGGTGACCTAGTAAGGGGAATAGGGGCTGTCTCTGACATGAACTCAGTGGCTGGTTCTTTGATCACCTCCCCCTGAGTGGGCAGCAGCCTTACCAGGTCACAGAGGAACACAATGCAGCCAGTCCTGATGAGACCTGATAGGCTAGGGTCAGATGGAAGGGGAGGAGGTCCTCCCCTATCAGTGGATTGGGAGAGGGCCATTGGAGGAGGAAGAGAGAGGAGGGTCGGGATTGGTGGGGGCAGAGAGGGCTACAGCTGGGATACGAAGTGAATAAATTTTAACAGATAAAAAAATTAAGATTGTATATAGAATAATAAATTGAAATAAGGCAATATTTCCGTTGTGGTATTTAGTACCCATCCTTTACCTTCCAACTCAGACTTAAAACAAACTTAAAACATATATCACTGTGATCTCTCTATCTCTATCTCTTCCTCTCTCTTTCTCTTCCTACTACCCTGCTCTCCTTCCCCCTTCCCTCCTCTAAACTCTGTAATGCAACATATTTGTAAAGTTTCCAAGTCAGAATGGTTTGTACTGGTTTCTGAATTCTAACTGGAATTCTACACACTGTTGTGGTTGCCATGACCTCTATCTATCACTCAACAGAATTGTGGTTTTACATAAATTTTTCATGATGTAAGATAGCATGTATTGTATTCCCCAAAACTTATTTATTTTCCATGGAAACAAAATGATGGCTCACTAACTAAACCTTCCAATTTCCCCATTGAAGAGATAGCATCTTTGTAAAGGAATACTGCTGAAGAATAAAGAAAGCTGAAAAAGAAAAAAATAAATAAATGAAAAAATAGTAGAATGTTAAACAGAGAAACAGAAGCAGACAAAAAGCATATACACATTAAAATGGCATATTTAGGTTCTCTAAAAAATTGCTGTCCACCAGTCTGAAAAGGAGCAGATGGATCGTTTAATTTGACAGCTTGTCTTTTCTGTGATATAGGCTGGTGCTCCCACATCTTAGTTGTCATCTGCCATCTCTAGTAGCTTCTCTTCTCTTGCATCCTCACCTGAGGACACTTTTTTATAGTCTGTGTGTGTGCTCTTGAGGCTCGTCTTTCATATGCCTGGGACAGTTAATGTTCTCACTAAGGGATAGCATCCAAGTGTTAGGATGTGTGGGAGCAAACACAGCCCTGAGATCTTAAGTGTGTTGTCAAAGTCCACTAGGCATTAAGACACCTTATCGGAGGGGACAAGCTTCAGCTATCTAGGAAATGGGTTTTACTTGACAGTTGTAAGTCCCTGTAACGGTAGAGTTAATTCCTTAGCAACATTTTATAATTTTCAGCCAACAAGTTTTTCACTCTTGGCAAACTTTTCTTCTCAGCCTTTTACTTCGTTTTGATGCTATTGTAAGTGGAATCACAACTTTAATTTCCTTTGGGGATGCTTTTGTTTTTAATGTACGGTAAGCCAATTGTTTTATTTCCTATGAATTTTGCATCCTGTGACTCCCGTGAATTTATTATTCTCACTTCCAGAATTAATGGTGATGTGGAGGCTTCTAGCTTTGCTGCTTGTAAGATTGTTTCATCTACAAGCAGAGATAATGTTATAGTTCTCCTCCTTCCAAATCAAATTGTTCTTTTATTTCCTTATTTGCTGTACCTGTGATTTCCCCAGACTGTTTTAAATAGAAGAATAAAAACCAAGCTTCTTATTCTTTATCATGGAGGAAAAGCTTTCAGTCTTTTAATACTCAGTATGATGTTATCTGAACTTTTGCGTGGTTTGGATTCTGTTAATTTATTTTTATTCCTATTTTTTATCATGGATATGTGTTAACATTTTAAAATAGATTTTTCTGCCATCAATGTGAAAAAATGTACTTTTACAATTTACCTTGTGATATATTATCATGTTTGATTTTTGTATGGTAGCCTGTCAGTGGTAGGGAGACATAGATGGAGACACCGCTCGACAGTGGTCTGTCCAGCCTGAGGAGTTTCTTTTAGAGACGTTTATTAAGATGGGGGCTCAGATTCTTGAATTCATTGCAGAAAAGAAAAGAATTTCAGGACTAAATTAATTTGAAGCAGAATTGGAGCTTATTAAAAAGTTATTTTAACGTACCATTAAACATGGTGGATGGTATGGGGACCCTGTAAGAAAAAGAGAGTAAGACTGAAGAATATGAGTCACACATAATTGTCATGTTTAAGCACCTTTACAGTATATATGATTTACAGTATGTATGATTTCTGTGCTTTCTAAAATTAGATGTGAAAAGTTTATTAAGAAGCTGTTAAGGAATGTTGTGGTATAAGAGTTGATAAGGTAGTTTCTGGGGTACATTGGCTCAGGTTACAATTGGTAATGTCATTCTAGACATTCTCATCCACAGGGTTGCATAGAAAATTGAGATATTTTTACTGTCATTAAAGTTTAACTTTGAATGTGTAATTTCCTAAAATTTTAGGTTAAAACTATATTAAAAATGTGTGAGGTCATACACAACGGACATATGTGAGTAGAGCTAAAGTACGAGACATTGCTACTTTAGCATTTTTATTTAGAGTGTTCGTATAGAATATAGTCTCTATGCAAGCCACCTTACCATAAATGTGCTGGAAACATTGACTCTCAGCTGCTGGAAGACTTCAGCCAGATGTCATGTCAGTGGCAGAAATTAATGTTTCCTTAATTTTTTCTCATTTTTTTTCATCATGCCTCAATTTTCTCTGTGAAACTTTGATCCCTTAAGCTTAATGTTTAGTTGCTGCTGAAGATGCATTTTTTAACTTCTTGCATTTTGAATGCATTCTACCTATTCAAAGCTCAAAAGACTCATCCTCTCTGACATGATATTAGAAGATTTGAACTTGGAGACTAAAGGATCACCATTGTTTTGAACATGGATGAAACAATACCATTACTCATGACACCTAACCATATAAACAATAAAGCATACAGCAGCTTGTTATGCCTGACCTTAAGATTAACACCAGTAATAGCACAGCCATTTACCATCAAGTACTTGATAGCTATGATGTGAGTAAATGAACTCTAAGGGAGAATTGTGACAGATATACTCTTTGGGGCATGTAAGCCTTGGAACACTGTGAATATGTTATTTCAGTTGTCAGGCATACATACAATATCATTTTTTAATTATGATACAGGTTTCCTCTGTGTTGTTAGAATGCCAAGGGCCATCACATCTAGTGCTGCTCATCGTCTTAATTTCTTTTTTTTTTATAATTTATTTAATTTTATGTGCATTAGTGTGAAGGTGTCAGATCCCTTAGAATTGGGGTATAGACAGCTATGAGCCGCCATGTGGGTGCTGGGAATTGAACCCGGGTCCTTTGGAAGAACAGACAGTGCTGTTAACCACTGAGCCATCTGTCCAGCCTCCTAGTCTTAGTTTCTAAGTTTAGAAATGGGATCCCTTAGTCTATAAAATATATACTGCTGTGTATAAATTGAGAATGTGTCAAAAGAGGAAAGAACAGTCCCAAGAAGGAGTCCAGTGATGTTATAAACTGAAAGGAAAACAGTGTAAGGCTCTGATTATTAAGTATGTATATCAGGAATTCTTCAAAGGAAGAAAATAAACCATAAGGTTACAGCTGTGTTCATATGTGTTACATAAGTTCATATGTGACATTTGTTTTTGCAATTTAGAATTTAAGATGTCTCTTTCCTTGTTTGAAGAGAATTGTCAAGTGAATAAACTGGTGACAACATAAGTAACCATACCTTCCAGTGCTCTTAAGGCCGTGAGACTCAGAAGAGATTTTACAACTTTGAGTTCTTACACTCTGGAGTGTGTAGGCCTCAGACTACCCTGATAGGTGTCAGCAAGCATCAGATCTTTATATCTGTAACAGGGAAACATTTGAGTAAAATTGAGTTGTTGACCTTTTCTATAAACTATGCCTGTCCTTTGTACTAAATTAAAAGGCAGTAGCTTGGTTTTGCCTCCTGTGTTACTACAGAGGCAACAGCCAGGCACTTCCGATTCTGTGAATTGTGGTTTTCCTGATCCTTTCTCTCTAAATGCACATGTGACTAGAATAGTTAATATCTGCCTTTCTTAGCATTTTTAAATTTCATATTTGTTTAGAAAGGGAACTTAGTGTATCATTTATTAGAAAACAAAGCCCTCATACAGAAAAAGAAAATGAAATATTTTTATCTACCATAGCAAGAATTGCCTGAGGTGGTACTTCAGTGGGACTGGCATACTGATTTCCATAGTGGCTGTACCAGTTTGCAACCCTACCAGCAATGAGTAAGTGTTCCTCTTTCCCTGCATCCTTGCCAGCATGTGCCGTCATTGTTTTATTGATCTTGGCCATTCTAACTGGGGTAATAAGAAATCTTAAAGTAGTTTTAATTTGCATTTTCCTGGTGGCTGAAGATGTTGAATATTTCTTTAAGTGCTTCTCATCCACCTGTGTTGCATCTCTTGGGACCTCTGCTTACATCTGTACCCTACTTTAAAATTGGGTTATTTTTTATTGTTCAGGTTTTTTTCTTTATGTATTTTAGGTATTAAGCTTCTTTCAGATGTATAATTGGTAGAGGTCTTTTCCCATTCTCTAGTCTGCCCTTTTTCCCCAATCATCATAGTCTTTGTCATATAGCTTTTCAGCTTCATGGGAACATATTAATTAATGGTTAATCTTATTAGTGTGCCAATGGCATCATGTCCAAAATATCCTATCCCATATCAATTAGTTCAAGGTGATTCTTTGCTTTCTCTTTTTTTCCCCCCACATTCAGGATACCTTTTATATTGAAGTGCTGCATCTATTTGCGATTGAGATTTTTTGTAGGATTACAAATATGGATATATTTGCATTCTCTGCATGCAGCCATCTAGTTTGACAAGCACCATTTGTTGAAGATGCTATCTTCTGTCCGGTGTGTATTTTTGGCTTGTAGGTCAAAAATCGATTGTACAAAGGTGTGTGGACTCATTTCTGGGTCTTCAATTTGATTCTATTGATCAAGGAGGCAGTATCTTTTCTGCCTGGAAAATGTATTGTTTTCCATGGCTAAGGCTATTTTTGATGTAGTCTCATTTCTGCAATTGTTTTGGGCTGCAGTCATTCTGTTTCTGTTGTTGAATCTCAAAACTTTGAAAGTTAACTTGGTGTTTCTCCTGCCTTTTCCTGCCTTTGCAGCTTCCTTATGAGGTCTAGAGCAGATTGGCTGATGAAATAAGTACAGAGCAAAGTTTGACCTTATAAGAACAGGTCTAACCTTTCACTGTAGTGAGGTCACACACTTCACCATCTTTATGTCACTGTAGTGAGCTCAGTCATTGTGCACTGTCTTTTCTTGACTGTCATGAGCTCACTCCCTGTGCACCAATTTATCCACTGTAGTGAGCTCACCAGTATCTTTCAGTTTTCTTCTATAAATATCATTTGTGATGAAGACATTTAATGATGAGCTTTCAGGTTTGGTCCTTGTTTATTTTCATTTCCATTTTAGAATTATCTTTTACTAAGACAAAACTCCTGTGTAAAATCTTTCTTCATATAAAAACATTTCCTCTTTAAAAAAACTTTTTAAAAACTTTTTTATTGTTTATTAATTACACTTTATTCACTTTATATCCCCCCTGTGGTTCCCTCCCTCCTCCTGTCCCAATCCCTCCCTTCCTCCCCTCTCTGCACTTGTGCCCCTCCCCAAGTCCACTGATATGGGAGGTCTTCTTTTCCTTCCTTCTGATCCTAGTCAATTAGGTTTCATTAGGAGTGGCTGCATTGTCTTCTTCTGTGGCCTAGTAGTGTTGCTTCCCCCTCAGGGGGAGGTAATTAAAGAGAAGGCCAATCAGTTCATGTTACAGACAGTCCCTGTTCCTATTACTATGGAACCCCTTTGGATATTGAACTTTCATGGGCTACATCTGTGCAGGGGTCTTAAGTTATCTCCATGCATGGTCCTTGGTTGGAGTATCAGTCTCAGGAAAGACCCCTGTGCTCAGATTTTTTGGTTCGGTTGCTCTCCTTGTGGAGTTCCTGTCCCTCCAGATCTTACTCTTTCCCACTTTTTTTCATAAGATTCCCTGCACTCTGTTCAAAGATTGGCCATAAGTGTTAGCATCTGCATTGATACTCTGCAGGGCAGAGCTTTTCAGAGGTCCTCTGTGTCAGGCTCCTGACTTGTTCCCTGTTTTCTCTTTCTTCTGATGTCCATCCTCTTTGCCTTTCTGGATAGGGATTGAGCATTTTAGCAAGAGTCCTCCCTCTTGATTAGTTTCTTTAGGTGTACAGATTTTAGTATGTTTATCCTATATTATATGTCTGTATGAGTGAGTATATACAATGTGCATCTTTCTGCTTCTGGGATAGCTCACTCAGGATGATCTTTTCCAGATCCCACCATTTACCTGCAGATTTCATGATTTCCTTGTTTTTTATTGCTGAGTAATATTCCATATATGCACAAATATACCGTAATTTGTGCATCCATTCCTCCACTGAGGGGCATCTGGGCTGTTTCCAGCTTCTGACTATTACAAATAAGGCTGCTACAAACATGGTTGAGAAAATGCCCTTATTGTGTACTAGGGATATGCCTAGGAGTGGTATAGCTGGATCTTGAGGAAGCGCTATTCTTAGTTGTCTGAGGAAGTGCCAGACTGATTTCCAGAGTGGTTGTACAAGTTTACATTCCCACCAGCAATGGAGGAGGGTTCCCCTTTCTCCACAACCTCTCCAGCATGTGTTGTCGCTTGAGTTTTTTTTCTTTTTATTATTATTATTATTTTATTATTAATTACACTTTATTCATTTTGTATTCCCCCATAAGCCCCTCCTTCCTTCCCTCTAGATCCCACTCTCCCTCCCCTTTCTGCATGCATGCCACTCCCCAAGTCCACTGATAGGGGAGGTTCTCCTCTCCTTTCTGATCTTAGTCTATCAGTTCTCATCAAAAGTGGCTGCAATTTCCTCTACTTTGGCCTGGTAAGGCTGCTCCCCCCTCAGGGGGAGGTGATCAACGAGCAGGCCAATCAGATTATGTTTTTGATCTTAGCCATTCTAATGGGTGTAAGGTGAAATCTTAGGATCGTTTTGATTTGCATTTCCCTTATGACTAAGGATATTGAACATTTCTTTAAGTGTTTCTCTGCCATTTGATATTCCTCTATTGAGAATTCTCTGTTTAGCTCTGTACTCCATTTTTTAATTGGATTACTTGGTTTGTTGCTGTTTAACTTCTTTAGTTCTTTATATATACTTGATATTAGTCATAGGTCAGATATAGGATTGGTCAAGATCCTTTCCCAAACTGTAGGCAGTCGTTTTGTTCTGACAACAGTGTCCTTTGCTTTACAGAAGCTTTTCCATTTCCTGAGGTCCTATTTATTGATTGTTGCTCTTAGAGCCTGTGCTGTTGGTGTTCTGTTCAGGAAGTTGTCTCCTGTACCAATGAGTTCAAGGGTATTCCCCACTTTTTTTCTAAGTGGTTTAGTATGTCTGGTTTTCTATTGAGGTCTTTGATCCACTTGGACTTTAGTTTTGTGCAGGGTGATAAGTATATACTTATGAAAAATAAGTATATATTTGCATTTTTCTACATGTGGACATCCAGTTAGACCAGCACTATTTGTTGAAGATGCTGTCTTTTTTCCACTGAATGGTTTTGGCATCTTTGTAAAAAATCAGGTGTCCATAAGCGTGTGGATTTATTTCATGGTCTTCTATTCAATTCCATTGATCCACCAGTCTGTTTCTATGCCAGTACCATGCAGTTTTTAGTATTGTTGCTCTTTAGTACAGCTTGAGATCAGGGGTGGAGATACCTCCAGAAGATCTTTTACTGTAGAGAATTGTTGTAGCAGTTCTGGGTTTCTTCTTGTTCCATATGAAGGTGAGAATTTTTCTTTAAAGGTCTGTAAAGAATTGTGTCTGTAATTTGATGAGAATTGCATTGAATCTGTAGATTGCTTTTGGTTAGATGGCCAGCCATGAGCCAAGAGACCAAGAAGGCAAAGAACCAAAATGACTCAGTTATATAGGGATCAGGTTGGGGAAGGGAAATGGAAGCCCAGCTCCTGGTAGGGAGAGGTTTAGAGTAGGGAGCTTAGTTAGAAGGGCTGGGAGATCAAAGAGCCAGCTACTGAGTCCATGTCAGAGACAGGCCCTGTTTCCCTTCCTAGCATACCCACTTGGATACTGAGCTGCAATGGCCTACATCTGAGCAGCAGTTCTAGGTAATATATATGAATGGTCCTTAGTTGGAGTATCAGTCTCACAAAAGACCCCTGTTCCCAGGTTTTTTGATTCTGTTGCTCTCATTGTAGAGCTCCTATCCTCTCCAGGTCTTACTATCTCCCCCTTTTTTCCTAAGATTTGTTGCACTCTGTACAAAATTTGGTTATGAGTCTCAGCATCTGCTTTGTTAACACTTCTGGGTAGTCTTTCAGAGGCCCTCTGTCCTGTTTGCTGTTTTCCTTCTTCCAATGTCCATCCCATTTGTCTTCCTGAGTGAGGATTGAGCATCTTACTCAGGGTCCTCCTTTTTGCTTAGCTTCTTTAGGTGTACAGATTTTAGTATGTTCATCCTATATTTTATGTCTAATATCCACTTATAAGTGAGTATATACCATGTGTGTTTTTCTGCTTCTGGGATACCTCACTCAGGATGATCTTTTCTAGATCCCACCAGTTACCTGCAAATTTCATGATTTCCTTGTTTTTAATTGCTCATTAGTATTCCATTGTGTAGATGTACCACAATTTCTGTATCCATTCCTCAACTGAGGGGCATCTGGGTTGTTTCCAGCTTCTGGCTATTATGAATAAAGCTGCTACGAACATGGTTGAGCAAATGTTCTTGTTGTGTACTTGAGCATATTTTGGATATATGCCTAGGAGTGGTATAGCTGGATTTTGAGGAAGCACTATTCCTAGTTGTCTGAAAAAGCGCCAGATTGATTTCCAGAGTGGTTGTACAAGTTTACATTCCCACTAGCAGTGGAGGAGGGTTCCCCTTTCTCCACATCCTTTCCAGCATGTGTTGTCACTTGAGTTTTTGATCTTAGCTATCCTGATGGGTATAAGGTGTTATCTCAGGGTTGTTTTGATTTGCATATCTCTTATGACTAATGATGTTGAGCATTTCTTTAAGTGTTTCTCTGCATGCAGCATTCCCCTGTTGAGATTTCTCTGTTTAGCTCTGTACTCCATTTTTTAATATTGATTACTTGATTTGTTGCTTTTTAACTTCTTGAGTTCTTTCCCAGTCTGTAGATTGTTGTTCTGATGACAGTGTCCTTTGCTTTATAGACACCTTTCAGATTCCTGGGGTCCCATTTATTGATTGTTGCTCTTAGAGCCTGTGCTGTTGGTGTTCTCTTCAGGAAGTTGTCTCCTGTGCCAGTGAGTTCAAGGCTCTTCCCCAGCTTTTCTTCTAACCAGTTTAGTGGGTCTGGTTTTATGTTGAGGTCCTTTGTTGCAGCCTTGCCAGGCCATAGAGGAGGAGAATGCAACCAGTTCTGATCAGACCTGATAAGCTAGGGTCATATAGAAGTGTAGTAGGACCTCCCCTATCAGTGGACTTGGAAAGGGGCATGGGAGGAGATAAAAGAGGAACGTAGGTTGGGGAGGGACTGAGGGAGGAGGCTACAGCCAAGATACAAAATGAATAAACTGTATTTAATATATAAAAAATAAAAATTTAATAATAAAAAAGAAGTGCTGAGAGTAGACACAGGTACCTAGTGAGACTTGTCTCTGTTTCTTTGGAACCTGACAGGCCTACTACCTCTCACCATGCAGGTGACTTTTGGAAATATGTTTTCTAAGGTCTATAAATGTGCAGAGTTTTCTGTCAGTCAGAATAACAACATTGACACCCTGATAATCACAGATCTGTGACACTGGTTAGTTAACCTTTGATTTCTAAGAAGGAAATTAGATTCTTAGATATCTAGAGTGGATAGATCTAAGAGTATTCAGGAAATTACGATAAGTTTAACTAAGTGGTGATGGCAACTCCAGTTACTGCTTCTGTAGGGATTTGTTTCTGATAGGTGATCTTCCACTGACAAAAATGAGCCAATTGAAGCCAAATTAATGTATAAAATCAAGTTTTTTCGGGGGTATCTCTCTGGCAGATTCACCAACCTCACTGGAGGTAGTCAGTAAAATTACCATGTAGAAGACAGAAAAGCAAGGGAAGAAGAAAAAGAGTGTGTACGGCCAGAGAAAGAGAAGAGAAGAGAAGAACAGAAGAGGAAAGGAGAGGAGGGGAGAGGGGGGGAGGGGAGGAGAGGAGAGAAGAGAAGAGAAGAGAAGAGAAGAGAAGAGAAGAGAAGAGGAGAGAAGAGGAGAGAAGAAGAGGAGAGAAGAAGAGAGCGAGAGAGAGAACAATGTTTGATTATGTAGGAAAAGCTTCTGGGGGAGAGGAAATACAGGCCCTAGCCTGGAAAGATCAGGGCAAAGGGTGGGTCATGCCAGCCACACCTTGTTACTTAGACAAATTAAAACATTTTAAAATAACTCTATGTTTAGTGTTTTGAATATTGTGTAGTGAGGGGACTTTCTTTTCTGGTCCAATTTATTTGGTGTTCTGTATGCTTCTTGCTCCTTTATTGGCATCTTCTTTTTTAGGTTAGGAAACTTTTTTTCTGTGATATTGTTGAAAATCTTTTTGAGCCTTTGAGCTGGCATTCTTCTTCTATTCCTGTTATTCTAAGTTTGATCTTTTCATAGTGTTCCATATTTCCTAGATAATTTGTTTCAGGAAGTCTTTAGATTTAGCATTTTCTTTGACAGATGTGTCTATTCCTTCTATTGTGTCTTCATCTCTTGTATTTTGTTGGTGATGCTTGCTTAACTAGATTTTCCATTTCTAGATTTCCATCAGTTTGTTTTATTTATTACTTCTATTTTCATTTCCATGTCTTGAAGTGCTTTATTTGTTTCCTTCAGCTTTTTTAAAAAAATTTTTTTGGAGTTCTTTAATTTCCTCTTTAATTTTCTCCATCCTCTTCATAAGGTAGGTTTTAAAGTCTTGTGTGTGTGTGTGTGTGTGTGTGTGTGTTTCAGCTATGTTAGAATGTTCAGGGCTTGCTTCAGTAGGATAGGTAGGTGAAGGAGGATGGTACATACTGCCCAGTCTGTTACTGTGTTCTTACACTGGTGTCTAGGCATCAAGGTTTGAGGTAATTATAGGTATAGGTGCTGATTTCTGAGTTTGTTTTTATTGAGTGGGTGTTTCATTCCTTGGCTTCTGTTTCCTCTTCATTCTTCTTATCATTGTGGCCTGGGTTCTGGCAGTTTGTTTGGGCCTCTGGTCCAACAGGGAGTTATTCATCTGAGTTGAGGGGCTGGACTTCTGACAGCTAGTGTGGCATTTGCTCAAGC
Source organism: Psammomys obesus (assembly GCF_907164565.1). Taxonomy (NCBI): domain Eukaryota; kingdom Metazoa; phylum Chordata; class Mammalia; order Rodentia; family Muridae; genus Psammomys; species Psammomys obesus. Next base: position 8,586,315 of record NW_026596051.1, read on the forward strand.
CCTGCATTGGGGGTTGGTACATGGTGATGGGAAGGGGAAAGGGTATTTGGGATAGTGTGCGAGGTGTATTGAGAGAGAGGAGGAAGTCTGAGTAGGCTGTCTGTCTGGGGTCCTGGTGGTTGGTGTGGTGTCTGGTCCAGCAATGAGTCTCTGACTGAGTTTGCCTACTTGTTCTTCTGGCTGCTGTGGACTGCTCCAGAATAGCCAATATCTGCCCAAGTTGGGGACAGAGGTGGACAGTGACACTGGAAGGGATGGCAGCAAATTGGGTCTTTTTGAATCAAGCAGAGGGAGTGGGAGAATTCTGTGGGAAAGCAGGCAGCCTATCTTTTTCTTGCTGGTGTGACCTATAGTTGAGCAGCCCACCACCCAAAGATTGTTAAATAATGTGTTACCTGAAGTATTCAAATGACTGTCTAATACATTGGTTTTTAATCTGTTGGTCATGACCCCTTTGAGGATCAAATGACCTTTTTACAGGGTTCCCTAAGACCATAGAAAACACAGATATTTACATTTATGATTCATAACCATAGCAAAATTGCAGTTGTAAAGTAGTAATGAAAATTATTTCATAGTTGTGGGTCACCACAACATAAGAAACTGTATTAAAGGGTTTCAGCATTAGGAAGGTGAGAACCACTACACTAGTCTTATAAATACATCCTCTGTGGTATCTAGTGAAATTAAAACCTGCATACTCTGATTTTGTCTGATATATGATACTTGCTGTTTGTACAGTTGATGCCTTCTGAGTTTGGTGAACTAACCTATAACAAATATTAAAGCCTTTTAGCTAATTTTAATCACTAGTAAAACCTCCAGTGTAATCAATAAGTTGTCAGACTTCTTTCTGTCAAAGCAGATTTTTTTGTAGATTGTTCATGTTGAAATGGTTGCTTTCTAGTCCATAGCAAGTCATTGTAGAACAGTTTGCTTTCCTCTTTACTTATCTGTTCCATGAAGATTTGGGGAGTAGACAAGATGAATAGAATAAGAGATCTGGGTTATATCCATACATGGTCCTTGGTGGAGTGTCAGTCTCAGAAAAGACCCCTGTGCCCAGATATATTTGGTCCTTGTGGAGCTCCTATCCTTTCCACATCATACTAACTCCCCTTCTTTCATATGATTCCCTGCACTCTGCTGAAGGTTTGGCTATGAGTCTTAGTATCTGCTTTGATACACTGCTAGGTAGAGTCAAGGACCATGTATGGATATACCCTAGAACCTCTGCTTGGATGTAGCTAGTGGTAGCTCAGTAACCAATTGGTTTCCCATAGTAAGGGGAACAAGGACTATTTCTGACAGGAACTCAATGGTAGGCTCATTGGCCTCCCCACACCCCAAGGGAGGAGCAGTCCTGCTAGGCCACATAGGAGGACTTTGCAGCCAGTCCTGAAGATACCTGATAAAACAGGGTCAGATGAAATGAGAGAAGGTCCTCCCAAATCAGTAGGCTTGGAAAGGGGCAGGGAGGAGATGAAGGAGGGAGGGTGGGATTGCGAGGGAATGAGGGAGTGGGATACAGCTGGGGTACAGAGTTAATAAAATGTAACTAATAATAAATAAAAAATTAAATTTAAAAAAGAATAAGAGATCTGATGTTCATTCATTCCTATTTGTTGTCTCAAACTAGAATTCTAGTTTTGGGTTAGTTTTTATAATTATCATCTAATGTCATTTAAATTGTTTAAAACTTGTAATCCTTACCCAGCTCAGAATCTCTCCAGTGTACCTTTTGATACACATTATTAGGATACATGTACAATCAAAGTAAGTAGTATCAGAAATTTTTCAGTTATTTAATACTCTTTTATTCATGATAAAGTATTTTTGTTTCAGTATTAGAAGGGGAATGAGGAAAAGTAGCATGATTTGTTTCTGTCAGGAGTTCTTAAGTCTAGATAATTGGATTTATTGTTGACTTTTGATTGCTTTTTTGCATAGGATATTAGGATTCTGAGTGATTATGATAAGTGTCTCCCTAAACTTTGAATTGTAACAGCACATTTAAATATTAGCAATTAAATATTGCATTGTATATATTTAACCATTTGAAGTGTTTGAATGTTTTGCCCGTATATTTGTAAGTATATGCCTTGTGCTGAGGACTGGAAGAGCTTATCAGATCCTTGGAACTGGAGTTACAGGAAGCTATGAGCTGCCATCGGGATGCTGGGGATGGAAACCAAGTCCTTTGTAAGAGTGGCAAGTGCTCTTAGCTGCTGAGCCAATTCTCTAGCCTCTATAACTAAAATTTAAAGTCCTATTTTAACCTAAATTTATGTTTAACCAAGCAAGAAGTGAAAAATTCATCAGACCAAGCTTATAAAAATTACTACATATTTAATTTGTGAAAACATAAACAATTGAGTAATTCCAAAAAAAATATTTATGTTGAATGTAGCTTATTTTAAAAGGTTCAATTATTCTAGACTTTTTCATAGAAATAATAAAGATGGCATTCAAAGAAGTAAGAATGATTGAGGTTCAAAAGCAGTGTGCCCAGTTATTCTTGCTTCTCACTAGACTGGAAGTGCAAGTTCGTGTTGCAAAGGAAACTAACCTGTTTGCAGTGTGTTTGAGTTGATGAGCTGTTTTGTATTTAAAATAGAGATGTGACTTCACACAGAAAAACACAGCCCCTTACTATTCCTACCAGCAAAGTCAGAGGCAGTATTGTAGATAGTACGATGATTCTCTATCAAAATGATGTCTTATTGTTTTGTAACTTTACTTTTATAATAAAGACCCAGACCTCATCACATTTTATCTTGTTTCTAAGTCCGATTTCCCTTCATAAAGTGAGAAAGGAGGTGGTAGAAGACACAGTTCTTAGTGACTTAAAATGTTTTAGGTAAATTTAATTTCATAAATGTGTTTAATTTTAAACAGCTGACTTAAATTTTCTCAATTGACTATCTATAAGTTACTCAAAGTTCAAAAGGACCAAGAAGTTGATAAATACAAATAATTTCTTTCTATTACATATAGAAATAGAACTATATTTTGAGACATTTGAAGTGTTTGCATGAGTCATAGACTTTCCTTTTCGCATGCTAGGTAAATCTTATAAATTGAAGATAAAGAATTTAACACTTATTCCTTTGCATTGTTTGTTTTAAATTCATATTACTTCATAGATAATTAATATTTCGACTTTTCTTTCTATTCTAGGCTAAAAATCTCATAGAGAGATTTTTCAATCAGCAAGTAGAAGTTCTGGGCAAACGTGTGGAGCCCCTGCCTGAAATATATTACATTGAAGGAACTCTTCAAATGGTGTGGGTTAACAGCTGCTATCCTGGATACGGAATCAGTGACCTGAAACATCCAAAGTGCCCTGAGTGCTGTGGTATGTGATGAACTATATTCATGCCTTATGTGGATGAAAATTCATTTATTTCAGTTATGTTTAGCTGAATATCTTCTTCAAAACTGTCGTTTAGATCTTGACCTATTATAAATAATATATTAGAGGAAACCATTTCCAAACATGTATAAAGAAAAACTACCTTAACTTTTAAAATGATATATTTTATTATATTTTTGACAATTTTATACAATATACCTCAAATTCCATGTACTCCTTTTCTTCCTAACCCTTCCCACAGATCCAGTTGCTGTATTCTACTCTCCCACTTTGTGTCCTTTTAAAAATACAGTTAAAAATAATAATAAAGAAGAAGAAACTCTTGCAGTAGAAGTCCTGGTCCTCTGGCTCTTCTAGTCTTCCTGCCACACCTTCTATAATGTCCCCTAGGCCTTAAGTGTAGAGGTTGGTAGGTTGTTTTATTAATGTATCAATTGTGGGTAGCCATCTGATAAGTAGTTTTCTGCATTGTGGCCAGTTGGAGCTTTCTATAATTATATCTGTCACCTGCAAAGAGACACTTCTTGAATGAGGAGCAGGAACTACATTAACCTGTAGATATAATGGTAGGCATTTAGAATACAATTTGAAATTATACTGGTTTAGCAAAGATGCCTGAAGTATTGTGTCTTCAGCAATCGTGCACTACGTTCTTTTACCAGATGACACCTACGGTGACAGCAATAGCCTGTAATGTTTTGGATATTTCTTGGATTCTCCTGACCAAGAACTTGAAAGTAGGTTTACCACGCCTGACATTGGGGTTTTTGTTAGCTTGTGGTTTTGGGGTTGAGGGGAGAAGCTCTGCAACCTCAAGTGATATTAGATATATGCATATAAACTTAACATTTTATTTATTTTAAAGTAAACAAAATCCTTATGGTATTGACAAATATCCTAAGTGGTATTTATCAGTCCTACTTCCCTGTTGCACTCTCTGCCCTCCCCAAGTAAGTCTCCCTGACCCATTTTTCTCATTACCTTCTTCGCAGCAACTATGTGCTACTATACCCCTCTCTAATGCTCTTGCCTCCCTCCATAGTTCCTTTTTATTTTTTTGTTATTTGCAGTTGATCTAGGTTATATATTCAGACCTAAAGATTTGGAGCTGACATCCACAGATAAGATATGCAGTATTTGTCTTTCTAGTTCTGGGTTACCTCATTTAGTACAGTATTTTCTACTTCAATCCACTCACTTGCAAATTTCATTACTTCATTTTTTTTTCTTTACAGCTAGGTAAAATATCATTGTAAATACTACATTTTCTTTACTGATTCTTAGTTGGAGGACTTTAGTTTTTTTTTTTTCCATTTACTAGCTATCATGACTAGAACAGCAATGAACATGACTGCAAAGGTATCCATGAATCACAATGTGGAGTCCTTTTGGCATATGCTGAGGAGTGGTTATATGGTAGATATATGTTTTTAGCTATTTGAGAATATATATACATTCATTATACACATATATTTATATATTTACTTATATATTATATAATAGTATACTTACACAATATAATATAATATATATTTATAATGTATATATTTATAATATATATTTATATATTATATAAATATATTTTATAATGTATATAATGTATTTATATACAGAAAATAATGTATTTGTATATTTATACACATTATATATTATATAATTATAATGTATTTATATAAATACATAATTTTACATAATATATTACATAGCATATAATATGACATATAGTATATATAATATATGTTATGTATAATATGTATGTTATATATTATATGTATACGTATATAATATATAATATATACTATACATATTTATACATATATACATAATATAAATATTATATGCATATAATATATATTATATATGCATATATAATATATATTATATATATATAAAGACATGAAGTATACATAATATATAAAATGAATATATGTTCTTAAATAGCTAAACATATATCTACCAAATATCACTTCTCAGCATATAAGATATATGCCCTTCTGGCTTTCATAGTTTCTGTTGATAATTCTGGTGTGATTCTGATCGGTCTACCTTTATATGTTACTTAGTCTTTTTCCCTTGCTGTTTTTAATATCTTTTTTTTTTTTTGTTCTGTAGATACAGTGTTTTGACTGTGATGTGACATGGGAGTTTTCTGGTCTAATCTATTTGGTGTTCTGTAAGCCTCTTATATGTTTATGGACATCTCTTTCTTTAAGTTGGGAATTTTTTTTTGTATTTTATTTTTTTCTATCAGTTACATTTTATTAACTCTGTACCCCAGCCGTGTCCCGATCCCTCATTCCCTCCCAGTCCCTCCCTCCCTCCCTCCCTCTCCACCATGCCCCTTGCCAAGTCCACTGATAGGGGGGACCTCCTCCCCATTCATCTGATCCTGTTTTATCAGGTATCTTTAGGACTGGCTGCACAGCTCTCCTCTGTGGCCTAACAGGACTGCTCCCCCCTTGGGGGGTGGGGAGGCCAAAGAGCCAGTCATTGAGTTCCTGTTAGGAATAGTCCTTGTTTCCATCACTATGGGAAACCAATTGGTTACTGAGCTACCACAGGCTACATCTGAGCAGAGGTTCTAGGTTACATTCATACATGGTCCTTGGTTGCATGTCAGTCTCAGAAAAGACCCTGTGCCCATATATATTTGGTCCTTGTGGAGCTCCTATCCTTTCCTCATCAGACTAACTCCCCTTCTTTCTTATGATTCCCTGTACTCTGCCAAAGGTTTGGTCATGAGTCTTTGCTTTGAAAACACTCCTAGTTAGAGTCTTTCCAATGTGCTCAGTAGACTCCTGTCATACGTTCAATGTACATCCCATCTGTCATTCTAAACGAGGATTGATCATCTTACCCCATGTCTACTCTCTTGATTATCTTTTTTAGGTGTACAGATTTCATTATGTTTATCACATCTTATAGGTCTAAATAAGTGAGTATATACCGTGTTTGTCTTTCTCCTTCTGGGATATTTCACTCAGGATGATCTTTTCTAGGTCCCACCATTTGCCTGCAAATTTCATGATTTCCTCCTTTTGATTGCTGAGTAGTATTCCATTGTGTAAAAATACCACAATTTCTGTATCCATTCTTCCGTTGATGGACATCTGGGTTGTTTCCAGGTTCTGGCTATTACAAATAAAGCTGCTATAAACATGGTTGAGCAAATATCCCTTTTGTGTACTTGAGCAAACTTTGAGTATATACCTAGCAGTGGTATAGCTGGGTCTTGAGGAAGCACTATTCCTAATTGTCTTAGAAAGCGCCAGATAGATTTCCAGAGTGGTTGTACCAGTTTACATGCCCACCAGCAGTGGAGGAGGGTTCCCCTTTCTCCACAACCTCTCCAGCATGTGTTGTCCCTTGAGTTTTTCATTTTAGCCATTCTGATGGGTGTAAGGTGATATCTCAGGGTCGTTTTGATTTGCATTTCCCTGATGGCTAATCAGGATGAGCATTTCTTTAAGTGCTTCTCTGCCATTCGATATTCCTCTACAGAGAATTCTCTGTTTAGCTCTGTTCCCCATTTTTTAATTGGATTACTTGGTTTGCTGCTTTTCAGCTTCTTTAGTTCTTTGTATATACTCGATATTAGTCCTCTGTCAGATAAAGGGTTAGTGAAGATTCTTTCCCAATCTGTAGGCAGGCGTTTTGTTTTGATGACAGTGTCCTTTGCTTTACAGAAGCTGTTCAGTTTCATGAGGTCCCATTTATTGATTGTTGCTCTTAGAGCCTGTGCTGTTGGTGTTCTGTTCAGGCAGTTGTCTCCTGTGCCAAGGAGTTCTAGGCTGTTCCCCACTTTTTCTTCTAACAGATTTAGAGTATCTGGTTTTATGTTGATGTCTTTGATCCACTTGGACTTTAGTTTTGTGCAGGGTGATAAATATAGATCTATTTTCATTTTTCTGCATGTGGACATCCAGTTGGACCAGCACCATTTGTTGAAGATGCTGTCTTTTTTCCATTGAATAGTTTTGGCTTCTTTGTCAAATATCGAGTATTCATAGGTGTGTGGGTTTATTTCTGGATCTTCTATGCGGTTCCATTGATCCTCCTTTCTGTTTTTATGCCAATACCATGCAGATTTTATTACTGTTGCTTTGTAGTACAACTTGAGATCGGGGATGGAGATACCTCCACATGATCTGTTGTTGTACAGGATTGTTTTGGAGATTCTGGGTTTTTTGTTTCTCCATATGAAGCTGAGAATCTTTTTTTCAAGGTCTGTAAAGAATTGAGTTGGTATTTTGATGGGAATTGCATTGAATCTGTAGATTGCTTTTGGCAGGATGGCCATTTTCACAATGTTAATCCTACCAATCCATGAGCACGGGAGATCTTTCCATCTTCTGATATCTTCTTCAATTTCTTTCTTCAGAGACTTGAAGTTTTTCTCAAACAGGTCTTTCACTTGCTTGGTTAGTGTCACGCCAAGGTACTTTATGTGGTTAGTGGCTATAGTGAACGGTGTTGTTTCCCTAATTTCTTTCTTGGCCCTTTGTTCTTTGGTATACAGGAGGGCTTCTGATTTTTTTGAGTTGATTTTGTATCCTGCCACTTTGCTGAAGGTGTTTATCAACTGGATGAGTTCTCTGGTTGAATTTTTGTATCCCCTTGATCTCCTTTAGTTGTCTTATTGCTCTGGCTAGGACTTCTAGTACTATGTTGAAGAGGTAGGGAGAGAGTGGGCAGCCTTGTCTTGTCCCTGATTTCAGTGGGATTGATTTAAGTTTCTCTCCATTGAGTTTGATGTTGGATATAGGCTTGCTGTATATTGCTTTTACTATGTTTAGATATGTGTCTTGTATTCCTGATCTCTCCAAGACTTTAAACATGAATGGGTGTTGGACTTTGTCAAATGCTTTTTCAGCATCTAAGGAGATGATCATGTGGTTTTTCTCCTTCAGTTTGTTTATGTGGTGGATTACATTGATGGATTTCCGTATGTTGAACCATCCTTGCATGCCTGGGATGAAACCTACTTTGTCGTGGTGGATGATATCTTTGATGTGTTCTTGGATTTGGTTTGCAAGTATTTTATTGAGTATTTTTGCGTCAATGTTCATAAGAGAGATAGGTCTGAAGTTCTCTTTTTTTGTTGGGTCTTTGTGTGGTTTAGGTATCAGGGTGACTGTTGCTTCATAGAATGAGTTTGGTAATGTACCTTCTGTTTCTATTTTGTGGAATAGTTTGAGGAGAATTGGTGTGAGCACTTCTTTGAAGGTCTTGTAGAATTCCGCGCTGAAACCATCTGGCCCAGGGCTTTTTTTGGAGGGGAGACTGTGAATGACTGCTTCAATCTCCTTCGGGGATATAGGGCTGTTCAGTCTTTCTACCTGATCTTGACTTAATGTTGGAAGATGGAATCTATCAAGAAAATGGTCCATTTCATTTAGATTTTCAAATTTTATAGCATATAGGCTTTTGTAGTATGACCTAATGATTGTTTGAATTTCCTTTGTGTCTGTAGTTATGTCACCCTTTTCATCTCTGATTTTGTTGATTTGGATAGATTCTCTCTGCTTTTTAGTTAGTTTGACTAAGGGTTTGTCTATCTTGTTGATTTTCTCAAAGAACCAGCTTTTTGTTTCATTGATTCTTTGAATAGTTTTATTTGTTTCTAATTGATTGATTTCAGCCCTGAGTTTGATTATTTCCAGCCTTCTGCTCCTCTTGGGTGTATCTGCTTCTTTTTTTTTCTAGTGTTTTCAGTTGGGCCATTAAGTTGTTTGTATGTGCTGTTACGAATTTCTTCTTGCAGGCACTTAGTGCTATAAATTTTCCCCTGAGCACTGCTTTCAGTGTGTCCCATAAATTTGGGTATTTATGGGAAAATTTTCTTCTATGATTTTTTTGAAAATATTTTCTGGACTACAGAGCCTGGAATCTTCTTTTTCATCTATTCCAATTCTTCTTAGATTTTGTCTTTTCATGGCATCCTTGATTTTTTGAATGTCTTGTGTTTGGAACTTTTCTGATTTTACATTTTCTTTGAGAGATGTATTAATTTCTGCAGGTGTATCTTCAACACCTGAGATTCTCTCTTCCATCTCTTGTGTTCTGTTGGTGATGCTTACCATTGTGGTTCCTGATCTTTTCTCTAAGATCTCCAGCTCCAGGGTTTTCTGTTTGTGTTTTCTTTATTGATTCTAATTCTGTTTTCATGCCTTGCAACAAACCATTTCCTTCATCTGTTTGAATGTGGATTCCTGTCTTCATGATGGCCTCTATTTTTTGTTTGTTTGTTTCCTCTCCATGTGCCACTAATTGTGTCTCTACCTTTGCCTCTGTTTGTTTGGCTGTATTTGCCTGTATTTCTTTGAGAGATTTTTTAATTTCCTCTTTATTTGCCTCCATTTGTGTGGCTATTTGTTTGACAGATTTGTTTGTTTCCTCTTTATGTGCCTCTAATAACTGGATAAACATAGCTTTAAAATCACTTTCCTGTGTTTCCAATGAATTGAAATATCCATTGATTTTTGGGGGTTGCAGATGAAGCCATGACATCCTGATTTTTGTTGGATGTATTCTTATGCCGATATCTGGATATTTGCTTCTCTGTAACCTTTGCTGTTTGTTCCTGGAGTCTGTATTTCAGACTGGGTCTGTCTTTCTCTGGTGTCTGGAGTATTCTTCAGGAAGATGAGAGAAGTCCACTGGTTTGAGAGTGTGTGTTGGTATTTCAGCTGTACCTAAGGGAGGAAGCTCGCAGGCATGGGTGCGCAAGTGTAGGAGACGAAACACAGGCATGTGTGTGTGGAAGTGTGCCTTGAAGGACAGGGTGCTAGAGAGTATAGATGCCTGGAATGTGGGGTGAGGTGCAGGCTCAGGAGGGGGTAGGGTGCTGGCGCTGTTCATGGGCATAATGTACAGGTTCACTGAATATCTCAGTGGCCTACAGGCCTGTCATACTGTCCTTCTGGTGTTCAGCTGTGTCTGGGCTCCAGGAATTGTTTGCCTGGACTCCACTGGAAGAGCCACAAAACATGGGCTTCAGTGTTGAGAATTCTGTCCCAAGAACCCTCTGTTGCCCACAGTGGGGCTGTGGGTGGGCGGTATCCAATGTCTGGCTGCTATCTTAGAGGGAGCCTGGATCTGGGGCACTGCATGAACTCACTTGAAGGTGAACTCATTTTCTAGCAGGCCTAATCGGAAAGCACAGGGGTTCCTCCTGTTCTGTACTCTCAGATTTGGGCTTGCTGGGGCAATGTGATTGTAAGAAATCCATCAGCTCAGTGGTGCTGCAGCTGCAGAACTAGGATTCTGATATAGTGGCCCACTGGTAGTCCAGCCACTGCCATAGAACTGGTAGGCCGGTACAGATGCCTGCTGGGAGGCCCTGGGGAGCCCATACAGCTGCCCAGCAGAACTTGGTGATCCGGTGGACCTCAGTGGCCCATAGTACCAGCTTCCTGCCAATGAGGGACTGGGAGGCTGGTAGAGTCGCTGGCTGGGAGGCCCTGTGGAGCTCATATAGCTGCTTGTGGAACTGGGCCCTCGGAGGCCAATACAGCTGACAACCTACCGCTGAGGAACTGGGAGGACCCCCTTAATCTGTCTCAGATACTGAGCAGGGAGTTCTGTGCTAGGAGCAGTGGGCACTGTGGACCTGCTCCGCTGAGGAGGGAGGCTGTACAAGGGAAAGTGCAGGGGGGATTGAATATTTGCCATTCTCAGTCCCCGTAGAAGTTCTCAGGTGACCTAGATCCAAATGGTCTCAGCTCATAGGTTGTCCCCTCTCCCTCAGGAAGCCTCAATGTCGATGTTCTGGCTTCAGCTGCCCCTCCACTCACCAATTGCAGAATTTAAGATCCTCTGCTCCTGAGATACAGTAGGTGCTGGTCGCTGCCAACTTGGATCCCCTCGACTATGTCTTTCTTTAATTTGGGTAAATATTCTATGATCTTTTTTTAAAGATTTATTTATTTATTTATTATGTATGCTTGCATGCCAGAAGAGGGCACCAGATCTCATTCTAGATGGTTGTGAGCCACCATCTAGATGGTTGTGGTTGCTAGGAATTGAACTCCGGACCTCTGGAAAAACAGCCAGTGCTCTTAACCTCTGAGCCATCTCTCCAGCCCCCATATTCTATGATCTTGTTGAATACCTGGTTTATGACATTTGCCTAAGGTTAATCTATGCCTATAATTCAGTGGTTTGGTTTTGGTACCACTCAGTTCTTATTTCTTCTGTGTATTTTAAATTGTTTTCTTTTTTTGCATGGTCTAATTTCTCTACCTTCTCTTAAAGTCCTTCTATTTTCGATATGATCCTTTCCACTGCACAGCTTTCTCCTAAGTTTTCTAATTGGGGCATTGAGTTTTTCAATTCCATCTTAATTTCAGTTTGAGTTCTGTTTCATGATTCAATTGTTTTCTACTGAATTTAGTTTTCAAATCCTGAATCTTCCTCAACATTTTATTTAGCCCTCTTGGTGTTTTCTTAGACATCACTCAGGTGTTTGTTATTCTCCTAAATTTAATGAGGTATTTTTTCAGATCTTCTTTAAGCTTTTTTAATTTTTGATAAGATTTACCTTTAAATTCTACATCCTGGAGTTTATTTGTATAATTTTATTATTATTGTCATTATTATTATTATTATTATTATTTACAATGTATTCACTTTGTACCCCAGTTGTAGCCCTCTTCTTCATCTCCCTCCAGTTCCACCTTCCCTCTTTCTTCCCTGCCTATGTCCCTCCCCTAGTCCACTGATAGGGGAGATCCTCCTTCCCCACTATCTGACCCTGGCCTATCTGGTATCTTCAGGACTGTCTGGATCTTCTTTTTCTGTAGCCTAGTAAGGCCACCTCACCAGGGAGAGGTGATCAAAGAAAAGGCAACTGACTTCATGCCAGTGACTGCCTCTGCTCCCTTTTAGTAGGGAACCCACATGGAATTTGAGCTGCCCATAGGCTACATCTCAGCAAGGGGTCTGGGGTCCTCTCCATGCATAGTCCTTGGTTGAATCATCAGTCTCTACAGCACCCTCTGAGCCTGGACATTTTTGGTTCTGTTGGTCTCCCCTTGGAGCTCCTGTCCCATTCATGTCTTTCTGTCTCCTCCTTAGAGAACATTGCTGTAGAACCAGTGGGTTTGATAAGAGATATACTGCCTTGGCCTTCCTTATTGATTGTATGTGATGTGGAATGTAGACTTTCTTTAGTTTTGTGAATGGCATGAGATTCTAGACTGCCTTATCTTAGGTAGGTCACTATCTAAGTGATGGGAGCAAGGTCAGGGAAAGACAGTGCATGAGCTGCTTGATGAGACCTAGGCCAGGTAGAAGCTGGATCTTGAGCGATGCATCAGGAGCTAGGCCTATTGGTTTTGAGGTGAAGGCTGGGGGCAGAAATTGGGGTAACTCCTCTGGAAAAGCCAACTGGCATCCATAACTTGTTTTGGGGATGTCAAGCACCCTTAATTTTGAGCTTGAAACTAACAATACTAAAAAGAATATTTAGGAGCAGTACTAGGCAGGTATCAGGAGGAAAGAATTTTTTACCCTAAAAACAACCAGATGAAATGATACTTCTTGTAGCATCTGTTTTTTATTTTAGTTTTTTTTATATAGTTTAGATTTGGTTATGTGGCTTTTGTTTGTGCTTTTAAACTTAACTTACATTAATTTTTTCTTTGACAATTTCACACACATATTTGATCCATTCTTGTCACACTGATAGCCTCCACTCTGAATTTTATCCCATCCCCACCAGCTATCTACCTTCCAGCAATCCCCAAACCTACTTTTATGTATTTTTCTTCTCTTTTTGTGCTGTGAACAGCAGGGCTTAATCAGGGATAGGTGAGTGAACATGGGTGTGAAGTTGTCAACTGGAGCACAAGTAATGTACCGCTAGTTATATCCCTGAAATAGTGATTTCTTCTTCTCCAGCAGCCCTCTATTGCCCTTAGCTCCTCTGGGCAGAGTGGATCCCCGGCCCATGTCCCATAAGTGACTGAACATTTTCTGGTTAGTCTTATTTAGGGCCTATATAAGTTGCTAGAACTGCTGTGAGTTCATAAATGCTTTAGTTGTCTTACCTATTAGACCTTTCACATCTCCCCTCCTTATCTTACAGCTCTTTCTTTCTAGCCCCTCTTCTGTGTTCTTTGAGCTTTGGCAGGTGATAGTATGGTGTGGATTATTTTTAAATGCTGAACATTCAACTGTCACATTGTTGTCAGCTTGAACATCCCTGAGTTTCTGCTTTAGTCACTGTTAGCTGCAAAGAGAGGTTGCTTTGATCAAGTCTAAGGATAGCACTAGTCTATGGGTATAAATTTAAGAGGTTGTTTGATACTATGTCCATTTAGTAAAACTGGAGTAGTAGCTTGACTCCTACTACTTATGACTTCCTTAGTCTTGGACCTATACCTTTTTCCTCAGTATGGACTATGAACTAATTTTAACAGATCAGACCTCAGATGCAACGGAGTAATTGTTGGCAACACACACAACTGCTGTGTCATTACTGAACCAGTAGGTGCTGCTTGCCTGAAAAAAATGGTATTGTTTTTTTTTTTAATTTTATTTTTTTCTTATCAGTTACATTTTATTAACTCTGTATCCCAGCTGTGTCCCGATCCCTCTTTCCCTCCCAGTCCCTTCCTCTCTCCCTCATCTCCACTGTGCCCCTTGCCAAGTCCACTGATATGGGGGACCTCCTCCCCATTCATCTGATCCTGTTTTATCAGGTATCTTCAGGACTGGCTGAAAAGCTCTCCTCTGTGGCCTAACAGGAATGCTCCTCCCTTGGGGGGTGGGGAGGCCAAAGAGCCAGTCATTGAATTCCTGTTAGAAATAGTCCTTGTTCTTCTCACTATGGGAAACCAATTGGTTACTGAGCTACCACAGGCTACATCTGAGCAGAGGTTCTAGGTTATATCCATACATGATCCTTGGTTGAATGTCAGACTCAGAAAAGACCCTGTGCCCAGATATATTTGGTCCTTGTGGAGCTCCTATCCTTTCCCCATCAGACTAACTCCCCTTCTTTCTTATGATTCCCTGTACTCTGCCAAAGGTTTGGTCATGAGTCTTTGCTTTGAAAACACTGCTAGTTAGAGTCTTTCAAATGCACTCAGTAGACTCCTGTTATACGTTCAATGCACATCCCATCTGTCTTTCTAAACGAGGATTGATCATCTTACCCCATGTCCGCTCTCTTGATTATCTTTTTTAGGTGTACAGATTTCATTATGTTTATCACATCTTATAGGTCTATATAAGTGAGTATATACCATGTTTGTCTTTCTCCTTCTGGGATATTTCACTCAGGATGATCTTTTCTAGATCCCACCATTTGCCTGCAAATTTCATGATTTCCTCCTTTTTGATTGCTGAGTAGTATTCCATTGTGTAAAAATACCACAATTTCTGTACCCATTCCTCCATTGATGGACATCTGGGTTGTTTCCAGGTTCTGGTTATTACAAATAAAGCTGCTATAAACATGGTTGAGCAAGTATCCCTTTTGTGTACTTGAGCAAACTTTGGGTATATACCTAGCAGTGGTATAGCTGGGTCTTGAGGAAGCACTATTCCTAATTGTCTTAGAAAGCGCCAGATAGATTTCCAGAGTGGTTGTACCAGTTTACATTCCTACCAGCAGTGGAGGTATCTCAGGTTTAAACACAGGGTAGACTATGACCAACATTTCATCCCCTAGCTGCTTGCATAAACATTTCCAGCCTTATGTAAGCTATCCATCTGGGAGGAGACTGCAGGTTAATTCCCGCATGCTTTCTCTGTATTCTAAAAGGTATGTAGTATGTTTAATAATGGGGTCTCACCATCCATTTCTGGTAGGTAATTAATGCCAAATCATTATAACTTAAGTAATTTTTGGTAATATTTGTGACTTTGCTGACCAACAACTACTCAGGCTGTGTCCCACACCTGGCACTGGGATTTTAATTTATTAACCCATGGTGTCTAATATCAGCATTATCTGCCTATACATGGTGCCTATGTTCAGAATTCCTTTTAAATTGTGTTTTAACTAGCTTATATACTAGTAAATTTCCCTATAGGTTTTTGTATTTTTTGTAGTTTCTGTGATCTCTCTCCTTCTCCCTCTCCATTTTCCCCCATACTGTGCATGTCCTATTCTCTCACATTCCCACCCATCTCAGTTTAAATATTTTCACTCCCAGTACTTCCTCCTCCTATTTGTATACTACATGTGTTCTACTATCCTCTCCCTCCTTAAAATTTCTTCCGTCTTCCACCATGGTTTCCACCATCACATCTCTGCAGCCATTCTAGTTTAACAAACAGATACCAGAAATCTAGACTCTCATCCATATATGATAGAAAACAGGCAGCATTTATTTTTTTTTCCAGGTTTGTGTTACCTTACTATATATTTTCTCAGTTCAGTCAGTTTCCTTGAAATTTTTATAATTTAACTTTTCTTTATAGCTGAATAAAATTCCACAGTGTGTATGAGTTAATGGGTAGACTGGTGTATAATTTTCTTTTGTTTTTGTGTCGTTATTTGGTTTTGGTATCAGGGAAATATTAGTTTCAGAAAAAGTTTTGAAGAATTTTTTCTCTTTCTATTTTAAAGACTATTTGAAGTTGTTTTCCAGTTAGTTTTTCACATACCCTTCTCTCTGGTTAACCTTACCCCTCTCTTGAGTCTCCATTCTTTTGTACCTCTATTTTCTTAATCCTTTTTGTCCCAAGTATTATACCTTTTTATTTTCACTGTACTGAAGCTTCTTCCTTGCTTAATGTATTACCATGAGACAAGAGTCAGATCCTTTGAAATTTCTTGGATTCCCCTTGTACTATAAGTTAAGCACATGGAACAGAGTTGAAGCCAGGATTCATATATAAGAGAGAACATGTGATTTTTGTCACTCTGAGCTTGAGTAAGTCAGCATAATTGTTTTTTTTTCAAATTTCACACATTAACCTACAAATTTGCATTTTTTCTCATCAGCCAAACAATTACATTGTTTATATTAGTATCCTTATCCATTCATCTATTGATGTACATCTGGATTAGCTTCATTTCCTAGGTATTCAGAATAGAACAGCAATGGACATGAAATTAATGTTAAAGTATTTTTGTTGTAGAGTAGAGGTCCAGGAATGGTATTATAACTAGGTTTTATGGCAGTTCAGTTTCTAGTTTTTTGTTTGTTTGTTTTATTTTCCAGATACATATTTATTTTTTGATTAATATCATTTCATGAGAATTTGCTCATGTCTTTATATATCGTTTAGAGCATTTTAATGTTTTATAATGTATCATCGGCTAAGTTGGCCACTATTTTTAACCAAATATCTCTTCTTCTGGACATTTAAGTAATTTCTATTTTTTTTTATAATAAGTAATGATGTGTTGAACTATGTGTCTGTATCATTACAATGTTTCAGACCCATTATCTTTCTGAAAAATTCCTTCAAGTATCCTCTAGAATTAAAGGGATTGAAGTATTAAAATCTTTCCCTATTCATTTATTTAAATTTTACATTAGTTTATTTACTTTACATCCTGAAGGTACCCCTTCTCTCCCTTCCTCCCAGCCTCTCCCACTTCTCATCATTTCACCTTCCCCTCTCCCTTTTCGCCCAGAAAAGGGGAGCACCCGCTACCCATATTAACCTTCCCCAGCACATCAAGTCAAATCAGGGCTGCACATATCTTTATTTCCTGAGGCCAGGCAAGGCAGCCCTGCCAAGGGGAAGTAATCTAAAAGCAGTCAATAGCGTCCATGTTAGAAACAGCCCCTCCTCTACTCGCCAGGCACCCCATTTGAAGAACAAGTCTCCTGTTGGCTACATTCAGGAGAACCTAGGGTCCAGATCATGCATGCTCCTTGGTTGATGTCTCAGTCTCTGAAAGTCCCCATGTGACTGGGTTACTTGTCTCTATTGGTCTTCTTATGAGGTTCCTTTCCCATCTGGGTCTTTTTATCTTTTCCTAAGCACTTCCACAGGACTCCCAGATTTCCGAACCATGCTTGGCTGCAAGTCCCAGAATCTGTGTCGATCTGTGGTTGCCTGGAGCCTCCCAGACAACAATCAAGTTAGGCTCCTGTCTGAAAGCATAGCAGAGTATCAATATATTAGTGTCAGGGGCTGGTTTTCCACTGTGGGGTGGGTCTCAGGTTGGGCCCATTATTGTTTCAACTTTCACTCTATCTTTGTTTTCTTGTTATCCCTACACTTCTGGTAGGTAGGGTAATTTTTGGTTTATAGATTTTGTAGGTGGGTTGTTGATCCCCTCTTTCCACTAGTCTTTCCTGGCTAGGAAATTGTCACTTCAATCTTCATGCCCTAACACCCTTTCTCCACATTAAAATCCTAGATAGAGTCACATGCATATCCTCCCTGGTGCCTACCCTGCAGCATACCACCAGCTTCACAAAGAGATATTTCTCCCCAGTTTCCCTTCTTGTTCCCAGCCCTTTCACCTCCCACCCCTATTCTCCCCAAGTATGACCCCCTCCCTTGTTTTCCTGCTCACTCCATCTCCTGCTCAGTTCTCTCTCTGCATTCACCTCTGCTGTCTATTCTATTTTCCCTTCTGAGTGACATTTAGGCACCCTCCCTTGAGCCCTACTTGTTACTTAGCTTCTTTGGGTCTGTGGATTGTAGTATGATTATCCTGTACTTTAGGTCTAATATTCACTTATAAGTGAGTACATGACATGTGCATCTTTCTGGGTCTGGGCTACCTCACTCAGGATAATCTTTTCTAGTTCCATCTATTTGACTGCAAATTTCATGATTTTCTTGTTTTTAATAGCTGAGTAGTATTCCATTGTGTAAAAATACCAGAGTTTCTTTATTCATTCTCTGGTTGAGGGCCATCTAGGTTGTTGACAGATTCTGGCTATTACAAATAAAGATTCTGTGAACATACTTGAGCAAGTGTCCTTGTTGTATGGTGGAGTATCTTTTGGGTATATGCCCAGTAGTAGATAGCTGGGTCTTTTTTTTCACATTTTTTAAATATTAGTCACAGTTTGTTAACTTTGTATTCCAGCTGTATCCCACTCCCTCATTCCCTCCCATTCCCACCCTCCCTCTCTCATCTTCTCCCTACCCCTTTCCAAATCCACTGATAGGGGAGGACCTCCTCCCCTTTCATCTGACCCTAGCTTATCATGTATCCTCAGGCCTGGCAGCAAAGTCCTCCTCTGTGGCCTATCAGGGCTCCTCCTCCCTCAGGTTGGGAGCGGGAGGACAAAGGATAGCTGGATCTTGAGGTAGAGCTATTCCCAATTTTCTGAGAAAGTGCCAGATTGATTTCTGGAGAAGGTGTACAGGTTTGCATCAACATCAGCAATGGAGGAGGGTTTGCCTTTCTCCACATCCACTCCAGAATATGTTGTCACTTCAGTTTTTTATCTTAGCCATTCTATCTGGTGTAAGATGAAACCAAGGGAATACAAATTGGAAGAGAAGTCAAAGTATCACTATTTGCAGATGATAGGATAGTGTACTTAAGTGGCCCCAAAGATTCTACCAGAGAACTCCTTTGGCTGATAAACACCTTCAGCAAAATGTCTGGATACAAAATTAACTCGAAAAAGTTAGTAGCCTTCCTTTATATAAGCAACAAAAGGGCTGAAAAAGAAATTAGGGAAACAACACCTTCATAATAGTAACAAATGCTATAAAAGATCTTGGTGTAACTCAAACTAACCAAGTGAAAGGCCTGTATGACAAGAACTTCAAGTCTTTGAAGAAAGAAATTGAAGATTTTAGAAGATGGAAATATCTCCAATGTTCATGGATTGGTTGGATTAACGTAGTAAAAATGGCCATCCTGCCAAAAGCCATGTGCAGATTCAATGCAGTTCCCATCAGAATTTCAACACAATTCTTTACAGACCTAGAAAGAGCAATCATTAACTTCATATGGAAAAAAAAAAACACAGGATAGCCAAAACAATTCTGTACAATAAAAGAATTTCTGGTCGTGTCAACATCCCTGATCTCAGGCTACACTACAGAGCAATAGTAATGAAAATGGCATGGTATTGGCATAGAAACAAACAGGTTGATCAATGGAACCAAATTGAAGACCCAGAAATAAACCCACACTCCTATGGGCACTTGTTTTTTTTTATTGTTTATTATTATTAATTACGTTTTATTAACTCTGTATCCCAACTGTATCCCACTCCCTTATTCCCTCCCAATCCCACCCTTCCTCCCTCAGCTTCTCCCTGCCCCTTTCCAAGTCCACTGATTGGGGAGGACCTCCTCCCCTTTTGTCTGGCTCTATTTTATCAGGTATCTTCAGGGCTGGCTGCAAAGTCCTCCTCTGTGGCCTAGCAGGACTGCTCCTCCCTTGGGGGGTTGGGAGGTCAAAGAGCCTGCCATTGAATTCCTATCAGAGATAATCCCTGTTCCCCTTACTATGGGAAACCAATTGGTTATTGAGCCACCATGAGCTTCGTCCGAGCAAAGGTTCTAGGTTATATCCATACATGCTCCTTGATTGGAGAAACAGTTTCAGAAAAAACCCCTGGGGCACTTGATTTTTGACAAAGAAGCCAAAACCATAAAATGGAAAAGAGATTCTTGAACAAATGGTGCTGGTCTAAATGTATGTCTGGATATAGGAAAATGTAAATAGACTTATCACCCTGCACAAAACTCAAGCCCAAGTGGATCAATGGCCTTGACATAAAACTACAATCTCCAAACCTATTAAAAGACAAATTGTTTAAAAGTCTGGAAGTCATTATAGAAGACAGCTTCCTAAACAGAGCAGCAGTAGCACAGGCTCTGAGAAGAAAAATTAATAAATAGGATCTCATGAAACTGAGACGCTTCTGTAAGTCATAGGAAACTGTCAGTAGAACAAAATGGCAACCAAGCCTATATCAGACAGAGGACTGATATCTAAAATATACAAAGAATTTAAGAAACTAAACACCAACAAATCAAATAATTCAATTTACAAATGGGGTACAGAGCTAACCCGAGAATTCACAACAGCAGATCATTGAATGACTGAGGAGCACTTAAAGAAATGCTCAATGTCCTTAGCCGTCAGAGAAATTCAAATCAAAACAACTCTAAGATTTCATCTTACAGTTTCCAGATTTTGTTGGTTTGTCTACTCCATACTTAGTTACAGAGTAGATATACTAGCTTATACTCAAGTGTTTTATCAGAATACTCCCCTTTCTACATCAGCTCTGGCATTTATTGTCGTTTGTAATCTTTCTGATGACTGTTTTGACTAAGGTGTATTGAATCTTAAAATAGTGTTAGTTTTCAGTTTCCTGATTTCTAAGGATGTTGAACAATTAGTTCACTGTTTACTAGTTCTTTGTGCTTCTCCTTTTGAAAATTTTCTCTTTGGTTCTATACTCCATTGTTTTTGTTGAGTTGTTTATTCAGTCACTCTTTTGGTTTAATTTTTTTTAAATTTTATTTTCTTATCAGTTACATTTTATTAACTCTGTATCCCAGCCGTGTCCTGATCCCTTATTCCCTCCCAATCCCACCCTTCTTCCCTCATCTCCACTGTGCCCCTTTCCAAGTCCATTGATAGGGGGGGACCTCCTCCCCATTCATCCAATCCTGTTTTATCAGGTATCTTCAGGACTGGCTGCAAAGCCCTCCTCTGTGGCTTAACAGGACTGCTCCTCCCTTGGGGGTGGGGAGGTCAAAGAGCCAGTCATTGAGTTCCTGTTAGAAATAGTCCTTGTTCTTCTCACTATGGGAAACCAATCGGTTACTGAGCTACCACAAGCTACATCTGAGCAGAGGTTCTAGGTTATATGCATACATGGTCCTTGGTTGAATGTCAGTCTCAGAAAAGACCCTGTGCCCAGATATATTTGGTCCTTGTGGAGCTCCTATCCTTTCCCCATCAGACTAACTCCTCTCCTTTCATATGATTCCCTGTACTCTGCTGAAGGTTTGGTCATGAGTCTTTGCTTTGAAAACACTGCTAGCTAGAGTCTTTCAAATGCACTCAGTAGACTCCTGTTATACGTTCAATGCACATCCCATCTGTCTTTCTAAACGAGGATTGATCATCTTACCCCATGTCTGCTCTCTTGATTATCTTTTTTAGGTGTATAGATTTCATTATGTTTGTCATATCTTATAGGTTTAAAAATTTTTGAATTTATTCTTTGAGTTTCAAGTTCTGTACAATGTGTTTTGGTCATATTCATACTCCTCTAAGTCTTTCCATATTCACACCCACTTCTCTGTCCACCAAACTTTGTGGCCTTTTAAAACAAAACAACAACAAACTGCCCAAAATATTCTTGAATGGGTGCTCTTCCAGTGTAGCATGGTAAACTCCCTATAAGCTACACTAGGAAAACCTGACCCCTCTTTTTCCAAAAAAAAGTAACAGTTGCCAATTGTTTCACAACTATGGGTGGAATTGTGTACCAACCTTTTCTTCTGTTTTGGAATTTGATCTGGGTTGGGTGTTCACAGGTTTGATGCATGCGGTTACAATGCAGTTAGTTCATATGTACAGTTACCCTGCTGTGCCCAGAAGATGTTTCCTTGTTTTCATCTATGACCTCTGTCTCTTACATTCATTCTCTCCCCTCTTCTGCAATTATTCTTGAGCCTTGGGTGTGGGTATGTGGTACATATATCCCCTTAGGGTGGAGAACTCTGCAGTCTCTAATTCTCTATACCTTGGACAATTTTGGGTCTCTGTGTTAATCACCATTAATCCCAAATAGAAGCTTCTCTATTGAGAGGAACATCATGGCTATATCAGTAAACCATTAGGAGTTGATTAAATTACTGTGTTAATTTAGTGGTATAAAATTAGGAGGTTCTACTTTTCAACAGAAACTTTGAAAGCCAGAGGGCCTGGACAGATATCATGCAGACCTTAAGAGAACACAGATGTCAACCCAAGCTACTATACCCTGCAAAACTCTCAGTCCTCATAGACGGAGAAAACAAGATATTCAATGACAAAAACAAATTTCAACAATACCTACACACAAATCCAGCATTACAGAAGACACTGGAAGGGAAAATACAACCCAAGAAAATTAGCTTCTGTCAAGAAAACACAGGAAATTATTAACCTTACTACAGCAAAACAAAAAGCAACCAAGCACACAACCTTATGAACACAGCCAACATCAATATCAAAGGATCTAACAGCCACTGGTCATTAATCTCTCTCAACATCAGTGGACTCAACTCTCCAGTAAAAAGGTGCAGATTA
Organism: Psammomys obesus; assembly: GCF_907164565.1. NCBI lineage: Eukaryota > Metazoa > Chordata > Mammalia > Rodentia > Muridae > Psammomys > Psammomys obesus. Next base: position 8,608,898 of record NW_026596051.1, read on the forward strand.
ACAGAATGGATACATAAACAAAACCCAGCAATCTGTTGCATACAAGAAACATACCTAAGACACAAAGATAGACATTACCTGAGGGTAAAAGGTTGGAAGATGACTTTCCAAGCAAATGGACCCAAGAAACAAGCAGGAGTAGCCATTCTAATATCTGATAAAATAGACTTTCAACCGAAATTAATAAAAAGAGATGAGGAAGGACACTTCATACTCATCAAGGGAAAATTCCAGCAGGAAGACATCACAATCCTGAACATCTATGCCCCAAATACAAGAGTACCACATTTGTAAAAGAAACATTGATAAAATTTAAACCACATATACATCCCCACACATTAATAGTGGGAGACTTCAACACCCCACTCTCAACAAAGGACAGGTCAACAAAACAGAAATTAAACAAAGAAACAATACCTCTGACAGAGGTCATGAATCAAATGGACCTCACAGACATTTACAGAACTTTACACCCAAACACAAAAGAATTTACCTTCTTCTCAGCACCTCATGGAACCTTCTCCAAAATAGACCATATAGTTGGTCACAAAGCAAGCCTCAACAGATACAAGAAGACTGAAATAATCCCTTGTATCCTGTCTGATCACCATGGAATAAAGCTGGACTTCAACAACAACAGAAATAGCAAAAAGCCTACACACACATGGAAACTGAACAACTTGTTACTAAATGACAGCTGGGTCAGGGAAGAAATAAAGAAAGAAATTAAAGCCTTTCTAGAACTCAATGAAAATGAAGACACAACATACCCAAACGTGTGGGACACAATGAAAGCAGTGCTAAGAGGAAAGTTCATAGCACTAAGTGCCTTCAAGAAGAAATTCAAGACAGCTCATTCAAGCAACTTAATGGCCCACTTAAAAACCCTAGAAAAAGAAGAAGCAGACACACCAAAAAGGAGTAGACAGCTGGAAATAATCAAACTCAGGGCTGAAATCAATCAATTAAAAACAAATAAAACAATTCAAAGAATCAATGAAACCAAGAGCTGGTTCTTTGAGAAAATCAACAAGATCGACAAACCCTTAGCCAAGCTAACTAAAAGGCAGAGAGACACCACCCAAATCAACAAAATCAGAAATGAAAAGGGGGACATAACTACAGACACTGAGGAAATCCAAACAATCATTAGGACTTACTTCAAAAGTCTATACTCAACAAAATTTGAAAACCTCAATGAAATGGACAATTTTCTTGATCGATTTGACTTACCAAAGCTGAATCAGGACCAGGTAAATCAATTAAATAGTCCTATATCCCCCAAAGAAATAGAAGCAGTCATCAAAAGTCTCCCATCCAAAAAAAGCCCAGGACCAGATGGCTTCAGCGCAGAATTCTACAAGACCTTCAAAGAAGAGCTAACTCCAATTCTCTTCAAACTATTCCACAAAATAGAAACAGAAGGAACATTGCCAAACTCATTCTATGAAGCCACAATCACCTTGGTACCTAAACCTCACAAAGACTCAACAAAGAAAGAGAATTTCAGGCCAATCTCCCTTATGAACATTGATGCAAAAATACTTAACAAAATACTTGCAAACCGGATACAAGAACACATCAAAGATATTATCCACTATGACCAAGTAGGCTTCATCCCAGGTATGCAGGGGTGGTTCAATATACAGAAATCCATCAATGTGATCCACCATATTAACAAACTGAAAGAAAAAAAAAACATATGATAATCTCCTTAGATGCTGAAAAAGCATTTGACAAAATCCAACATCCATTCATGTTTAAAGTATGGGAGAGATCAGGGATACAAGGCACATAACTAAACATAGTAAAGGCGATTTACAGCAAGCCTATAGCCAACATCAAACTGAAAGGAGAGAAACTTAAAGCAATCCCACTGAAATCAGGGACAAGACAAGGCTGCCCACTCTCTCCATATCTCTTCAACATAGTTCTGGAAGTCCTTGCTAGAGCAATAAGACAGTTGAAGGAGATCAAGGGGATACAGATTGGAAAGGAAGAAGTCAAATTATCTATCACTATTTGCAGATGATATGATAGTATACATGAGTGACCCCAAAAACTCTACTAGGGAACTTCTACAGCTGATAAACACCTTTAGCAAAGTGGCTGGATACAAAATTAACTCAAAAAAATCAGTAGCACTCCTGTATACAAAAGACAAAAGGGCTGAGAAAGAAATTAGAGAAACAACACCATTCACAATAGCCACAAATGACATAAAGTACCTTGGTGTAACCCTAACCTAGGAAGTCAAAGACTTGTATGAAAAAAATTTCAAGTCTCTGAAGAAAGAATTAGAGAAAGATATGAGAAGATGGAAAGATCTCCCATGCTCATGGCTTGGCAGGATTAACATAGTAAAAATGGCCATCTTACCAAAAGCAATCTACAGATTCAATGCAATTCCCATCAAATTGCCAACACGAGTCTTTACAGACCTGGAAAGAAAAATTCTCAACTTCGTATGGAATAACAAGAAACAGAGAATTGCTAAAACAATCCTCTACAATAAAAGATATTCTGGAGGTATCTCCATCCCTGATCTCAAGCTGTACTATAGAGCAACAGTTATAAAAACTGCATGCTACTGGCAGAGAAACAGAATGGTGGATCAATGGAATCAAACAGTAGACCCAGAAATAAACCCACACTCTTACAGACACCTGATTTTTGACAAAGATGCCAAAACCATACAATGGAAAAAAAGATAGCATCTTCAACAAATGGTGCTGGTCCAACTGGATGTCTACATGTAGAAAAATGAAAATAGATCCATACTTATCACCCTGCACAAAACTGAAGTCCAAGTGGATCAAAGACCTCAACATAAAACCAGACACATTAAATCGGCTAGAAAAAAAAGTGGGGAATACCCTAGAACTCATTGGTACAGGAGAAAACTTCCTGAATAGAACACCAACAGCACAGGCTCTAAGAGCAACAATCAATAAATGGGACCTCATGAAATTGAAAAGCTTCTGTAAAACAAAGGACACCGTCATCAAAACAAAGCGACTGCCTACAGATTGGGAAAGAATCATCACCAACCGTTTATCTGACAGAGGACTCATATCCAATATATATAAAGAACTAAACAAGCTGAAAAGCAATAAACCAAGTAATCCACTTAAAAAATGGGGAACAGAGCTAAACAGAGAATTCTCTGTAGAGGAATATTGAATGGCAGAGAAGCACTTAAAGAAATGCTCAACCTCATTAGCCATTAGGGAAATGCAAATCAAAACAACCCTGAGATTTCACCTTACACCCATCAGAATGGCCAAGATGAAAAACTCAAGGGACAACACATGATGGAGAGGTTGTGGTGAAAGGGGAACCCTTCTCCACTGCTGGTGGGAATGTAAACTGGTACAACCACTCTGGAAATCAATCTGGCGCTTTCTCAGACAACTAGGAATAGACCTTCCTCAAGATCCAGCCATACCACTCCTAGGCATATACCCAAAAGAGGCGCAAGTACACAAAAAGGACATTTGCTCAACCATGTTTGTAGCAGCTTTATTTGTAATAGCCAGAAGCTGGAAACAACCCAGATGCCCCTCAACTGAAGAATGGATGCAGAAACTGTGGTACATCTATACAATGGAGTATTACTCAGCAATGAAAAATAAGGAAATCATGAAATTTGCAGGTAAATGGTGGGACCTGGAAAGGATCATCCTGAGTGAGTTGTCCCAGAAGCAAAAAGACACGCATGGTATATACTCACTCATATAAACATACAACATAGAATAAACCCACTAAAATCTGTACATCTAAACAAACTAAGCAAAAGAGAAGACCCTAACTAAAATGTTCAATCCCCATCCTGAAAGGCAAAGAGGATGGACATCAGAAGAAAAAGAAAATAGGAAACAACCTCGGAACCTGCTACAGAGGGCCTCTTAAAGCCAGAAGAAAACAGGAAACAACCTTGAAACCTGCCACAGAGGGCCTCTGAAAGCTTCTGCAGTATAGACTGTCAAAGCAGATGCTGCGCCTGATGGCCAACTGATGGGCAGAGTGAATGGAATTCTATGTAAGAAGTGGGAAATAGTAAGAGCTGGAGGGGACGGGAACTCCACAAGGAGAGCAACAGAACAAGATAATTTGAACACAGGGAACTTCCCAGAGACTCATACTCCAACCAAGGACTATTCATGGAGATGACCTGGAACCCCTGCACAGGTGTAGCCCATGGCAGTTCAGTGTCCAAGTGGGTTACATAGTAATGGGAAGAGGGACTGCCTCTGACATAATCTGATTGGCCTGCTTGTTGATCACCTTCCCCTGAGGGGGGAGCAGCCTTATCAGGCCACAGTAGAGGACAATGCAGCCACTTTTAATGAGAACTGATAGACTAAGATCAGAAAGAAGAGGAGAACCTCCCCTATCAGTGGACTTGGGAAGTGGCCTGCATGCAGAAAGGGGAGGGAGGGTGGGATCGGGAGGGGAGAAGGGAGGGGCTTATGCGGGGATACAAAATGAATAAAGTGTAATTAATAAAAAATTAAAAAAAAATAAAGAAGAAATGTAGGAGGTTCTTACCTAGATCCCATGACCTGTCTAGCCATAGGTATTTGACTCAGTATTACTACCAGGGATGGATTCTGTATTATGGATTTGGCCTTAAATCCAATCAGAAAGTTTTTGGTTATTCCTGTAACTTCTTTGCCATGATTGCATCAGTGAATATGTATATTCACTGAGAATTGAAAGTTTTTTTTCAAACAGGTCTTTCACTTGCATCCTAAGAGTCACACCAAGGTACTTTATGATATTTATGGCTATTGTGAAGGGTGTAGTTTCCCTAATTTCTTTCTCAGATCTTTTGTCTTGCATATGCAGCAGGGCTACTGATTTTTTTTTTTGAGTTAATTTTTTATCCAGCCACTTTACTGAAGGTGTTTATCAGCTAAAGGAGTTTTCTGGTTGAATTTTTTGGGTTAGTCATTACAGCTCCAATGTCATTGCTTGTTGATTGTTTTATTTTTTATTTAAATATTTTTATTTTATTTTATTTTTATTTTTTTATTTAAAAAATTAAAAAATATTTTATTTTTTATTTATATTTTATTTTTTATTTAAATATTTTTTATTTTACTTTGGTTCAATTTTGGTGTGTAATATCTAACTAGAAATTAATCCATTACATTTTTTAAAAAAATATTTATTCATTTAATTTTCATAAAGTTTTATTAAAACAGCAAACTCTGACTTACATGGCAAGCTAATTATTCACCCATCTCTGGAACTGGCTCTCATTCCTTCAAATCTCTGGTTAGATTTATAACCATATTAGTTACTCTTGTCCTCGTTTTAACTACTTTTATCATCATTATAACACCTGACATGAACAGTTGAAATCAACTTTATTTTATCTCAAGATTTCAGAGATTTTCATCCATCTTTGACCATACTGATTTGAGCCCATGATGAAGCAAAGCAACATATTGGAAAGGGTGTGCAGATAAAGAAACTGTTCACTTCATGGTGTACAAGAAGCAGAGGGAGACAAGATACCTATCCCCAAGAATCTGTTCCAAGTTATCTTCTTCCTCTGCCTAGACCTCTAAACTTCTCAAGATGCCAGCATCATGAGGGGACCAGCTGCTGGACACAAAGCTCAGTACAGCTGGTCAGTTTCTATGCAAGACATGATAGTGGTTCAGCACTTTGTCCTACCTGCACATTTACATTGTCTCAATGATGGACACAGCAGGCATTTGTACAGCCCTTCTCTTCCCTTTCCATGTCTTTTCCATTCCTTTAAGCCTCCTGTTCAGCATCTGTGATAGAAGCAGAAGCAGCAGCAGCAGCAGCAGCAGTAGCTGACTTTGATAATCTTGGAGTTTTTGTTAATTAACGTATAGACCAAACTATCCTTACCTGGCAGCTGTGTGCAGGCCATTTTCTTTAAGATCCTTGAAATGTCAACTTAACTTTGCTACAGGCCATTAGTATTTTTCTAAAATGCCACTTGCATAAGTTTGTGGGTCATTAGTTGAGTATATGTTTTCAAGGAGGTCTTTATGATTAAGTTTTACTGGTATCAATTATAATGCTTTCGTCTGTAACTTTAGTAAGTTAGGTATTCTCTCATTCCAATTGCTCACAGGCTAAGGATTGATCAATCTTATCTTTTCAAAGCATTGTCTTCTCCTTTCATTAATTCTGTATATATTTTTGTTTCTGTCTCATTAATTTCTTTTTTAATTTTTATTTAAATTTATAATTACACTTTATTCATTTTGTATCCCCCCATAACCCCCCTCCCCTCCCGATCCCACCCTCCCTCCCCTTTCTGCATGCATGCCCCTCCCCAAGTCCACTGATAGGGGAGGTCCTCCTCTCCTTCTTTCTGATCTTAGTCTATCAATTCTCATCAGAAGTGGCTGCATTGTCCTCTTCTGTGGTCTGGTAAGGCTGCTCATCCCTCAGGGGGAGGTGATCAAAGAGCAGGCCAATCAGATTATGTCAGAGGCAGTCCCTCTTCCCATTACTATATAACCCACTTGAACACTGAACTGCCAAGGGCTACATCTGTGCAGGGGATCTAGGTTATCTTCATGAATAGTTCTTGGTTGGAGTATGAGTCTTTGGGAAGTTCCCTGTGTTCAAATTTTCTTGTTCTGTTGCTCTCCTTGTGGAGTTCCTGTCCTCTCCAGCTCTTACTATTTCCCACTTCTTACATAAAATTCCATTCACTCTGCCCAACAATTGGCCATTAGGCTCAGCATCTTCTTTAATAGTCTGCAGGGCAGAGGCTTTCAGAGGCCCTTTGTGGCAGGTTCCTAGTTTGTTACCTGTTTTCTTCTTCTGGCTTTCAGAGGCCCTCTGTAGCAGGATCATAGGTTGTTTCCTGTTTCTTCTGATGTCCATTCTCTTTGCCTTTCAGGATGGGGATTGAGCGTTTTAGTTAGGGTCCTGTATCTTGCTTAGCTTCTTTAGATGCACAGATTTTAGTGGGTATATCCTATGTTGTAGGTCTATATGAGTGAGTATATACCATGTGTGTCCTTTTGCTTCTGGGACAACTCACTCAGGATGATCCTTTCCAGGTCCCACCATTTACCTGCAAATTTCATAATTTTCCTTATTTTTCATTGCTGAGTAATACTCCATTGTATAGATGTACCACAGTTTCTGCATCCATTCTTCAGTTGAGGGGCATCTGGGTTGTTTCCAGTTTTTGACTATTACAAATAAAGCTACTACAAACATGGTTGAGCAAATGTCCTTTTTGTGTACTTGAGCCTCTTTTGGATATACGCCTAGGAGTGGTATGGCTAGATCTTGAGGAAGCGCTATTCCTAGTTGTCTGAGAAAGTGCCAGATTGATTTCCAGAGTGGTTGTACAAGTTTACATTCCCACCAGCAATGGAGAAGGGTCCCCCTTTCTCCACAACCTCTCCATCATGTGTTGTCCCTTGAGTTTTTCATCTTGGCCATTCTGATGGGTGTAAGGTGAAATCTCAGGGTTGTTTTGATTTGTATTTCCCTAATGGCTAATGAGGTTGAGCATTTCTTTAAATGCTTCTCTGCCATTCGATATTCCTCTATTGAGAATTCTCTGTTTAGCTCTGTTCCCCGTTTTTTAAGTGGATTACTTGGTTTGCTGCTTTTCAGCTTCTTTAGTTCTTTATATGTACTGGATGTAAGTCCTCTGTCAGATAAAGCGTTGAAGATTCTTTCCCAATTTGTAGGCAGTCGCTTTGTTTTGATGACGGTGTCCTTTGCTTTACAGAAGCTTTTCAGTTTCAGGAGGTCCCATTTATTGATTGTTTCTCTTAGAGCCTGTGCTGTTGGTGTTCTGTTCAGGAAGTTTTCTCCTGTACCAATGAGTTCTAGGGTAATCCCCACTTTTTTTTTCTAGTTGATTCAATGTGTCTGATTTTATGTTGAGGTCTTTGATCCACTTGGACTTCAGTTTTGTGCAGGGTGATAAGTATGGATCTATTTTCATTTTTCTACATGTAGACATCCAGTTGGACCAGCACCATTTGTTGAAGATGCTATCTTTTTTCCATTGTATGGTTTTGGCATCTTTGTCAAAGATCAGGTGTCTGTAAGTGTGTGGTTTTATTTCTGGCTCCTCTGTTCGGTTCCATTGATTCACCATTCTGTTTCTATTCCAGTATCATGCAGATATTACAACTGTTGCTGTATAGTACAACTTAAGATCAGGGATGGAGATACATCTAGATCTTTTATTGTGGAGGATTGTTTTAGCAATTCCGGGTTTCTTGTTATTGCATATGAAGTTGAGAATTTGTCTTTCCAGGTCAGTAAAGAATTGTGTTGGTAACTTGATGGGAATTGCATTGAATCTGTAGATTGCTTTTGGTAAAATGGCCATTTTTACTGTTAATCCTGCCAAGCCATGAGCATGGGAGATCTTTCCATCTTCTCATATCTTCTTCTAATTCTTTCTTCAGAGACTGGAAATTTTTTTCATACAAGTCTTTGACTTCCTTGGTTAGGGTTATTCCAAGGTACCTTATGTCATTTGTGGCTATTGTGAAGGGTGTTGTTTCCCTAATTTCTTTCTCGGCCCTTTTGTCCTTTACAGGAGTGCTACTGATTTTTTTGAGTTAATTTTGTATCCAGCCACTTTGCTAAAGGTGTTTATCAGCTGTAGGAGTTCCCTGGTAGAGTTTTTGGGGTCACTCATGTATACTATTATATCATCTGCAAATAGTGATAATTTGACTTCTTCCTTTCCAATCTGTATCCCCTTGATCTCCTTCAACTGTCTTATTGCTCTAGCAAGGACTTCCAGCACTATGTTGAAGAGATATGGAGAGAGTGGGCAGCCTTGTCTTGTCCCTGATTTCAGTGGGATTGCGTTAAGTTTCTCTCCATTCAGTTTGATGTTGGCTATATATGATGCTTGCTGTATATCGCCTTTACTATGTTTAGATATGTGCCTTGTATCCCTGATCTCTCCAGTACTTTAAACATGAATAGATGTTGGATTTTGTCAAATGCTTTTTCAGCATCTAGGGAGATTATCATATTTTTTTTCTTTCAGTTTGTTAATATGGTGGATCACATTGATGGATTTCCATATATTGAACCACCCCTGCATAACTGGGATGAAGCCTATTTGGTCATGGTGGATGATATCTTTGATGTGTTCTTGTATTCGGTTTGCAAGTATTTTGTTGAGTATTTTTGCATCAATATTCATAGGGGAGATTGGCCTGAAGTTCTCTTTTTTTTTGCTGGGTCTTTGTGAGGTTTAGGTACCAAGGTGACTGTGGCTTCATAGAATGAGTTTGGTAATGATCCTTCTGTTTCTATTTTGTGTTTCTATTTTGAAGAAAACTAGAGTTAGCTCTTTTTTGAAGGTCTGGTAGAATTCTGCTCCGAAACCATCAGGTCCTGGGCTTTTTTTTTAGATGGGAGACTTTCGATGACTGTTTCTATTTCCTTGGGTGATATAGGGGTATTTAATTGATTTACCTGGTCGTGATTTAGCTTTGGTAAGTGGAATTGATCAAGAAAATTGTCCATTTCATTTAGATTTTCAAATTTTGTTGAGTATAGACTTTTGAAGTAAGTCCTAATTATTGTTTGGATTTCCTCAGTGTCTGTAGTTATGTCCCCTTTTTAATTTCTGATTTTGTTTATTTGTATGGTGTCTCTCTGCCTTTTAGTTAGCTTGGCTAAGGTCTATCTTGTTGATCTTCTCAAAGAACCAGCTCTTGGTTTCATTGATTCTTTGAATTGTTTTATTTGTTTCTAATTGATTGATTTAAGCCCCGAGTTTGATTATTTCTAGCAGTCTACTCCTTTTTGGTGTGTCTGCTTCTTCTTTTTCTAGGATTTTTAAGTGAACCATTAAGTTGCTTGAATAAGCTGTCTCAAATTTCTTTTTGAAGGCACTTAGTGCTGTGAACTTTCCTCTTAGCACTGCTTTCACTGTGTCCCATAGGTTTATGTATGTTGTGTCTTCGTTTTCATTGAGTTCTAGGAAGCCTTTAATTTCTTTCTTTATTTCTTCCCTGACCCAGCTGTCATTTAGTAGCAAATTGTTCAGTTTCCATGTGTGTGTAGGCTTTTTGTTATTTCTGTTGTTGTTGAGGTCCAGCTTTATTCCATGGTGGTCAGAGAGGATACAAGGGATTATTTCAATCTTCTTGTATCTGTTGAGGTTCGCTTTGTGACCAACTATATGGTCTATTTTGGAGAAGGTTCCCTGAGGTTCTGAGAAGAAGGTAAATTCTTTTGTGTTTGGGTGTAAGGTTCTGTAAATGTCTGTGAGGTCCATTTGATTCATGACCTCTCTTAGAGATATTGTTTCTTTGTTTAATTTCTGTTTAGTTGATCTGTCCTTTGTTGAGAGTGGGGTGTTGAAGTCTCCCACTATTAGTGTGTGGGGATCTATGTGTGGTTTAAGTTTTATCAATGTTTCTTTCACAAATGTGGGTGCCCTTGTATTTGGGGCATAGATGTTTAGGATCGTGATGTCTTCCTGCTGGAATTTTCCCTTGATGAGTATGAAGTGTCCTTTCCCATCTCTTTTGATTAATTTTGGTTGAAAGTTTATTTTATCAGATATTAGAATGGCTACTCCTGCTTGTTTCTTGGGTCCATTTGCTTGGAAAGACATCTTCCCTCCCTTTAGCCTCAGGTAATGTCTATCTTTGTGACTTAGGTGTGTTTCTTCTATACAACAGATTGCTGGGTTTTGTTTACGCATCCATTCTGTTAGTATGTGTCTTTTTATTGGAGAATTAAGTCCATTGATGTTGAGAGAGATTAATGACCAGTGGCTGTTAGATCCTTTGAATTTGATATTGGCTGTGGTCATACGGTTGTGTGCTTGGTCGGTTTTTGTTTTACTGTAGTGAGGTTATTTATTTCCTGTGTTTTCTTGAATGTAGCTAGTTTTCTTGGGTTGTATTTTCCCTTCTAGTGTCTTCTGTAATGCTGGATTTGTTTGTAGGTATTGTTGAAGTTTGTTTTTGTCCTTGAATATCTTATTTTCTCTGTCTATGAGGATTGAGAGTTTTGCTGGGTATAGTAGCCTGGGGCTGACATCTGTGTTCTCTTAGGGTCTGCATGATATCCGTCCAGGCCGTTCTGGCTTTCATAGTCTCTGTTGAAAAGTCAGGTGTGATTCTAATGGGCTTGCCATTATTTGTTACTTGGCCTTTTTCTCTTGCAGCTTTTAGTATTTTTTCTTTGTTCTGTATACTTATGGTTTTGATTATTATGTGGCGGGAGGATTTTCTTTTCTTTTCTAATTAATTGGGTGTTCTGTACGCCTCTTGTATTCTTATTGGCCTCTCCTTTAAGTTGGGGAAATTTTCTTCATTGATTTTGTTGAAAATATTTTCTGGGCCTTGGTGCAGGGAATTTTCTTTTTCCTCTATTCCTATTATTCTTAGGTTTTGTCTTTTTATGTTGTCTTGAATTTCTTGGAAGGTCTCTGTCAGGAATTTTTTATATTTAACATTTTCTTTTACAGATACATCTATTTCTTCCATTGTATCTTCCACACCTGAGATTCTTTCTTCCATTTCTTGTAGCCTATTGGTTATGCTAACCTCTGTTGTTCCTGCTTTCTTTCCTAAGTTCTTTCTCTCCACAATTTCTTCCATTTGTGTTTTTTTTTTAATTTTTCCAATTCTATCTTCAGATCTTGAGCCGTTTTGTTGATTTCCTTCCTCTGTCTGGCTGTATTTTCCTGTTTTTCCATCAATTCCTTCAGCTGTTTGTTTGAACAATCCTCTGTTTCTTTTATTTCATTCAGTGATTTAAGCATTTCCTCTCTAAAGGCCACAAACTGTTTGGCTGCAGCTTCCTCTATTTCTTGTCGTATTTTATTTGTTTCCTCTGTTATCTTCTTCATGAGTATAGATGCTAGGTCATCTTTTTGAATTTCAGTTATGTTGGGGTGTCTAGGGCTATTTGCTCCTGGATAACTGGGTTCTGGAGATGCCATATTGCTCTGTCTTTTGTTGGTTGAACTTTTACTCTGTCCTCTACCCATTGGGCTATCTTAGGTGTTTGAAGTTAGTTTCTGGTTGTTCCTGGACTCCTGTGGTGGAGAGAATCTCTTTGGCAGGAAGATGGTTTTTCCTGAAGGAAGCCTCAGCTTTTTGGGTGTAGTCACTGGATGGCTGGTGTTTTTCAGGAGTTGCTACAGCTCACCTCAGGCATAGAGACCTGGGTGGTAACTGTGGTCCTTATTAGTCGAGAAGGCTCTCACCAGGAGAAGTCCTGGAGACAGCTGCCCTGCTTCTGGGTTTCTTGCTGTAAATTTAGTGATCAGCTGCTGTAACCTGTGTGTTCTGTGGTTTGTTCGGTTTTGTTAGGGATACATGGTTGCCCCTTGGAGCAGTATCTGGGGGTTGATCTCAGGGTTCCTGGTCTTTTGTAGGTCTGAGGTTGGGGCTCTGTGCCCCAGAACCCTAGAGGTAATCTGTGGCGGGTGAGTACTGCTCTCCTGGTAACAGCAGGCTATCTGGGGCACAGCAGTTCCCTGGGTTGGGCCAGTCTGTGGCACCTTTTCTGGGGATATACTGGGTTGCCTAAGTCCGTCCTTTTTGCTTTGTTCCTTGTTCCTTGTGAGGGTTTCTCCAGACAGTGACTCCAAGTCTCTGGTGTCCTGGGGCACACAGTTCTGTCTGTAAGGAGTAGTTGGTACAAAGCAGGTCTCTGGGCTGGTGGTGCCCGCGTGCCCGCCTGCTAGTCTGTGGGAGCTGGGTTCCCAATAACTCTGTGCTCCCTGCTTGGGCCCGGATCCGTGATGGCTGGGTGTACTTGCCAGTCTGTGGTCTGCGGTCTGCGAGGCTTTCCCCAGGCAAAGCCTAGGTGACCCAAGCAGCAGGGTTTCCTTCCTTCCCTGTGGGGCCCTCTCCAGACAGGGATTTCCAGTCTCCGTTGCACTGGGGTGCACAGCTTGTCTGTACTGGTGAGCTGGGCGCGCAGCCGCTCTCCCCGTGGCAGGAGCTCAGTTGTGATGGCAGCGTGTACCTGCAGTCAGTGAGACCTTCCAGGGAAAGACAGGGTGACCCGTGATCAGACTGGTAACTTTCCTTCCCCGTGGCGATTTTTTTCGACTGGGACTCACAGTCTCTGGTACCCTTGTGCTCACTGATCAGCCTGGGAAAGGGATCGGGACATGCAGGCTCGAGGCTCTGGCCTGAGACCCAATGCCAGCGTTACCCAAGATCTCTTCCGGTTTCTGGCTGGGCAGCCTGAGAGTGGACCGAAGGATTCCCACGCAGTGGGAATCTCCCCTCACCTGGGAAACATGATCGCTGTAGTTTTAGGGCCCAGAGTTCAGTCTCCTGGTCGCTGCATGGAGAGTGCTGTCCAACTTCTCAGACACAGTGCTCTCCCGGCACCACCATCTTGACTCCCTCCCTCATTTTCTTGCCTAATTTTGATTCTTTCTACATATTTACTGTTCAGGGCTGTTTATTTTTCCTCTATTTCCCAAAGTCTGAAGACATTTTATTAATATTTATTGAGATTTCTCAATTTTTAAAATAATTTTAAACTATTATTATTTATTACAATTTATTCAATTTGTATCTCGGCTGTAGGCTGTATACTCCTCCCTAGTCTTCTCCCAATCCCTCCCTCCCTCCCCCTTCTCTCCCTACATCCCTTCCCTAGTACACTGATAAGTGAAGTCTTCCTCCTCTTCTGTTGACCCTAGCCTATCAGGACTGCTTGCATTGTCTTTCTCTGTGCCTGGCAAGGCTGCACCCCTCAGAGGGAGGTGATCAGGAGGCTGTCACTGAGTTCATACCAGAGAAAGCCCCTCCTCCCCTTATTAGGGAACCCACGTGGAGACTGAATCTCTGAGCTGGGGTTTTAGGTCCTCTCCAAGCATTTTTAGGCACATAATACTCTAAACTCTCCCTTTAGGACTGCCTTCATTGTTTCCCATAGACTATGATATGTTGTGCTTTCATTTTCATTGAGTTTTAGATGTTTTAATTTTTTCTTGGTTTCTTGAGTGATTCATTCATGTTTTAACAGAATATTCTTTGATTTACATGAGTTTCTGTCATTTAGGTATTTTTTATTGCTCTTGGAATCTATCTTCTTCAGTGTGGTCAGATAAAATACAAGATTTCATTTCAGTTTTTCTATATTTGTTAAGATTTGCTTTGTGTCCCAATATGTAATCAGTTTTAGTGAAAGTTCAATGGGCTGCTGAAAATAATGTGTATTGTACATTGTTTGATTTATGGTGTCATTTAACACCAATGTTTTTTATTATTTTTTGTCTAAATGGCCTGTCTATTGGTGACAGTTGTATAATGCAGTCACTCATTATCACTACCTTGGGATAAATCTGGCAGCATTCCCTTTGTTAAATTATATTCATTCTATGTTTGGGATGTGTACATTTAGAAATATCTTATTCTCTTGATGGGTTATCCCCTTGATTTGTTTTTTTTATTGTTTATTATTATTAGTTGCATTTTATTAACTCTGTATCCCAGCTGTATCCTGCTCCCTTATTCCCTCCCAATCCCACTCTCCCTCCCTCAGCTTCTCCCTGCCCCTTTCCAAGTCCACTGATTGGGGAGGACCTCCTCCCCATTCATCTGATCCTGTTTTATCAGGTATCTTCAGGGCTGGCTGCAAAGTCCTCCTCTGTGGCCTAGCAGGACTGCTCCTCCCTTGGCGGGTAGGGAGGTCAAAGAGCCTGCCATTGAGTTCCTGTCAGAGATGGTCCCTGTTCCCCTTAGTATGGGAAACCAATTGGTTATTGAGCTATCATGAGCTTCGTCCGAGTGAAGGTTCTAGGTTATATCCATACATGGTCCTTGGTTGGAGAAACACTTTCAGAAAAAAACCCTGTGCCCAGATATATATGATCCTTGTGGGGCTCCTATCCTTTCCTTGTCATACTAACTCCCCTTCTGCTGAAGGTTTGGTTATGAGTTTTACTATCTGTATTGAAACGCTGCTTGGTAGGGTCTTTCAGGTGCTTTCTGCGGTAGACTCCTGTCATATGTCCAATGCACATCTCATTTGTCTTTCTAAATGAGGATTGATCATCTTACCTTATGTCTGCTTTCTTGTTTTTCTTCTTTAGGTGTATAGACTTCATTATGTTTATCATATCTTGTAGGACTATATAAGTGAGTATATACCATGTTTGTCTTTCTCCTTCTGGGATACTTCACTCAGAATGATCTTTTCTAGGGCCCACCATTTTCCTGCAAATTTCATGATTTCCTCCTTTTTGATTGCTGAGTAGTATTCCATTGTGTAAAAATACCACAATTTCTGTATCCATTCCTCCCTTGATGGACATTTGGGTTGCTTCCAGGTTTTGGCAATTAAGAATAAAGCTTCTGCAAACATGGTTGAGCAAATTTTGGGTATATACCTAGCAATGGTATAGCTGAGTCTTGAGGAAGCTTCATTCCTAATTGTCTGAATAAGCGCCAGATTGACTTCCAAAGTGGTTGTACCAGTTTACATTCCCACCAGCAGTGGAGAAGGGTTCCCCTTTCTCCACAACCTCTCCAGCATGTGTTGTCTCTTGAGTTTTTGATCTTTGCCATTCTGATGGGTGTAAGGTGAAATCTCAGGGTTGTTTTGATTTGCATTTCCCTAATGGCTAATGAGCATTTCTTTAAGTGTTTTTCTGCCATTCGATATTCCTCTACAGAGAATTCTCTGTTTAGCTCTGTTCCCCATTTTTTTAATTGGATTACTTGGTTTGTTGCTTTTCAGCTCCTTTAGTTCTTTATATATACTGGATATTAGTTCTCTGTCAGATAAAGGGTTGGTGAACATTCTTTCCCAATCTGTACAGTTTCAACACAATTTCCATCAAAATACCAACTCAATTCTTTACAGACCTTGAAAAAAAGAGTCTCAGCTTCATATGGAGAAACAAAAAACCCAGAATCTCCAAAACGATCCTGTACAACAACAGATCATCTGGAGGTATCTCCATCCCCGATCTCAAGCTGTACTACAGAGCAATAGTAATAAAAACAGCATGGTAATGGCATAGAAACAGAAAGGAGGATAAATGGAACCAAATAGAAGATCTAGAAGTAAACCCACACACCTATGAATACTTGATTTTTGACAAAGCAGCCAAATCCATTCAATTGGAAAAAGACAGCATCTTCAACAAATGGTGCTGGTCCAGCTGGATGTCTACATGCAGAAAAATGAAAATAGATCCATATTTATCACCCTGCTCAAAACTAAAGTCCAAGTGGATCAAAGACCTCAACATAAAACCAGATACTCTAAATTGGTTAGAAAAAAAAGTGGGGAACAGCCTAGAACTCCTTGGCACAGAAGACAACTTCCTGAACAGAACACCAACAGCACAGGCTCTAAGAGCAACAATCAATAAATGGGACCTCATGAAACTGAAAAGCTTCTGTAAAGCAAAGGACACTGTCATCAAAACAAATATCCCCTTGATTTGTATTAAGTAGCCTTATTTATATCTCTGGACTATTTTTATTTGAAAACTATGATTCCCCCTATGACAGTAGACATATAATAACTATGTCTGCTGAGTTTATTTTGCGCAGAATGCTTTTATCCTCATATATTGTCTACCATTGATGGTGAAGTATGTTATGTGGTGGCAGGCAAAAGATACATTTTGTGGAGGGGGGTTTGAGATTGGTTCCCTTCTATATAACTCTGGCCGACCTGGAACTTACTTTGTAGAGCATGCTGGCCTCAAAACCACAGATAACATTTCTCTGCCCTCTGAGTGCTGGGATTAAAAACGTACAGGTCCACCAATAATTTTTTTAATCCACCCCACTATTCTGTATCTTTTCATTTGGAAAATTAATATTCATAATTATTATGGAAAGTTTTCTGTTAATTTCTATCATTATATTGATTTTATGATGCTTTCTTAAATTCTTTTAAGTATCCTTATATTTTTTTTATCTGATTTTGCCTCTTTGCTCATAAGTATTCCCACCAATATCTTCTGTGGAGCTATATTAGTAGTCATTTATTTTAGTCTACTTTTAGGATGGAAATTTTCTATTTTTCTGGCATAATGGTCTAGGTTGGCAGTTGTGGTCTTTTTAAAATAGAGTATATCTTTCCTTGTTATTCATTTTTTAAATGCTTCTGTCAAATAATTAACTGTTATGATAGTGGGCCTTACTGTTTTGCCTGAATGTATTCATGTATATACACCACATACTTGTTTAGTGCCTGTAGAAGCTTGAAGAAGAAATTGGATATCTTGGAACTGGGGTTACAAAGAGATGTGTGCTGTCAAGTAGGTACTGGAGGCTAAAGCTGGATCTTCTGCAAGAGCAGAAAATGCTCTTAACAACTCCATTATTTAAGCCCCAGGATTGATGATTCTTAAGGATGATGTATTGTCTTGGTTTATTTTTTTTATTGCTTTGACAAAGGCACCTAGCATTTGGAGTTGGGTTGTTCCTGATATCTTTTCCATTAGCTGTTGGAATATGTTCCAGAAGGCTTGAGAACCTACCAAGCTTCAAGTGGGTACTGTAATGTCACAAGAGTGGGAGGCACAAATTTTTTGAAACTTGCTTTATATGCTAATATGTAACTTGTGTCATGTGTTAGTATGAGAAAATTGAGTAGGTTGCTGAGAAGAGTAAGTATCTTCTAGTATTTGGGTAGACTGTTCTGTAGATGTCTTTTCAGTCCATTTGATTCATTGTGCCATAATTTCATTAATTTATTTTTTATTTAGAATTTTTCTTGGTGAGAGTGGAATATTGAAGTCACTGAACACTACTATGTTTGGGTTAATCTGTTACTTTCCATCTATGAGTATTTGATTTCTGAAATGATTTACACCTGTGTTTCTCCAATATCCTTTATAAATCTGACATAGTTGTTATTAATTTATTGTCTCTTTTTGTCATAGAAATATTTAATCTCTCCTTTAATGCCAACATATGAGTTTCCTGTATAAAGTAGTCTGGATTAGCAGTTGTGATCTTTTAGAACTTTGAACACATCTTTCCAAGCTTTTTTGACTTTAGAGGCGTTTATTAAATTATCAGATATTATTCTGATTTTTCTGCCTTTATATATAAGACTTTGTTCTTCTCTTTTCCAGATTTCATTATCCTTTCTTTATTATATATATAAATTATTATTATATATTATATATATGTAAAATATTATTTACTTAGTGGTTAGAAATGTTTATTTCTTTTTTAATTTTTACTTTTTATATTAATTACAGTTTATTTACTTTGTATTCCAGCTGTAGCCGCCTCCCTCATTCCCTCCCAACCCCACTCTCCCTCCCTCATATTCTTCCTGCCCCTCTCCAAGTTCACTGATAGGGGAGGTCCTCCTCCCCTTCCATCTGACCCTAGCTTATCAGGTCTCATCAGGATTGGCTACAATGTCCTCTGTGATCTAGCAAGGCTGCTCCTCCCTCAAGGGGGGGTGTCAAAGAGCCAGCCACTAAGTTCCTGTCAGAGACAGTCCCTGTTACCCTTACTAGGGTACCCACTTGGATAATGAGCTGCCATGGGCTACATCCGAGCAGGAGTTCTAGGTTATATCCAAACATGGTCCTTGGTTGGAGAATCAGTCTCAGAAAAGACCCCTGTGCCCAGATATATGTGGTCCTTGTGGAGTTCCTGTCCTCTCCAGGTCTTAATAACCCCCCCTTCTTTAAATGATTCCCTGCGTTCTGCCCAAGGTTTGGTTATGAGTCAGCATCTGCTTTGATACACTGCTATTTTAACTGTATGTCTTAATTATGATTTTCATCAACTTGACATAAGCTAGAGTCATCTGAGAAGAGGGAACCTTAATTGACAAATGCCTCCATAAGATTGGCCTGTAGGCGTACCTATGGAACATTTTTGATTAGTTATTGATGTGTAAGAGTCATATACTGCTGGTGGTTCCACCCCTGTACAGATGATCCTGGGAGATATAAGAAAGGCAGATGAGCAAGGCATGGAGAACAAATCAGTAAGCATCTTTCTCCCATGGCCTCTGCTTCAATTCCAGCCTCCAGGTTCCTGCCTAAGTTCTTGCCCTGACTTTCCTTCGCACTGATGGTGATGGAGTGTGACCCAAGAGTTGTAAGCTGAAACAAACCCCTTCACTCCAAGTTGCTTTTGGTCACGGTGTTTATCATGGGAATATACACTCTAAGTAAGAGACTATAATGTGAAATTGGCAGTTTGTATCCTGCTCCTGTGTGTTGGGTGTTCTCTATGCCTCTTGTACCTAGATGGTCATCTTTTTCTATATTTGTGGAATTTTCTTCTTCGATATTTTGGAAACTATTCTCTTCATCTTTTTCAATGATTTTTTTTTTTTACTTGTGTGCCACCATTCTTATGTTAGGGCTTTCCACATGCTTGGATCTCTCACCATTTTAGGTTAAAAACCTTTTTAGACAATAACACACTTCTTTTTACTTCAGTATCTCTAGAGTTAAACTTGTAATCCTTTGTTTATCTTTTTTAAACATATGAAACTTGGAAAATTATTAAAATCCAATCATAGGGTATTTGATACAAATATATGTGCATCTAGAGGCTAATGCTGGGGCTATTGATAATGGATGGTTATGATTTTCCTACAGAACACTGATAAGAATGAAGAAAAGTCTAAGGATACAAATCAAAGAATGCAGAACATATGAGCTTAGCTGTTTAATTATATCCATTTGTATTTTATTCAGTAGTAACTGAAGATAAGCTAAAATTGTATCTCAATAAGAATTTTGAAATAGGAATGTGAATGTGAATCAAGGACTTAAATTTCACAGGAGCTGGAAAGTTAGGGTAATCTTAGCTGAACAGAGTGTAGGAAAGGCACAAAAAGGAAGATGGAAGGCTTAAAACTTATTGTCAGAAGGAAACAAGACATTCTTCAGTGACTTTTCAGCTAATGCCATAATAACTTTCTTTTGGTTTTTGATGGTGTTTTTTTTTTCTATAAAAATACCAGAAATTGTACAAACCTTTTGGGAGTCAAATGATATCTCTCTCTCTCTCTCTCTCTCTCTCTCTCTCTCTCTCTCAATAAGACAGACTTATTTCAATGTCAAAATTACTTTCTTGCAGGTTAGAGTATTTAATTATTTTTAAATAGCTTTGTTAATAAAGTATACCTTTGTTCATTATAGTAGTTGGACAGTGAATGTGTTTTGTTAAGCAGATATGGTTGTTTTAAATAAAATTTTAGAGTGTATGCATTTATCATACTCATTCAACCCTAAACATTTTTAAAGACTTTTACACAGAAGATTAGAGGCACAAAAATATTATCCTAGGTTTTCTTCATTGCATGTACTTAAGCAGTTCTGCTTAAGTATGAAATAAATTAGATCCACAAAGGCCACTTTCTCCATTTTGATTATTATATATTTTTTAAAGTAAGTAATTGAAAATTATTGCCATTGCATATGTCACCTTATGAGTTGACAGAATATACTGCCTGGGTTTTTTTTTTACAAGGAATAAATTGGCCAAGAAAGAAATTAGGGAAACAACACCCTTCACAATAGCCACGAGTAATATAAAACATCTTGGTGTAATTCTAACCAAGCAGGTAAAAGACCTGTATGACAAGAACTTCAAGTCTCTGGAGAGAGAAATTAAAGAAGATTATTAGAAGATGGAAAGATCTTCCATTCTCATGGATTAGTACAATTAAAATAGTAAAAATGGTGTTCCGGTGCATAAGGAAATCATGAAATTTGCAGGTAAATGGTGGGACCTGGAAAAAATCATCCTGAGTGAGCTGTCCCAGAAGAAGAAAGACACACCAGGTATATACTCACTCATATAGACATATAACATAGGATAAACCTACTAAAATCTGTACATCTAAAGAAACTAATCAAGAGAGAAGACCCTGACTAAAACGCTCAAACCCCATCCTGAAAGGCAAAGTGGTTGGACATCAGAAGAGGAAGAAAACAGGAAACAAACTAGAAACCTGCCACAGAGGGCCTCTGAAAGCCTCTGCCCTGCAGACTATCAAAGCAGATGCTGAGCCTGATGGCCAACTGTCGGGCAGTGTGAATGGAATCTTATGTAAGAAGTGGGAAATAGTAAGAGCTGGAGAGGACTGGAACCCCACAAGGAGAGCAACAGAACAAGAAAATTTGAACACAGGAAATTTCCCAGAGACTCATACTCCAACCAAGGACTATTCATGGAGATAACCTAGAACTCCTGCACAGATGTAGCCCATGGCAGTTTAGTGTCCAAGTGGGTTACATAGTAATGGGAAGAGAGACTGCCTTGACATAATCTGATTGGCCTGCTCTTTGATCACCTCCCCCTGAGGGGGGAATCAGCCTTACCAGGCCACAGAAAATGACAATGCAGCCATTCTTGATGTGATTAGTTTCTTAAGGTGTACAGATTTTAGTATGTTTATCCTATATTATATGTCTATATGAGTGAGTATATACCATGTGCATCTTTCTGCTTCTGGGATAGCTCACTCAGGATGATCTTTTCCAGATCCCACCATTTACCTGCAGATTTCATGATTTCCTTGTTTTTTATTGCTGAGTAATTCCATTGTGTAGATATACCACAATTTGTGCATCCATTCCTCCACTGAGGGGCATCTGGGCTGTTTCCAGCTTCTGACTATTACAAATAAGGCTGCTACCAACATGGTTGAGCAAATTTCCTTATTGTGTACTTGAGCCTCTTTTGGATATATGCCTAGGAGTGGTATTAGTAAGATCTGGAGAGGACAGGAACTCCATAAAGAGAACAACAGAACCAGAAAATTTAAACACAGGAAATTTCCCAGAGACTCATACTCCAACCAAGTAAGAGGCATGGAGATAACCTAGAACTCCTGCACATATGTAGCCTATGGCATTTTAGTGTTCAAGTGGGTTACATAGTAATGGGAAGAGGGATTGCCTCTGACATATCTGATTGTCCTGCTCTTTGATCACCTCCCCCTGAGTGGGAAGCAGCCTTACCAGGCCACAGAAGATGACAATGCAGCCACTCCTGATGAGATCTGATAGAGTAAGATCAGAAGGAAGGAGAGGAGAATGTCCCCTATCAGTGGACTTGGGGAGGGGCATGCGTGAAGAAGGGGGAGGGAGGGTGGGACCAGGAGGGGAGGAGGGAGGGGCTTATGGGGGGATACAAAGTAAATAAAGTGTACATAATAAAATAAAATAAAAATAAAAAACAACAAAAAAAGCTAGCAACAGAAACTAAAAAAAAAAAAAAAAAAAGAAATCATTAAATTTGCAGTCAAATGGATGGAGGTAGAAAATACCATCCTGACTGAGGTAATCCACACTCAGAAAGACAAGACACACATGGTATGTACTTACTTTTAAGTAGAGATTAGCCATATAGTACAGGATAACCATACTAAAATTCTTAGCCCCAATGAAACCACGTAACAAGGAGGGCTCAAGGAAGGATGCTTTAATTTCACCCAGAAAAGGTTTGAAACAGATTCTGAGACTCACAGGTAGAGCACAGGGAGCCTTGTGGAAGATTTGGGGGATGGCTGGAAGGATCCAGAGGAAACAGAAGTTTCACAAGAACAACAGAGCCAACTAACCTGGGCCTACGAGCACTTGTGGAGACTGAAGCACCAACCAAGGACCATGCATAGACTAGATCTAGGCCCGCTACACATATATACCCGATGAGCTACTTGGTCTTCTTGTGGGTCTCCTAGTAAGGGATGGAGGCTGTTTCTGATTTGGACTCTGTTTCCTGCTTTTGGATCACTTACCCCCAACCATGGATGAGGATGTTCTCAGTCCTGATGCAGCTTGAAGTGCTGGGGTGGGTAAGTGGGACCCCTATTCCTGAGGTGTAGGGGATGGGGTGGGAGGAACATGAAGGGAATGTGGGACTAGAAGGAGAGGAAGATGGGGACTATGATTGAGATGTAAAGGGAACAACTAAATAAAGTTAAAAGTTAAAACAGAAGAAAACAAACAAACAAACAACAAAAAAACAATACAACCAAGACATCCTGGGTAAAACTCTAAATGAAATAGTGCCTATACTGACTATGATGTAAAAACATAGAACAGTTAAATATTTTGGTGAGAATGCTGGAAGAGTCAAATAAAACATAAAAAAATACACAGTCTGTGTCAGGGAATGAGGTTAAAGGAACAAAGAGCCTGAAGAAAAGAAAACAATGGAAGTCAATGCTGAAGCCAGAGTGATGTACTGATAAAGTGAAATACTGGCAAATTAGAATAATTTGATCACTGGAAACGTCTTTCAAAACTTAGGGTAAAATTAAAAAGCCTAGACAAACAGTGTACCAGAGAATTTGTTCTAAGCATACACTCACATAAATATTAAAATACTTGTCAGTCAGAAGTGATCATGGGCAGAAAACTGCAAACGTGAACATATACACACTAATATAAGTACTATAAAATATAATACTCTCTGCTGCCTGAAATATTTAGAAGTAAAATATTTGACCATACAACACTAATGGCAAGAGGAAATAGAATTGTTATAAGGTTCAGCTAATTTCTGATCTATGTAATGATTTGTACTGTATGTAATATAGGACTAAAATGCATGTTCTTTATGGCAACAAGCGAAAACTCGGCAAAATAATGTATAAATGACAATTAGCTAGAGAACATTTAAAGCAGCAATAACTGTCAGTGTAAAATATGACAAATCTGACTGCATGGATGAAAGTGCAGTTGGAACAAAAAGTCTCTATTAAAAGGGTCATTTTAGAGTCAGGTAATTTAAATTGACTACTTCAATTAAAAAGAAAAAATTAAGATTGAACTAACAAAATCGAAATGTAACTGTGCCCCAGTTTTCAATATAATGACTCTGAGATTTTATTATTTATGAATAAATGTATAGGCCATAATCTTTGGCTTCTTCTCTGACTAGCTTCTAACTTTACATTGCACAGGTGCAGTACCTCATACAAGAGTTGAAACATATATACAATATGTATATCAAATATAACTTTAAATTTGTATCAATATACAATAATCTATATTAATGCAAAAACATTTGAGACTAGTAGTTGCTCTTTAGTTTAAAAGTACATTCAATACCTACTCTTTTATTCTGTTATTCCTATGTCCTTTTTTCTCTTTTCATCCCTCTCCCCTCTTTTCCATTAGATAAGAGAGAAGAGATAAAGGAAAGAAAATGAAAGATAGAAATCCCCGAGTCTAAGCTCCTATACCTTGTTTCTTCTCTGATCAAGATTCATTTATTCCGTTCTATGTGTGCCACATAGCTGGTTACCTCTCCTCAGTTTCATGCGTCTTTCTCAGAGTCTGGGGTAAATCTACTCTGACTCTATCGCAAGACTACCTAACACCTTGCAAACAGTCCCCTTAAAATGATGGCAGACATCTGTCACCTATAGAATGCCCGAAACCCATATATCACATTTTTTTAGGAAATGGCATGTTGCTCTCTTCAAATTGCTGGCTGTCTGAGGGTATCCTTTTTTTTTTGGGGGGGGGGCACAAAATTGTGATATTGACCAATCTTAAGAAGGTAAGCTGTAACATTTGTTGGGTAGTTTCTCTGTACTGTGAAAGTGAAGGACTTATTTAAAGTCCTGATTGGAATAATCTATAATACTGGATGATCTAGCTAGCCATTAAAAATTTTTTTGGATGCAGATTTTTGAGGAAACCACTACTGAGGCAGTCTATAATTGGATCAAGCAGGATGCTGCAACAAACATGTCTCAGTGTCTCAGCATCCTTCAGGATGAATCCTGTCAGAGCCACTCCAACTTCATTGCTGTCTGGTCCTTTTGTTCTGTAACCATAAAATTTCACAGGTCACATACATTTTGTATAAACCTATGTGTGGAATGTGCAGTGTGCACAATTTAGCTGAAATGAATCTCTGATCTTTGCTTAAACAGGTGAAAGGCATCTGCATTTCTTTATAAGCTATTCTAGAGGTTATAACCAAAGTGAAATGCAAATTTTTATCTATGTTGGATGAAAAGATGGCATAAGTCCTGAGGACTCTGTAGACAGTGAGATTTACTGGCTTAACAATGTTGAGGTCTTGGCTTGAGACATTTCCATGCCTTTGCCAGTCTCAGGGCTGTTCCCTTGTAGAGGGATCATTGTATAGTTTACCCGTTCTAAGTTTCTTCTTGATTCTTTCTTCTGTCTGCAGCCAAGACCAGGGATCTCCCCCAATCATTTGATTTTTCATCAATTTGGGAGGAATCTACAGCTTCTTTTTTCCTGTACAAACATATGCAAAACATCTTCTCAAACATAATACATTTCCCTCCTTCCATTCTGAGGTTAGCATTTCTATAATGTGGTCTAATTTAGCAGTCCTTTCTAGAATTCAGTGGTTTTTGGTTTTTTTGTTGTTGGTGTTTACAGTTAGTAATTTATATATATTTAAACTATTTATTTATTTTATATTAATTACAATTTATTCATTTTGTGTCCTAGCTGTAGTCCTCTCCTTCGTCCCCTTCCAAACCCACTTTTCCTCTCTCTTCTCCTCCCATGCCCATCCCACAGTCTACTGAATGTATTTTTAATTCAGCATGTAGAGACTTTTATATAGTAATTGATTTTTGATAATGTAAATATAATATCCAGTCTGAAAATGTTGGTTTATAGTAGAAATTTGTTTATCTAGTATCTCAATGGGCTTCCATTCTGTAATTTCCTTAAGCCTTTGTGGATTTTTCTCATCTAGAACTACCTTTTTTGTTGGTGGTGTAGGTTCCAGATTGGATTTCTTTTTTTTTTTTGACTCTGAAGATTTTTTTATTCTGATTTAAAGAATCCTCTAATCTCTGTTTTATGGCCTTCATGCTAGCATTTAATTTTTTAGTCTTTTTCTTCTTAGTCTGTTTTTTTTCTGATCTCTTTTAAAGAGGATATATAAATTTTGCAGTCATTACTGAGCGTGTAATTATTTCTGTGTTGATAAGTGAAACAAAATCATATGGGATCCAGATGCATTGTGTCATTGAATTTTGCATTTTTTAACACTATATATATATATATATAGCATTATATATATATATATATGTATATACAGAGTTAGAGATTATATATATTATATTACATATGTTATGTTTAATATGTATTATATGATATATATACTATAATATAACAATATCAGTATATATTATTATATGATATATTATAGTTAGAGAGTATATATTAAATTATTATATATCATATATATTATGCATTATATTATATTAGTATATATTAATATATATAAATATATATTAGTATGATATATAGTATATATTATATAATATAGTAATATTATATTACTATATAATTATAATATAATATAGTAATGTTATATATTATATAATTAGATATTATATATATTTGTATATATATATGTATGTATATATATGTATATATATATATATATATATATATATATATATATATATATATACACATATATATATAACTCTGTCCTTAAGGACTTTCCAATCTGTTGACTGTTGACATTTTGTTTCCACATGTCTGTAAGCTGTCTTCTGCCACATCTTTCTTTCGTTCAGCTATTGGCTCTGACCCCCTCCAGTTGGTCCCTCTCTTTACCTGACTCTGAGTGGTTGTAGCTTTTCCCATATAGACCAAATTGGCTGTGGTTTTTCCAGTGATTGACTTCTGTATGTTAAGCCATCCCCTGCATTTCAGGGTTAAAAACAACTTGTTAATGTTAATTTTTTGGATGTATGACTGTATTCTGTTTACAACTAAATTTTTAGTGTTTTGAGTACTTTTAATTCCATTTCATCAAGGATATTGATCTGTAGCTTGCTTTTTTGTTGTGTTTTTACCTGATTCTCATAGTAGAGTGGTATTGGCTTCATTGAAGGAGTTTGGGTATGTTCCTCTGGTTTCCATTTTTTGAGAATAGATTAATGAATAATGGCCATAGATCTTATTTGAACATATTGTAGAACTCTGCTGAGAATCCATCTGGCCCTGAATCAGTCAATCAATCAACCAATTAATTAATTAATTAACTAATTTCTAGGGCAGAAGACTTTTTATTACTGTTTCCATCTTCTCATCTATTATGTGTTTGTTTAGGTTATTAACTTAATTGTTCAATTTTGGTGATTTGGTTAATCTTTATCTATTTCTTTTAGGTTTTCCAGCTTAGTGAAGTACAAACATTCCCTTATAATACTTTGAATATCCTTGATGTATGTTTTAATGTTTTCCAGTTCATTTCCAGTTCAGTTAATTTGGGTACTCTTTTTTTTCTTCTGGCTTGTGGGGAACAGTGTCTTTCAATCTTGTTTATCATCTCCAAGAACCAGATCTTAGCTTGTTAATTCTTTGTATTTCCTTCTTTGTTTTCATGTCTTTGATTTCTGTTCTGAATTTTATTACTTCTTGCTGGCTACTGGATGGGTTTGGTTATTTCTTATTTTTCTAGTTTTTTTTAGTTGTATTATTGCGACACTGAATTGTACTTCTTCTGAGTTTTTAATATAGGCACTTAGAATGTTAAATTCCCCTGCATAGGGGGGCTTTTAATGCCTCCCAGAAGTTTTAGTGCATTGTATTTCATTTTCATGTAGTTCCGGAATTTTTTATTACTTTCATGTTTTTTCTTTGATCTTATCATTCTTTAATGACCCATTTAATATCTGTGAGTTTGTGTGTTTGCTAGAGAGTTTTTGCTGTCCATTTTAATTTGTATTTTGCATTGTGGTCAAATAGCATATAAGGAGTGATTTAAATATTTTATGAATTTGTAAATAATTGTTTTGTGTTACAGTATGTAGTCTGTTTTAGAAGAGCTTCTATTTGTTGCTGAGTAGAATGTGCATTCTTATAATCTGAACATAATGTATTCGAAAAAGTCTATTTCTTTCTTTGTTTTGTTTTGTTTTGGTTTTGAGACAAGGTTTCTCTGTGTAGCCTTGGCTGTTTTGGACTCACGTGGTAGACCAAGCTGGCCTCAAACTTACAGAAATCTGTCTCCTTCTGCCTCCCCAAGTGCTCCAACTACAGATGCGTGCCACCATACCAGGCAAAAGTCTATTTTCAATAAATAAAAAGCTCATTTACTAGGTCAAATGCATACAATCTTAATTCTGATCTATGAAATAATTTTTCACTTACATTAATTGCCTTGCATTGCTCTCTTAATTGAAGTTTCTCAATTTAACTGAATGTATATATTCATGGACTATGATACATTAGAACCATTTGTTCCATTTTATAAAATGCTTTAAAATATACAAAATGGGTAAATGCCTGTTTGAAGTAATTTGACTTCACTGTTACATAAACACATGGTGATTCTAAATGCTATTTTAAAATTTCAATTTTGTAATCTTTTTATATTGAGAGAAAAGAATGTGTACTTTTTGGTGTTTGGGTACAATATCTGTAGGTGCATTGAGTCCATTTGAGGTATGATGTCAAATAATTCTGATATTTTTCTGTTTAATTTTTGTCTGTTAGAGAAAGTGGGGTATTGAAATTGCCTACTGCCAATGGATTGATACTAACCTGTGCCTTTAAATCCAAAAGTAAATTTTTTAAATGAAATTAGGTACCTCAGAGTTTGATGTATACATGTTAAGGTTACATACTCTCTACTCGAATGAAGTGGCCCATGTCCTTCTTTATATCTTCCAATTATTTTTAGTGTGAAGTCTGTTTTATCAGATATTAGCATAGTAAAGCCTGCTTCCAAGTTCCATTTGTTTGGAGTTCTTTTGTCTATCCTTTTACTCTAAGGCAATACCTATCACTAAAACTAGGCCACAGAGGTGGACATTGCAGCCAGTCCTGAAGATACCTGATAAGCTAGGGTCAGATGAAAGGGGAGGAGGACCTCCCCTAGCAGTGGACTTGGAAAGGGACAGGGAGGAGATGAGGGAAGGAGGGTGGGATTGGGAGGGAATGAGGGAGAGAGCTACAGCTGGGATACAAAGTAAATAACGTGTGATTAATATTAAAAAAATAAAAATAAAAAAAACTAAGTTTTTTTTTTTCTTTTTAAATTTTCATATTGTTTGTGTGAACTAACAGATGATTTTGTTTATTGGCCCATTCAGTCAGTCTGTGTTTTTGGGTAATTGAGTCCACTGATAACTAAAGTTAATGTTGAAATGTGTGTTAGTTGCAGTCATCTTGTTGAATTTTGATGGTGATGGTTGTGTTCTCAGTGGAATTTTGTTTTACTAATTATGGTTTTATATTTCTTTCCAATGTCTCTCTGCTGTGCTCATTTCTCTCCTAAGCCCACAAATTTGGCTTTGTTCCCTTATGTTTTATTTATTGAATATATATATTTTTTAGGCTATTATATCCTGGGAAGCTTTTCCTTCTCCTTCAGTCATGGAAGACAGTTTTGCTGGGTATATTACTCTTCTTAGTCTAAAGGACTTGAAATGCATTGCTCCAGGCTCTTTGGCTTTCATAATTGAGAAATGAGTTGTTATTCTGGTGTGATTTCTTCTGCTGCTTATTCTTCTTTTAAAAATTTGGAGTATTGTGTACTTGAGCCTCTTTTGGGTATATGCCTAGGAGTGGTATGGCTGGATCTTGAGGAAGCGCTATTCCTAGTTGTCTGAGAAAGCGCCAGATTGATTTCCAGAGTGGTTGTACCAGTTTACATTCCCACCAGCAGTGGAGAAGGGTTCGCCTTTCTCCACAACCTCTCCAGCATGTGTTGTCCCTTGAGTTTTTCATCTTGGCCATTCTGATGGGTGTAAGGTGAAATCTCAGGGTTGTTTTGATTTGCATTTCCCTAATGGCTAATGAGGTTGAGCATTTCTTTAAGTGCTTCTCTGCCATTCGATATTCCTCTACAGAGAATTCTCTCTTTAGCTCTGTTCCCCATTTTTTAAGTGGATTACTTGGTTTGCTGCTTTTCAGCTTGTTTAGTTCTTTATATATACTGGATATGAGTCCTCTGTCAGATAAAGGGTTGGTGATGATTCTTTCCCAATCTGTAGGCAGTCACTTTGTTTTGATGACGGTGTCCTTTGCTTTACAGAAGCTTTTCAATTTCATGAGGTCCCATTTATTGATTGTTGCTCTTAGAGCCTGTGCTGTTGGTGTTCTGTTCAGGAAGTTTTCTCCTGTACCAATGAGTTCTAGGGTAGTCCCCACTTTTTTTTTTCTAGCTGATTTAAAGGACATTTGCTCAACCATGTTTGTAGCAGCTTTATTTGTAATAGCCAGAAGCTGGAAACAGCCCAGATGCCCCTCAACTGAAGAATGGTGCAGAAACTGTGGTACATCTATACAATGGAGTATTACTCAGCAATGAAAAATAAGGAAATCATGAAATTTGCAGGTAAATGGTGGGACCTGGAAAGGATCATCCTGAGTGAGTTGTCCCAGAAGCAAAAAGACACACATGGGATATACTCACTCATATAAACATACAACATAGAATAAACCCACTAGAATCTGTACATCTAAACAAACTAAGCAAAAGAGAGGTCCCCTACTAAAATGTTCAATCCCCATCCTGAAAGGTAAAGAGGATGGACATCAGAAGAAAAAGAAAATAGGAAACATCCTTGGAACCTGCTACAGAGGGCCTCTGAAAGCCAGAAGAAAACAGGAAACAACCTTGGAACCTGCCACAGAGGGCCTCTGAAAGCTTCTGCAGTATAGACTGTCAAAGCAGATGCTGAGCCTGATGGCCAACTGATGGGCAGAGTGAATGGAATTCTATGTAAGAAGTGGGAAATAGTAAGAGCTGGAGGGGACGGGAACTCCACAAGGAGAGCAACAGAACAAGATAATTTGAACACAGGGAACTTCCCAGAGACTCATACTCCAATCAAGGACTATTCATGGAGATAACCTAGAACCCCTGCACAGATGTAGCCCATGGCAGTTCAGTGTCCAAGTGGGTTACATAGTAATGGGAAGAGGGACTGCCTCTGACATAATCTGATTGGCCTGCTCGTTGATCACCTCCTCCTGAGGGGGGAGCAGCCTTACCAGGCCACAGTAGAGGACACTTTTGATGAGAACTGATAGACTAAGATCAGAAAGGAGAGGAGAACCTCCCCTATCAGTGGACTTGGGGAGTGGCATGCATGCAGAAAAGGGAGGGAGGGTAGGATCGGGAGGGAAGGAAGGAGGGGCTTATGGTGGGATACAAAATGAATAAAGTCTAATTAATAATAAAAAAATTGGAGTATTGTGGCATTTTACCAATCTCTTTTGCATATATATATATATATATATATATATATATATATACATACATACATACATACATACATACATAAATATGTATATGTATTATATGGCAGAGTAAACATGACCTGACAGTATAAATTCATCATAGATAATTGTAGACTGTACATTCTCAGAATACAGAAAGTGTCATTCTTATCTATCATATACTTTTCATCTTTAAAAATA
This sequence comes from Psammomys obesus, assembly GCF_907164565.1. Taxonomy (NCBI): domain Eukaryota; kingdom Metazoa; phylum Chordata; class Mammalia; order Rodentia; family Muridae; genus Psammomys; species Psammomys obesus. Next base: position 8,640,288 of record NW_026596051.1, read on the forward strand.
GTCTAACAGAGATATTCTCTGGCTAATAACAAACTGTAAACATTTTCTGAGAATACAGGTAAAGCTCTGAGATTAATAGTAGATTTTCCTGGGATACAAAGTAAATAAACTGTAATTAATATTTAAAAATTTAAAAAAAATAGTAGATTTTCACTCATTCGGTATCAGAAATGAATGTATTTCAGCAAAAATGTCCCCAGAGCCATTCATAACCAGAAAAGAAGCAGATATGTTTGTTTCTCCAAATGGACTTGTAGCAAGAAGTGAGGGAACATTTTACTTTGGCAAAAGAAAACAAAGCATGAACATGATGTTGTATAGATTGGTATTCATGCAAATACATGTTTTGCTATGTGGGGTGCCCTAGTTCACCCCAAAAACTACAATCAGAAAAACTCAACAGTATGTTCTTGAAAAACATCACATTACACAGGAGTGATGCTGGAGTTTGTACTTGCTCAGGCTTCAGTCATGGTGGCTATTAGTTGATGCTTTTGCTTGGCATGAGAAAATCACATGGCCAGGTTTTAGGGATGGGAACTTTTTAAAAAATATTCATGTACAGCCAGCACAGAGAAGTCTTATAGTTTCAAATATATGTATTAAAACTTAACAGTTAATTTTCAACTGAATTGTGTTTAGGGAATCTATATTTGGAGTTCTTTTCTTTTTCTTTTAGACTGTAAGTTGGTTGCCTATATCAACTTGTGTCCAACAAATTTCTGCTGATACTATATACAAGGTTACATATTCCTGCTTGAGTGATTGGATCATGGTTACACAAAAGAGGTGCACTGCCAGTCATCTCTATCTCAAATCCAATAGTTGACAGTAACCTGCATGCCGATTGTGCTTTTCTTTATTTGTAACTTGTATTTTGTTGTTGGAACTTTCAATATACTTTTATACCTTGTGTTTTAACTATGAAATACTGTAGGGATCTTTTATTCTGTTCTTGTCTATTTGGTGTTCTGTGGGCTTATTGTATTTATATGCGTTTGTCTTTCCTCAATTTGAGGATGATTTCTTCTTTGATGTTGTTGAGGATCTAATCTGTGCCATTGACTTGGTATTATTCTCTCTCATTCAAGCCTATTTTGAAGGTTTGGTTTTTTTCCTGGTGTCTTGTATTTTCTGTGTGTTCCAATCCCATGATTTTAAATATTTTTCTTATTCTTTAGTTATTTGGTCTGGATTCTCTACTTTATATCCAAGTCTATATTTTGTCTTCTGCTTGATTCATTCTATTTGTCTTTCCTTGTGTTTTCTAGTTGAATTATTTGGTTTTTCAATTTCAACTTCATTTTTCTTTTCTTGAATGTGTTTCTATCTTTATATGAATTCAATTCTCAGTTTCTGAATTGTTTTCATCATTTCCATAAGTCTTGTCTTTGTATTTTTGTTGACCATCACTCAGATGTTTTTTTCTTCTTAAGTTCTTTCTCTTTAATTTCATTGAGCTGTTTCTTTCTCTCTCATAAATTTTTTGAAAAATTTGGTTAGGTTTATGATTGCTTTTCTAACTTCTGTTTCCTGGACTTTACTTAGGTCATTTGCATTGGCAAACCTTTCTATAGGACTGGTAGATTTTGGAAAGAAGAGACTGGATTGATCTTTCTTAATAATATGGTAATCTTGTTGCGTTGTTTTGTTTTGTTTTTTTAACATGGGATCTGGCCATGTGGATACTTTATTTTGGGGGGGGGTTCTGAGTCTGATGTGGACAGAGTAGATTGGGGCAGAAGAGAGAATGTGCAGGCAGTTTGGGCCTAGAGGTTGGAAAAATCTTTGGTGAAATGATGACGTATGGACAGAGGGCCCGTGATGGTGTTGAGGATATGCCTCATGGTCTAAGTCTAGTGTGTGTGGTAAATCTTCTGGAAAGTGGCCTGTCTCTTAACATGAACGCTGATCACCAATGCCCATCTCTTGCGGGGCTGTCTCACCAGGACACAGGGGAAGAGGATGAACTCAATCCTGACTTTATTTAATGAGATAGGGTGAGTGGGTGAGTGGGTGGGTGGAGGCTTCCCTTATCTGAGGAATGGAAGAGGGAGGAGGGGAAAAGAGTTGGGGAGTGGGACTGAGAAGAGAGGAGGAAAGGGGCTATCATCAGGGTGTAAAGTAAATAATAATAATGATAATAATGATGATGATGATGATGATGATGATGATGATAATAATAATAATAATAATAATAATAATAATAATAATAATAAAGAACAGAGAAGCATGGATTTGGTGGCAGGAATCCACTCACTTCACCAAAGACATGTGAGAACATTTAATTTGTGCATAAATCTGTGTGAACTATGAAACAACTAAAGCATACTACACGTACATTTTCATATGGTATTACTATTAATTGAAGACAACATTCTTTCAAATGACAAAAAAAATATTTAGAAGATTTGGCCTTCACAAGGGCATTTAAGTTCTTTGCTAGCACTTGGAGCTACCTCAGGAGGTATTTTTCTGGATAAAAGGGCTCAAAGAGAGCAACAGAACCAGAAAATTTGAACAAAGGGGTTTTTCCAGAGACTCATACTCTAACCAAGTACCATGCATGGAGATAACCTAGAACCCCTGCACAGATGTAGCCCATGGCAGTTCAGAGTTCAAGTGGGTTCCATAGTAATGGGAACAGGGACTGCCTCTGACATAATCTGATTGGCCTGCTTTTTTATCACCTCCCCCTGAGAGGGGGGCAGCCTTACCAGGCCATAGAAGATGACAATGCAGCCACTCCTGATGAGATTTGATAGACTAAGATCAGAAGGAAGGAGAGGGTACCTCCCCTATCAGTGGACTTGGGGAGGGGCATGCTTGAAGAAGGGGGAGGGAAGGTGGGATTAGAAGGGGAGGAGGGAGAGGTTTATGGGGGGATACAAAGTGAATGAAGTGTAATTAATAAAAGTTAAGAAAAAAATCTGTCAGGCTCTGATATCAACAATCACTAAATGGGACCCCATAAAACTAAAAAGCTTCCAAAAAGCAAAGGGCACTGTCATCAGAACAAAACGACATCCTACAGACTAGATAAAGATTTTCACCATCCCTACATCTGACAGAAGGCTAATATCCGGAATATATAAAGAACTAAAGAAGTTTAACACTGACAAACAAAGTAATCCAATTAAAAAATGGGTTAGAGTGCTAAACAGAGAATTCTCAACAGAGAAATCTCGAATGCCTGAGAAGCACTTAAAGAAATGCCCAATATCCTTAGCCATCGGAAAAATGCAAATCAAAATGACTCTAAGATTCCATCTTACATTAGTCAGAATGTCTAAGATCAAAAGCAACACATGTTGGAAAGGATTTCGAGAAAGGGGAACCCTCCTCCATTACTGGTGGGAATGTATCCTTGTACAATCATTTTGGAAAGCAATCTAGAACTTTCTCAGAAAACTGGGAATAGTGCTACCTCAAGACCCAGCTATACCTTTCCTGGGCATATACTTGAAAGATACTCAACCATACAACAAGGACATTTGCTCAACCATGTTCATAGCTTTGTTTATAATAGCCAGAATCTGGAAATAACCTAGACAGCCCTCAACTGAAGAATGAATACAGAAATTGTGGTATATTGAAAAGATGAAATACTACTCAGCTTTTAACAACAAAGAAATCATGAAATTTGCAGGCAAATGGATGGAACTAGAAGAGATCATCTGAGTGAGGTATCCCAGAAGCATAAACACATGGTGTATACTAACTTATAAGTGGTTATTAGACATATAATATAGGGAAAACATACTAAAATCTACAGACCTAAACAAGGAGGACCTATGGAAGATGCTTAATTCTCATTTAGCAGGGAAAACAGGATAGACACTAGAAGTGGTAGAAGAGAGGGAACAGAACTGGAGCCTACCACAGATGTCCTCTAAAAGACTCTACCCAGCAGGTGATCAAAGCAGATACAGAGACTCACAGCCAAAATTTGGTCATTGTATATGGTGTCTTATGGAAGAATGAACATACAAAAGGAGCCAGAGGGTACAGGAGCCACGCAAGGAGAACAAAAAAGCCAAAAAGAGTAGGGAACTGCAGAGCCTGGTGCATCAACCAAAGACCATGCATAGAGAGGATCTAGACCCCCCCCACCCCAGACAGCTCAGTCTCCATGTAGGTTCCCTAGTAAGGGGAGAAGAGATCGTCTCTGACATGAATTCGGTTGCCTGCTCTTTCTCCCTGGTGGGGCAACCCAGCCAGCCCTCAGAGCAAGAGGATCAAGGCAGTGCTGATGAGACCTGATAGGCTAGGGTCAGACAAACTAATAATAGTTGCAAACGACATCATTCTTTTGGGGAATAATTCAAATGAAATATCCTGAAACACACACACACACACACGTGCTCAAAGAGAACAAATCAGGGGATCCAAGATGGCAGCGTGGGGAGGACATTCTTTCTGACCAACAGCACAGCAAGATCTGCACAGTGACCAGCAGACAGATCTTGTTTTGGGTCCTAAAACACCAGTGATTCTGTTTCCCAGGTGAGAGGAAACTCCACGGTGTGGGATTCAATCAGCTTCAACTCACACAGCTAACCCCAGAAGAGGTCCTGGTTCCACCAGGCGCTTGGTCACCAGCCCAGAGCCACACGCCAATGTGCTCTGATCATAGTCCCAGACTGAACTGTGGGCCCCACAAAATCAGAGACTGGGATTTCCAGTCAAGAGAAAACCACACAGTGCAAGAAACAATCGGGACCGACCTTAGGTCACCCAGACAATCCTTGCAAAAGACCCGGGGTCTGGTGGGTGCTTAGCAGCCAGCCCAGAGCCGAGCACACAGGCACCAACACAGAGTCCTGCCTGTGTGCCTGACTCACTGTCCCAGGGCACCAGAGATTGAGTTTCTCTGTTGGGTAGAAACCAACAGTAAGGGGAACAACAGGTCTGACCTCAGAGCACTCAGCCCACCCCACTCCCTGAAAAGTTCTCAAGAAAAGTTACTGAGTTTCAGCAGATGCCCAGGCATCCAATTGCCAGCAAGGTGGAGCCTCCCGCCTGTGCCTTGCCTGCTTTACTTGACATTCCAGATAGAACTGTGGTCCCCAAAGCAGAGTCTGGGTGTCACTGTCATGAGGAAAGCCCACAGTGGGGGGGATTATCATGTCCAACACTCAGGACACCTAGCTCCAGAAGACTTTCTGGGTTGTTCACCCAGGCTCTAGGCTCTAGCCTTCTGCAGGCATGGGTGCCCTGCTCACCTGCCATTAATTACCATTAGGGCACTGGGGCACACAGCTGTAACCACAGACCTACAAAAGCCTGAGAGCCATTGGAGCAGCCCTTGGATACTGCTCCAAGGGGCGACCATTTATCCCTAGCTAAACTGACTGTGGGATTCCCTGGTTCTTCAAGAGGGCTGCACCGAACAAATACACAATTAAGAGCAGCAGCAGCATCTCACTAAATTCAGAGCAAGAAACCCAGCAGCATGGCAGTCATCTCCAGGACTTCTCTTGATGAGAAGAGAGCCTTCCTGAACAACACAGTTAACCACACAGGTCCATATGCCTGAGGTGAACTTTGATAATTCTTGAGAAGCACCACCATTCAGTTAACCACACTCAAAAAGCTGGGGAGATTTCCTTCATAATCCTGCCAAGGGGATTCTCTCTACCCCAGGAACCAGCAGGCACCAGAAATTGACAGACAACACCTAAGACAGAGAGATGGGTAGAGGCCAGCATAAAAGCACAACCAACAAAAGGCAAAGCAATATGGCATCCCCAGATCCCAGTTATCCAGGGGCAAGTAGCCCTGGACACGCTAACATAAGTGAAATTCAAGAAGATGACCTAACATCTATGTTTATGAACAGGGTAATGGAGGAAGCAAATAAAATGCGTAAAGAATTAGAGGAAGATAAAGTGTAACAGATTGTGGCCATCTGTAAAGAAATACAGGAAGATGCAGCCAAACAGTTTGTGGCTTTTAGAGAGGAATGATTAAATCACTGAAAGAAAGAAAAGAATCAGAGGAGTGTTCAAACAAACAGGTGAAGGAATTGAAGGAAAAACAGGAAAATACAGTCAGATAGGTTAAGGAAATCAACAAAATGGCTCAAGATCTGAAGATAGAATTGGAAAAATAAGAGAAAACAAACAGAGAAAATCATGGAGAAGGAGAACCTAGGAAAGAAAACAGGAACTACAGAGGTAAGCATAACCAACAGACTACAAGAGATGGAAGAAAGAATCTTAGGTGTGGAAGACCCAATGGAAAAAATCAATGTATCCATCAAAGAAAATAATAGATCTAAAAAATTCCTGACACAAACTGTCCAAGAAATCCAAGACAACATGAAAAGACAAAATGTAAGAATAATAGGAATAGAGGAAAAGAAGATTCCCTCCTCCAAGGCCCAGAAAATATTTTCAACAAAATCATACAAGAAAATTTCTCCAACTTAAAGGAGAGGCCTATACGAATACAAGAGGCCTACAGAACATCTAATAAATTAGATCAGAAAAGAACATCCTCCCACCACCACATAAAATGGTAAGTATACAGAAAAAAGAAAAAGTACTAAAAGCTGCAATGGAGAAAGGCCAAGTAACATATAATGGCAAACCCATCAGAATCACACCTGACTTCTCATTAGAGACTATGAAAGCAAGAAGAGCCTGGAGGGATATCATGCAGACCCTAAGAGAACACAGATATCAAACCAGGCTACTATACCCAGCAAAACTCTCAGTCCTCATAGACAGAGAAAACAAGATATTTAAGAACAAAAACAAATTTAAACAATACCTACACACAAATCCAGCATTACAGAAGATACTAGAAGGAAAAATACAACCCAAGAAAACTAACTACTTTCAAGAAAACACAGGAAATAAATAATATCACTACAGCAAAACAAAAAGTAGCTAAGCACACAAACATACTACCACAGCAAACATCAATATCAAAGGATCTGAAAGCCACTGGTTATTAATTTCTCTCAACATCAATTGACTCAATTTTCTAATAAAAAGACACAGACTAACAGAATGGATGCCTAAACAAGACCCATGTTCTGTTTCAGACAAGACACACACCTAAGTCATAAAGATAGATATTACCTGAGAGTAAAGGCCTGGAAGACGGTTTTCCAAGCAAATGGACCCAAGAAGCAAGCAGGAGTAGCCATTCTAATATCTAATAAAATAGACTTTCAACCAAAATCAATCAAAAGAGATGGAACAGGACACTTCATACTCATCAAGGGAAAATTCCACCAGAAAGACATCACAATCCTGAACATCTTTGTCTCAAGTACAAGGGCACCAACATTTGTAAAAGAAACATTAGTAAAACTTAAACCACACATTGATCCGCACACATTTAATAGTGGGAGACTTCAACACCCCACTCTCAACAAAGGACAGGTCAACAAAACAGAAATTAAACAAAGAAACAATGTCTCTAACAGAGGTCATAAATCAAATGGTCCTAACAGAACATTTCACCAAACACAAAAGAATTTACCTCCTCCTCAGCACCTCATGGAAGCTTCTCCAAAATAGACCATATAGTTGGTCACGTCACAAAGCAAGCCTCAACAGTTACAAGGAGATTGAAATAATCCCTTGTATCCTATCTGATCACCATGGAATAAAGCTGTGCCTCAACAACAGAAATAGCAAAAAGCCTACACACACATGGAAACTGAACAACTTGCTACTAAGTGACAGCTTGGTCAGGGAAGATATAAAGAAATAAATTAAAGCCTTCCTAGAATTCAGTGAAAAGAAAGGCACAGCATACCCAAACTTGTGGGATACAATGAAAGCAGTGCTGAGAGGAAAGTTCATAGCTCTAAGTGCCTTCAAAACATCTCATTCAAGGAAATTAATGGTTCGCCAAAAAGCCATAGAAAAAAGAAGAAGAAGCAGATACACCCAAGAGCAGTAGATGGCTGGAAATAATCAAACTCAGGGCTGAAAGCAATAAATTACAAACAAAAATATTCAAAGAATCAATGAAACCAAGAGCTGGTTCTTTGAAAAAATCAAGACAGACAAACCCTTAGCCAAACTAACTAAAAGGCAGAGAGACAATATCCAAATCAACAAAATCAGATATGGAAGGGGGGACATAACGACAGACACTGAAGAAATCCAAGCAATAATTAGGTCTTACTTCAAAAGCCTGTAAGCCACAAAATTTGAAAATCTAAATGAAATGGACCATTTTCTTCATAGATTCCACTTGCCAAAACTGAATTAAGACCAGGTAAATCAATTAAATAGTCCTATATACCCTAAGGAAATAGAAGTGCTCATCAAGAGTCTCCCATCCAAAAAAAAAAAAAAAAAAAAAAAAACCAGGGCAAAAAATTTAAAAAACAAAAAAAAAAAAAAAATCCCCAAAAAAAGACCCCCAAAAAAAAAAAAAAAAAAAAAAAAAAAGCCCAGGGCCAAATTGTTTCAATGCAGAATTCTACCAGACCTTCACAGAAGACCTAACACCAATACTCTTCAAACTATTCTACAAAATAGAAACAGAAGGAACAATACCAAACTCATTCTATGAAGCCACAGTCACCTTGGTACCTAAACCTGACAAAGACCCAACAAAGAAAGAGAATTTCAGGCCAATCTCCCTTATGAACTTCGATACAGAAATATTCAAAAAAATACTTGCAAACTGAGTACAAGAACACATCAAAGATATCATCCATTATGACTATGTAGACTTCATCCCAGGCATACGGGGATGGTTCAATATACGGAAGTCCATCAATGTGATCCACTATATAAACAAACTGAAGAAGAAAAACCACATGATTATCTCCTTAGATGCTGAAAATTCATTTGACAAAATCCAACACCCATTCATGTTTAAAGTCTTAGAGAGATCAGGGATACAAGGCACATACCTAAACGTAGTAAAGGCAATATACAGCAAGCCTATAACCAACATCAAACTAAACAGAGAAAAACTTATATCAATCCCACTGAAATCAGGGACAAGGCAAGGCTGCCCACTCTCTCCATGTCTCTTTAACATAGTACTTGATGTCCTAGCTAGAGCAGTAAGACAACTAAAGGAGATCAAGGGGATGCAGATCAGAAAGGAAAAAGTCAAAGTATCACTATTTGCAGATGATATGATAGTCTACATGAGTGACAACAAAAATTTGTCCAGAGAACTCCTTCAGATGATAAACACCTTCAGCAATGTGGCTGGATACAAAATCAACTCAAAAAAATCAGAAGCCTTCCTGTATACCTAAGACAAAAGAACCAAGAAAGAAATTAGGGAAACAATACTATTCACAATAGCCACAAAGGACATAAAGTACCTTGGTGAGACTCTAACTAAGCAAGTGAAATACCTGTTCGAAAAAAAAAAAAACAAAAACAAAAAACCAAAAAAACAAAACAAATAAAAAAAAAAAAAAAACGTCAAGTCTCTGAAGAAAGAAAATGAAGAAGATATCAGAAAATGGAAAGATCTCCCATGCTCATGGATTGGTAGGACTAACATAGTGAAAATAGCCATCCTGCCAAAACCAATCTACAGATTCAATGCAATTCCCATCAAAATACCACCACAATTCTTTACAGAACTTGACAGAAAAATTCTCAACTTCGTGGGGAAAAGCAAAAAAAAACCAAAATTGCCAAAACTATCCTATACAACAACTGATCATCTGGAGATATCTTCAACCCCTATCTCAAACTGTACTACAAAGCAATAGTAATAAAAACTGCATGGTACTGGCATAGAAACAGAATGGTGGATCAATAGAATCAAATTGAAGACCCAGAAATAAACTCACACACCTATGGATACTTGAGTTTTGACAAAGAATCCAAAACCATACAATGGGAAAAAAAATCTTCAACAAATGGTGCTGGTCTAAAAGGATGTCTACATGTAGAGAAATGCAAATAGATCCATATTTATCACCCTGCACAAAACTAAAGTCCAAGTGGATCAAAGACCTCAACATAAAACCAGATACACTAAAGTGGTTAGAAGAAAAAGTGGGGAAGAGCCTTGAACTCATTGGCACAGGAGACAACTTCCTGAACAGAATACCAGCAGCATACGCTCTAAGATCAAGAATCAATAAATGGGATCTCATGAAACTGAAAAGCTTCTGTAAAGCAAAGGACACTGTCTTCAGAACAAAATGACTGCCTACAGATTGGGAAAGATCTTCACTAACACTAAATCTGACAGAAGGCTAATATCCAGAATATATAAAGACCCCTGTGCTCAGATTTTTTGTTTCTGTTGCTCTCCTTGTGAAGTTCCTGTACTCTCCATATCTTACTGTTTCCCACTTCTTTCCTAAGATTCCCTGCACTCTGCCCAAAGGTTGCCCATAAGTCTCAGCATCTGCTTTGATAGTCTGCAGAGCAGAGCCTTTCAGAGGTCCTCTGTGTCAGGCTCCTGACTTATTCCCTATTTTCTCCTTCTGATGTCCAGCCTCTTTGCCTTTCTGGATAGGAATTGAGCATTTTAGCAAGAGTCCTCCCTCTTGATTGGTTTCTTTAGGTGTACAGATTTTAGTAGGTTTATCCTATATCATATTTTTATACGAGTGAGTATATACCATGTGCATCTTTCTGCTTCTGGGATAGCTCACTCAGGATGTTCCTTTCCAGATCCCATCATTTAGCTGCAAATTTCATGATTTCCTTGTTTTCTAAGAGCAACAATCAATAAATGGGACCTCATGAAACTGAAAAGCTTCTGTAAAGCAAAGGACATTTGTTCAACCAGGTTCATAGCACCTTTATTAGTAATAGCCTGAAGCTGCAAACAACCCAGATGTCCCTCAATTGAGGAATGGATACAGAAATTTTTGTACATTTATACAATGGGATACTACTCAGCAATGAAAAACAAGGAAATCCTGAAATTTGCAAGCAAATGGTAAGAACTAGAAAAGATCATCCTGAATGAGGTGACCCAGAGGCAGAAAGACAGGGTATATACTTACTCATAAGTGTATATTAGACATATAATATAGGTTAAACCTACCAAAATCTGTACACCTAAAGAAGCTGAGATAGAGGCTGGACCCTGGGTAAGATGATCAGTCCTCACTCAGGAAGACAAACGGGATGGACGTTGGAAGAAGGAGAAAACAGGAAAGAGGATAAAAGTCCCTACCACAGAGGGCCTCTGAAAGACTACCAGCATTGTATCAAAATAGATATTGAGACAAACTTTGGGCAGAGAACATGGAATCTGAAGAAAGAAGGGGGAGATAGTAAGATCTGGAGAGAACAGGAGCTCCACAAGGAGAACAACAGAACAACAATATCTGGGCCCAGGGGTCCTTGTTGTGTACTTGAGCAACTTTTGGAGATATGCCTAGGAGTGGTATAGTCACGTCTTGAGGAAGCACTATTCCTAATTGTCTGAGAAAGCACCAGACTGATTTCCAAAGTGGATGTACAAGTTTATATTCCCACCAGCAATAGAGGAGGGTTCCCCTTTTTCAACAACCTCTCCAGCATGTATTTCACTTGAGTTTTTGATCTTAGCCATTCTGATGGGTGTAAGGTGGAATTTCAGGGTCGTTTTGATTTGCATTTCCTTGATGACTAAGGACACTGAGCATTCGAAATTCCCCTATTGAGAATTCTCTGTTTATCTCTGTACTCCATTTTTTAATTGGATTACTTGATTTGTTGCTGTTTAACTTCTTTAGTTCTTTATATATACTGGATATTAGTCCTCTGTCAGATATAGGGTTGGTGAAGATCCTTTCCCCATCTGTAGGCTGTCGTTTTGTTCTGATGACAGTGTCCTTTGCTTTATGGGTTTTTTGTTGTTGTTGTTGTTAGTTTGTTTTTTGGTTTTGTGGCTGTTGTGTGGGATATTGTTTGCCTAATTTCTTTCTTAGCCTATTTGTCCTTTTCATACAGGAGGGTTACTAAATTTTTCTTTTAATAAAATTTTTGTTCAGCTACCTTGCTGGAAGTATTTATCAGTTGTAGGAGTTCCCCGGTAGAAATTTTTATTTATGTATACTATCATATCATTTGTGAATAGTGATACTTTGACTTCTTCCTTTCCAATTTCTATTTCCTTGATTTCCTTTAGTTGTCTTATTGATCTAGTTAAGACTTTAAGTACTATACTGAAGAGATAGAGTGTGCAGCCTTGTCTTGTCCCTAATTTCAGTGGATTTATTTTATTTTATTTAGTTTGATGTTGGCTATAGGCTTGTTGTAAATTGCCTTAATTATATTTAAGTATGCAAGACTTTAAACATGAATGGTGTTGGAGTTTGTCAGATGCTTTTTTGGCATCTAAGGAGATGATCATGTGGTTCATTTCTTTCACTTTGTTTATATTACATTGATAGATTTCTGTATATTGAACCACCCCTATATACCTGGAATGAAGTTTACTTGGTAATGGTGAATGATATTTTTGATGTGTTCTTGGTTTTGGTTGGTGAGTATTTTTGCATCAATGTTCATAAGGGAAATTGTTCTGAAATTCTCTTTCTTTGTTGGATCTTTGTGTGATTTAGGTATCAAGGTGACTGTGACCTCATAGAATGAGATTAGTAATTTTCCTTCTGTTTAAATTTTGTGGAATAGTTTAAAGAACACTGGCCTTATGTCTTCTTTGAAGGTAAAACTCTGTTGAAATCAACTGGCTCTGGGCTTTTTGGTTGGGAGACTTTTGATGTGCTTCTATTTTCTTAGGGAATCTACTACTATTTCATTTTTTTAAACATGATCTTGATTCAACTTTGGTAAGTGGAATCTGTCTAGGAAATTGTCCATTGCATTCAGATTTTCAAATTTTGTGTCACATTGACTTTTGAAGTAAGACATAGTAATTCCTTGAATTTCCTCTGTGTCTATTGTTATATTCCCCCCTTTTTTTCTGATTTTGATTATTTGGATAGTGTCTCTCTGTCTTTTAGTTAGTTTGGCTAGGGGTTTGTCTTTCTTGTTGATTTTCTCAAAGAATCAGTTTTTGGTTTGGTTGATTCCTTGAATTTTTCTCTTTGTTTCTAATTCATATATTTCATCTCTGAGTTTGATTATTTCCAGTAGTCTCCTCATCTTGGTTGTGTCTCCTTCTCTTTTTTCTAGAGATTTCAGGTGTGCCACTAATTTGTTTGTATGAGATGTCTCTAATTTTTTTATGAAGGCAGTTAGTGCTGTGAACTTTCCTCTTATCTCTGCTTTGTGTCTCATAAGTTTGGATGTGTTGTGCTTTCATTTTTATTGAATTTTAGGAAGTCTTTAATTTCTTCCTTTATTTCTTCCCTTGTCCAGTTGTCCTTGAGTAGAGAGTTGTTCAGTTTTCATGTGTGTATAGGCTTTTTTAATTTCTCTTGTTGTGGTCCAGCTTTAGTCCATGGTGGTCTCATAGAATACAAGATATTATTTCAATCTCTTGTATCTGTTGAGGCTACCTTCGTGACCTGATATATGGTTGTGCCATAGATGTTCCAAATTAAGACTGATACTCCAACCAAGGACCATTCATGGAGATAACTTAGAACCCTTGCACAGATGTAGTCCATAACAGCTCAGTCTCCAAGTGGGTTTCCCATTAAGAGGAACAGGGGCTGTTTCTGACATGAACTCAGTGGCTGGCTCTTTGGTCTCCTCCCTCTGAGGGGGTCTTACCAGGCCACAGAGGAAGACAATGCAGCCAGTCCTGATGAGACTTGATAGGCTAGAATCAGATGGAAGGGGAGGAGAACCTCCCCTATCAGTGGACTAGGGGAGGGGTATGAGAGGCAAAAAAGGAGGGAGGGCAGGATTGGGAGGAGGGAGGGGGCTACAGCTGAGATACAAAGTGAATAAATTGTAATAAATAAAAAATAAAATAAAATTTCCAAAAAAGATGTCATCTTGATGGTATTTTCCTTTGATGAGTATGAAGTGTGCTTCCTTATCTCTTTTGATTAGTTTTGGTTGAAAGTATTTTATTAAATATTTGAATGGTACTCCAGCTTGATTCTTTGGTCTGTTTGCTTGGAAAACCTTTTTCCAGGCCTTTACTCTCAGATAATGTCTATCTTTGTGGGTGAGGTGTGTTTCTTGAATGTAGCAGAATGATAGGTTCTGTTTACACATTCATTTTGTTAGTCTGTGTCTTTTTATTGGAGAGTTGAGTCCATTGATGTTGAGATTAATGACCTTCACCTGTTTGATTGTGTCTTCCTGTATTTCTTTAAATCTTTTGATCGTCTGGTAAAATTCTGTGTTAAAACCATCTGGCCCAAGGCATTTTTTTGGTTAGGAGATTTTTAATGACTGCTACTTCACTGGGTGTTGTAGAACTATTTGAATAATTTACCTGATTTTGATTTACTTTGGTAAGTGGTATTTATCTGGAATGTCCCTGATTTTTAAATTTGGTTTGTAGTTTACACCTTTGAACTATTTTAAATTCATTTTATATATAAAGTCAGATAATAGTCCAAGTTTATTTAGTTGTGCATGAATCCTAATTTTTGCAATTTTGTAACACTATTTATTGGAATAAATTATCATTTCTTCATTGAATTTCTTAAAGAAAATCATTTGATTGAACTAAATAATTTATTATTGGTGTCTCTATTCTGTTCTGTAGGTGTGATATGTCTGTCATTTTGGCTGACCACATTACCTAGTATTGTAACTTTGCTTTTATGTTTAAAAACTATGAAGTTTCAGACTTAAAACTTTATTTTTTAATTCTAAGGTGTTTTGACTATTTGGTTTTCCTTGAGATAAATAAATTAATTTTAGAGATTATTTTTCTATTTCTGAAGATAATAGTCATTTTAATTTTGACAGGGATTGCATTTAAGGGGTGTAAACATACTGCAAGTCTGCATCTTTGTGCATTTACAGAAGGGAACTAAGGCAAAATGTCCCACCTTGAATGTGGGACATGCATAAACTAGCGTTCCCAGAGCACTGAATGAAAGAGGAAATTGGACTAAGAACTGACTATGACTAACACAGGCACCCTAGGCCTCTCCCCCCTTCTGCTTCCTCGTCAACATGACGTAAGCCACTGTGTGATGTAAGCCTTCTTCACTATGATGAACTAACCTTTGAAATCCTAAGCTAAAATTAATCTTTCCTCCATTATGTTGCTTTTCTCAATGCTATTTTTTTAATTAAAATTTTATATGAATTATAGTTTATTCATTTTTGTGTCCCAGCTATAGCTCCCTCCTTCATTCCCTCCCAATCCCACCCTTCTTCCCTCTTCTCCTCCCATGTCCCTGTCTAAGTCCACTGATAGGGGAGGTCCCCCTCTTCTTCCATCTGACCCTAGCTTCTCTGTTTTCATCAGGAATGGCTGCATTGTCCTCCTCTGTGGCTTGGCAAGAATGTTTCCCACTCTGGGAGGAGGGGGGCTCAAAGAGCCAGCCACTGGTATTTTTTTAAAGGAACCTTCATACCATGTTTTTTCACAACTTTAATATCCCCTCTTGCCACTAAAACTACAGTTTCTACCACATTCAAAAACCCTTGTGTTCTGGTTCTAATTTTTGCTTATCCTAATGGTTGGAGAGTGATATCTCACATAGTTTTAACTCACTTTTCCTTTAATGTTACTAATGTTCATCATCTTTTATGTGTTTGGTCCTGTCATGTACTTTCTTCCTCTACTTCTGTCTGTATAGTCTAGAGTGCTTTTAAATGTCTAACTTTTCTAAGGGTTAAGCATTTGTTGTTCTGTATTTGTTCTTAGCTATTTCTCTTGCATCCCTCAATGATTTCTTGTGTTTGTGGTCTTCAGAAATAATCCATAGCAGGAGGTTAGAGCTGTGCTGCCATAGAGTACAATTGGAAATGGCACTGAGGTTAGGGTAGTAGTGCTGCTCAGTGGAAAAACACTGAGAAGGTTATGTCCTTGGGATGTGTGCAATGACCTCACAGTTGTGTTGGAGTGGAGTGGGACAAGAGTAACTAAAACTGACATAAAACTTCTCACCATTTTGAAGATAAAATTTCCTTGATTTTGTGTTAATTTGAATTTTTTTTTTTTGTAAATTGTTCAATTTCAAAAACTCTTATTGTGTTGTTTTGGCCAGTTGCCAGCTTTTTTTTTTTTTTATCTTTACAACTTTGCTTTAATTTCAACATGATAATGATTATATGTTCAATAATAATGATAGCTTACATTGTTGATCCCTTTACATGGAAACAACTCTCAAACTGGCTGAGACATAAAATATGTCTCCAGCCAGAATTTCAACAATACATGGCCAATCTATGGCTATAATACCCTCAAAATGTATTTTGCCATTCTTTTTTTTTAATTTTATTTTTTTCTTATCAGTTACATTTTATTAGCTCTGTATCCCAGCCATGTCCCGATCCCTCTTTCCCTCCCAGTCCCTCTCTCCCTCCCTCATCTCCACCCTGCCCCTTGCCAAGTCCACTGATAGGGGGGACCTCCTCCCCATTCATCTGATCCTGTTTTATCAGGTATCTTCAGGACTGGCTGCAAAGCTCTCCTCTGTGGCCTAACAGGAGGGGTGGGGAGGTCACAGAGCCAGTCATTGAGTTCCTGTTAGAAATAGTCCTTGTCCCCTCACTATGGGAAACCAATTGGTTACTCAGCTACCACAGGCTACATCTGAGCAGAGGTTCTAGGTTATATTCATACATGGTCCTTGGTTGCATGTCAGTCTCAGAAAAGACCCTGTGCCCATATATATTTGGTCCTTGTGGAGCTCCTATCCTTTCCTCATCAGACTAACTCCCCTTCTTTCTTATGATTCCCTGTACTCTGCCAAAGGTTTGATCATGAGTCTTTGCTTTGAAAACACTGCTAGTTAGAGTCTTTCAAATGCACTCAGTAGACTCCCGTCATATGTTCAATGTGCATCCCATCTTTCTTTCTAATCGAGGATTAATAATCTTACCCCATGTCCGCTCTCTTGATTATCTTTTTTAGATGTATAGATTTCATTATGTTTATCATATCTTATTGGTCTATATAAGTGAGTATATACCGTGTTTGTCTTTCTCCTTCTGGGATATTTCACTCAGGATGATCTTTTCTAGATCCCACCATTTGCCTGCAGATTTCATGATTTCCTCCTTTTTGATTGCTGAGTAGTATTCCATTGTGTAAAAATACCACAATTTCTGTACCCATTCCTCCATTGATGGACATCTGGGTTGTTTCCAGTTTCTGGCTATTACAAATAAAGCTGCTATAAACATGGTTGAGCAAATATCCCTTTTGTGTACTTGAGCAAACTTTGGGTATATACCTAGCAGTGGTATAGCTGGGTCTTGAATTGTCTGAGAAAGCGCCAGATTGGGAAAGAATCTTCACTAACCCTTTATCTGACAGAGGACTAATATCCAGTATATACAAAGAACTAAAGAAGCTGAAAAGCAGCAAACCTAGTAATCCAATTAAAAAATGGGGAACAGAGCTAAACAGAGAATTCTCGACAGAGGAATATCGAATGGCAGAGAAACACTTAAAGAAATGCTCATCCTCATTAGCCATCAGGGAAATGCAAATCAAAACGACCCTGAGATATCACCTTACACCCATCAGAATGGCCAAGATGATAAACTCAAGTGACAACACATGCTGGAGAGGTTGTGGAGAAAGGGGAACCCTCCTCCACTACTGGTGGGAATGTAAACTGATACAGTTGCCAGCTTTTTAATCTCCAAAAAGGGATGAAGGCTCAAAGCTTTCTAATAGCCCCTTGATGACTTTTCTCTCAGTTTCATACATTCTGTTAGTTGTCTACATTGCCTAGATTGCTGATGTGGGTAAGGACTTTTCATTGCTACAACTCATATGCTAACAACTGATCATTTGTATAATATTTATATAATATACCAATTTTTAACTTTTCTATCAAGTCATAATTTTTATATATTCTAATCAGTATATCTGAAATAGCTTCCTATATTTGTTCTTTGACTAATGCTTTTATGGCTTTTTATTAAGTTCTTAGTTTGAGTGTATAAAAATCAGATAATTTTTATTTTGTTAATTTTATTCAACCCTTTAAGACATCTCCTGGCCAAAGTTCATGAGAGTTTATTTTCTAAATTTCTTTTTAATGTCAGTACTGCTTAGTCACCAATTGCTTCCTTCTGACCTAACTTGATAAGTATAATTGGCTAATATTGTCCTTTAGATTTAAATTAAATTTCAAAAATGTCTTAACTCCACGTAACAGAGCACAATGCTTTTGTGTGTACTGTACTAGAAAGAGTGCTATAGACCAGGAATCTATAGACAAGGAATCTGTGCTATTGTGCATTTTTGGATCTAACTTGAATTCTAAACTCATCAGAAGGACATCAGTTTTATCTCGATACCACGTTTTTATGCCACTCTCAGCTCTGTAACAATCAGTATGAAATATGTTGCAAACACTGTGTGTAGTTTTCTTTTCTGTTTTCATAGTAATTTAAGAAGTTTCAGTATGTGTTCAACATAAACATATTTGTTCTTTAAGAAATATTAATACCTGATTTGAGAGAAAGGGTGCTTTTGATACAACATTGTATTTTATCATTGGAAGGTTAATATGTACTTTAAGTGTTTAAATAAATAAGTAAAATAAAAATGTAACTTTGTATAACCAATATTTTCCACATTGGAAACATCCTTTCACCAATAAATTATCCAGTGTAACTGGAAGAACTCTAGAGTGTAGTATGGAAAATGCCTTTTACAAATAAGCAGTTAAAATATTTCTTATATTTTGGAAAATACATCTCAAACATAAATGACACAAAATAAAATTGTATAGTATGTGGCAGATTTAAGTAGTTAATCTGAAAGAGTGCTGAAAAGTTAAATGGCCTATGGTAACATCATCTACTATCATTCACCAATGCTTACAACAGGAAAAGTAAGAACTAGTTAATCAGAAACCTTAGCCGAATTAGCAGTTTTGGTGGATCATCTGACTTGCTTGTGCCAACTTGAGATGGATAAGGTCAGCACAGGCAGCTGCCCAGTCTAGCATTTGCCCTTGGGTTAGCACTTGTTGAGTGCCTGCTTTTTTCATGGTAGACTTCTGGTTTTCATGTTAAGATGGTAAAGTTGTCTGTTACTGCTCTTTTGCTAACAAGAAAAGAGGAGCCTAGAGACTTGGTTGCTTTATGAATGGCATTTGAGTTGTTTCTTTCTACAAGGTTAAAGTCTTCTGCTGTGCAGTGACACCTGTAAGACTACTTGTGGTGACTTTGTCTACAGATTAGGAAAGATCAAACTGAGCTAGGGATTCCTCCCAAGTCACACATTTATTAGGTGATACAGACAGAACTTGAAATGAAAAGATTTGAAATAAGTTACAGTCTTCTTGCAGCTCTTGGCCCTTTATTTACCTAAACCACAGTTGTGATGGACTATCTATAAACAAAGTTACTTTTGACCATGGTACTGACTTCTTATGGCTTCTTCTATAACTTAAATGATCATTCAATCAGCCTTTAAACTCAACAGTATATGATCACTATTTTTTTTTGTCTTGTAACATCTATTTCTTTTATTTCCTCCCACCTGTTAATTCTTTTTTTCTTTTATTTTTTAATATTAGTTACAGCTTATTAACTTTGTATCACTGCTGTATTATGTTCACTAAATTTATGTTAGGTGGTATTGATCTAAGCCACATTCATAATAATAAACATTTTATATGTATGGGGAATGTTGAGTAGTCATATTCAGATAAACAGGAACCATAATGGTTGCTAGCAGCTGAGAAAAATGCTCACCTGGAATAGTCATGCAGTTATACAAAATGAAAATGTGAGTACACTTAACACCACCAAAGGGAACACCTAAAATGGATAAAGTGGCAAATTATATCATGCATATTTTACTTAAATTAAAAATAAAGATCATTAGTCAGACATGATGCTTGTAATTCCAATACTTGGAGAAGATCAGGAGTTTAAGGCCAACCTTGACTGTATAACTCTCTTAAAACAACAACAAAATTAAGATTATGTGTGACAACTTATCATAGCATTAAGTTAACTTATGTGACACTATGGGGAATGTTACTCATTAATTTATGTTTTGTTCTCAGTGATCTGCAGCCCTGGATCCTACAATCCCCGAGATGGAATTCATTGCAAGCAGTGCAACAGCAGCCTGGTGTATGGAGCGAAGGCATGCTCATAGACAGTGCCTTGTGTGGCCCAGTGGTTTATTAAACAGAAAAGTATATTTTTTGAAGTGCTAAAGTATAATAACTCACTATTATGCCAAAATTAAAAAATCAGAATTTACAAAGATATGGTGTCCTCATTCAATCCAGTTCTATATGTATCATCTTTCTTGGTTAATGCTAGAGCTGCATTTGATACCAGATGACTCCTGTATCACTGAATTTTAAAATTGTTTCAAATGTTGTGCATTGTGTGATGTTAAAAGATTTTTTTTAGGGATTTAAAATATACCTATTTTATCTTTACTATATATCACCTAGATTCAGGCCATTATATTCTTTTATAATAGCTTTATTTTAAACTTATAGAATTTTAGCTATTTGAGCTTGGCCTTTTACAGCTCAAAGCCAGTTTCAAAAATATGTCCTGAGTCTCTTTATTGCACTTGTTCATATAATACCTAGTCCTAGAAAAAAAAAAAAAAAAAACTGTGGGTTTTTAATACAGTAAGTGTGCTTGTCTTAAATGACCAGTTTACAGAGTCTTAAGCCAGACATGGTAGCATAGGCCTGTAATCTTAATGCTTTAGCATTAAGGCAGGAAGATCAGGAATTCAAAGTCTAAGGACAGCCTGGACTACATGAGATCCTGTCTCCAAGTCTCTTACATTACCTCCTTTACATTGGAGAATGGAGCAACCATTGAATTTTCTCAGCAGACTGAAGCAGTTTGCTTTCCTGATAGTAGTTTCAGGACAAAGAATTAATAGTTACCACAATTTTCATTTGCTGCACCAGTAGATGAATTCTGTTCCAGAAAGCCCTGCTGCTACCACTAAGACTTATCTTCTTTTACATTGGGATGCCACATTTGAATATGAAGAGTTTTGTAAATGTAAATATTTAAATAGAGGAAAATTTACAAGTAACTTTGGAGTCATTTTCTAAAGTCTCTGGTGATCACCTGGTTCATATTTGCTTTATCTTCTCTTTGAGACAATTGCCTAAATTCCTTTTGACATTTCCTGCCTTAAAACAACAGAGTCAAGGATGGAAAACGTAAACAGCTAGATGTCAACATCTTAGAGCAGAAGCTTGGCTAACAAGGAGCTATGCTTATTGGCTTATACAGACTAAGCTAGCTAGAAAATGTCCTATTTTATTCTCCTGTGGACAGGCACAGCCTCAGAGTCCTCACACAAATACCAGAAGACATATAGCCTGTGGTTGTTCTTGTTTAGCCCTGGTGGTAGTTATTTCCTTTGTCTGAGCTTTCATCATCATCAAGAGATTGCTTCTTTATAAGCTTGTAAAGGTTTTTCAGATGTCTTCTTTTCTCCGGCAGGTAACATACAGAGCATTACACTGTTTGATGAAATAGTGTTTTAATCTAAGTAACTAACATATACATTCTGGTACCTCTAAGACCTAAGTCGTCTTCTCTAACACTTCCTGAAGCCACTCCAGTGTCTTAAGTAGATATTGGGGTTGATTCGATATGTTTTTTTCAGTTGTCAGCCTAGGTTATCAGGTGTAGAGCTGTAACTGTGGTGTTAAGTCTGAAGAGCAGTGTCTTCCTTGATGCACAGATGGTCTGGGGTAAGAGTAAAGTGTATCTTTAGAGATACAGTTCAGAGTTAAATTCCTAGTTTATACAGGTAGACTTTCCAACAAAACCTTACAAATGTTAGAGGTCAGAACAAGGTAAAATTAATAGGTTAGGCCAAGAGAGCAATCTTTAAGAAAGAGAAGGAGGACCTCCCTTTTCAGTGGACTGGGGGAGGGACAAGGGAGGAGAGGAGGGAGGGCAGGCAGGATTGGGAGGGGCCTAGGAAGGGGGCTACAGCTGGGATATAAAGTGAATAAACGGCAATAAATTAAAAAATAAATTAAAAAAGCTGTACCACCAAAAAAAAGAAAGAGAAACAGAGACATTAATGGATTACTTTTTCTGTTTCATATAGTAAAATGATCCATTTTTTTTTTTTTTTGATTCTGTAACATCATAGTTGTTTTAGCCAATTGTGTTTGTGTTCAGCATTCAGCTATACTGGCATATTCCTAGTCATTGTAACCTTCATAGGATGTAGTTAGGTTTTTATACAAATTAAAGGCCTATGAGTGAAAATGTCAGTAAATAAAACAAGAATTACTGACATTCTGTTATAATGCCAGATAAGATGTGCAGTTGACTGTTGTTTAAAATGATATCAGCGTGTGCCAAAATCTGTGAGCTGTGTCTAAAGGATATTGTCATGAAGCAGTTTCAGGGAGTTCTGCTTACATCAAAGTAATTTCTCCCTGTACAATATCTTTCCAATTATGTGATCATATATTTTTAACAACACCTAAAGATATTTTTACCATCATTTAAGGGGAAAAGAATCATTCCATTTTTTATTCATTGTATTTACATTAAATATGTAATATATGTTCATTTGGCAGTATGGAACTACAGATCCTTAAATTTGAATCAGTAATCTCATTTCCTGAAGATACTAACAAGTAAATAAGAGATAGGAGAAACTGTGCTAAGTGCCACAGCAGATTTTGTAATAAAATCACAAATGCCCTATAAGAGAGGGTGAATAAACTGTTCTACTTCTACATGACAGACTGACACCAAGCCAATAAATTGACTGTCACATTTTCAAATTGAATGAATTAATTCAAATTAACTATATTCTTAACTGTATTTGTTTGCATTATTATTATTTGTGGTTTTAGTTTTAAAACAAATGCACTAAAATGTTTGTCTCATGATTGTCTCAAGTAATAATATCCTGCATGAGTTTTTGATGCCTTATGTTTACCAAAATTTAATCAATGATTTTAATTACTTTCAAATTTTTGGAAGCAATAAACTTAATTTGAAAAACTGCAGGAGTAGCCATGAGATAAGATGTTGTTATTAATCTCTCCAGCACTGGTTTCATTCTTCCCTCTTCCCAGCAGAATATCAGGTTTGCCTACACAGAGCATGATCTTTCTAGAAGCTAGAGGAAGACTGTCCTGGGTACCATGAGGTGAACCAGCCATAGGAGTTGGAGGAGCCTTATGTTGAGGACAGAGTAGAGATGTCAGAAGAACTGGGGCTCCGAAGATGACACAGAATCATTGCCCTTGGTAATTGTGAACCCCAGCCTCGTCTGCACTTTCCATGTCTATGACATAAAAAAGTAATTGTGTATAAGCAAGGTAGATTTTCTGTTACAGATAAAACCTAATTCTTTGGTTAAAGGACATCAATGTTGTTTCCAGTTTCTGGCTATTGTGAATAAAGCTGTTATGAACATAGTTGGGCAAGTTTCCTTGTAATATGATAGAGTATCTTTGGGTATATGCCCAGGAATGATATAGGTTGGTCTTGAGGGAGATATAAGAAAATGCAGTACATTTATACAATGAAGTACCACTCAACTATTAAAAACAAAGATCATCATGCATTTTGCAGGCAAGTAGATGGAACTAGAAAAGAGTATCCTGAGTGAGGTAATCCAGACCCAAAAAGACATGCATGCTATGTACTTACTGACAAGTGACTATTAGCCATAAAATACAGGATAACCATGCTACAGTCTACAGACCCAAAGAAGCCAAGGAGGGCCCACGGGACAATTTTGAATCTCCCTCAGAATAGGAAATAAAATAGACATATGAAGTGGATGGAGGGAGGACACTGGGTGCAAAAGGAAGTGAGGAGGCTAACTCGGGTGGGGATCAGGTGTGGGAAGAGCAGGGTAGGGGTGGGGTGCAACTGGGAGAAAGAACAGAAGAATAAATAATTTAAAAGCAAAAACAATGCCAGTTCATAAAGCACTAAGTATACTGGCTTGTAAAAAGAACATGAGGAGAGGAAGTTATCAAAGGGTTTTTGAACTCTGCTGTTAACCATGTTAGCTTTTCTGTAAAATTCCATATTTACCATCATGAAACCTTTCTCTTAATATTACATGCTTTCCCAAGCTATTTGATTTACTGCATTCATGTAGGTTTAATGACTGTAGTATTTCACTTACTCTGGTAACTATATGATTTAACAGCTAAGTATTCTTTTTTTTAAATTTAATTTTATATTTTCTTATCAGTTACATTTTATTAACTCTGTATCCCAGCCATGCCCCGCTCTCTCATTCCCTCCCAATCCCACCGTGCCCCTTTCCAAGTCCACTGATAGGGAGGACCTCCTCCCCATTCATCCTATCTTGTTTTATCAGGTATCTTCAGGACTGGCTGCAAAGCCCTCCTCTGTGGCCTAACAGGACTGCTCCTCCCTTGGGGGGTGGGGAGGTCAAAGAGCCAGTCATTGAGTTCCTGTTAGAAATAGTCCTTGTTCCCCTCACTATGGGAAACCAATTGGTTACTGAGCTATCACAGGCTACATCTGAGCAGAGGTTCTAGGTTATATTCATACATGGTCCTTGGTTGAATGTCAGTCTCTGAAAAGACCCTGTGCCCAGATATGTTTGGTCTTTGTGGAGCTCCTATCCTTTCCCCATCATACTAACTCCCCTTCTTTCATATGATTCCCTGTACTCTGTCGAAGGTTTGGTCATGACTCTTTGTACCTGCTTTGAAAACACTGCTAGTTAGAGTCTTTCAGATGCCTTCAGTAGACTCCTGTCATATGTTCAGTGCACATCCTATCTGTCTTTCTAAACGAGGATTGATCATCTTACCCCATGTTCGCTCTCTTGATTATCTTTTTTAGGTGTATAGATTTCATTATGTTTGTCATATCTTATAGGTCTATATAAGTGAATATATACTGTGTTTGTCTTTCTCCTTCTGGGATATTTCACTCAGAATGATCTTTTCTAGATCCCACCATTTGCCTGCAAATTTCACGATTTCCTCCTTTTTGATTGCTGAGTAGTATTCCATTGTGTAAAAATACCACAGTTTCTGTACCCATTCCTCTGTTGATGGACGTCTGGGTTGTTTTCAGGTTCTGGCTATTACAAAGACAGCTTCTATAAACATGGTTGAGCAGGTATCCCTTTTGTGTACTTGAGCAAACTTTGGTATATGCCTAGCAGTGGTAGAGCTGGGTCTTGAGGAAGCACGATTCCTAATTATCTTAGAATGCACCAGATAGATTTCCAGTGTACCAGTTTCCATTCCCACCAGCAGTGGAGGAGGGTTCCCCTTTCTCCACAACCTCTCCAGCATGTGTTGCCACTTGAGTTTTTCATCTTGGCCATTCTGATGGGTGTAAGGTGAAATCACAGGGTCATTTTGATTTGCATTTCCCTAATGGCTAATGAGGTTGAGCATTTCTTTAAGTGTTTCTCTGCCATTCGATATTCCTCTACAGATAATTCTCTGTTTAGCTCTGTTCCCCATTTTTTAATTGGATTACTAGGTTTGCTGCTTTTCAGCTTCTTTAGTTCTTTGTATATACTGGATATTAGTCCTCTGTCAGATAAAGGGTTAGTGAAGATTCTTTCCCAATCTGTAAGCAGTCATTTTGTTTTGATGATGGTGTCCTTTGATTTACAACAGCTTTTCAGTTTCATGAGGTCCCATTTATTGATTGTTGCTCTTAGAACCTGTGCTGTTGATGTTCTGTTCAGGAGTTGTCTCCTGTGCCAATGAGTTCTAGGCTGTTCCCCACTTTTTCTTCTAACAAATTTAGAGTATCTGGTTTTATGTTGAGGTCTTTGATCCACTTGGACTTTAGTGTTGTGCAGGGTGATAAATATGGATCTATTTTCATTTCTCTGCATGTAAACATCTAGTTGGACCAACACCATTTGTTGAAGATGCTGTCTTTTTTCCATTGAATGGTTTTGGCTTCTTTGTCAAATATCGAGTATTCATAGGTGTGTTGGTTTATTTCTGGGTTTTCTATGCGGTTCCATTGATCCTCCTTTCTGTTTCTATGCCAATACCATGCAGTTTTTATTACTATTGCTCTGTAGTACAACTTGAGATCGGGGATGGAGATACCTCCACATGATCTGTTGTACAGAATTGTTTTGGAGATTCTGGGTTTTTTGTTTCTCCATATGAAGCTGAGAATCTTTTTTTCAAGGTCTGTAAAGAATTGAGTTGGTATTTTGATGGGACTTGCATTGAATCTGTAGATTGCTTTTGGCAGGATGGCCATTTTCACAATGTTAATCCTACCAACCCATGAGCACGGGAGATCTTTCCATCTTCTGATATCTTCTTCAATTTCTTTCTTAGAGACTTGAAGTTTTTCTCAAGCAGGTCTTTCACTTGCTTGGTTAGTGTCACCCCAAGGTACTTTATGTTATTAGTGGCTATTGTGAAGGGTGTTGTTTCCCTAATTTCTTTCTCGGCCCTTTTGTCTTGGGTATACAGGAGGGCTTCTGATTTTTTTTTTTTTTGAGTTGATTTTGTATCCTGCCACTTTGCTGAAGGTGTTTATCAGCTGGAGGAGTTCTCTGGTTGAATTTTTGGGGTCGCTCATGTATACTATCATATCATCTTCAAATAGTGACACTTTGACCTTTTCCTTTCTGATTTGTATCCCCTTGATCTCCTTTAGTTGTCTTATTGCTCTGGCTAGGACATCGAGTACTATGTTGAAGAGGTATGCAGAGAGTGGGAAGCCTTGTCTTTTCCCTGATTTTAGTGGGATTTATTTAAGTTTCTCTCCATTGAGTTTGATGTTGGCTATAGGCTTGCTGTATATTGCCTTTACTATGTTTAGATATGTGCCTTGTATCCCTGATCTCTCCAAGACTTTAAACATGAATGGGTATTGGACTTTGTCAAATGCTTTTTCAGCATCTAAGGAGATGATCATGTGGTTTTTCTCCTTCAGTTTGTTTATGTGGTGGATTACATTGATGGATTTCTGTATGTTGAACCACCCTTGCATGCTTGGGATGAAGCCTTCTTGGTCATGGTGGATGGTATCTTTGATGTGTTCTTGGATTTGGTTTGCAAGTATTTTATTGAGTATTATTGCATCAATGTTCATAAGAGAGATAGGTCTGAAGTTCTCTTTTTTGTTGGGTCTTTGTGTGGTGTCGCTTCATAGAATGAGTTTGGTAATATACCTTCTGTTTCTATTTTGTGGAATAGTTTGCGGAGAATTGGTGTTAGCACTTCTTTGAAGGTCTGGTAGAATTCCGCGCTGAAACCATCTGGCCCAGGGCTTTTTTTGGCGGAGAGACTGTGAATGATTGCTTCAATTTCCTTGGGGGATATAGGGCTCTTCAGTCTTTCTACCTGATCTTGACTTAATGTTGGAAGATGGAATCTATCAAGAAAATTGTCTATTTCATTTAGGTTTTCAAATTTTGTGGCATATAGGCTTTTGTAGTATGATGTAATGATTGTTTGAATTTCCTCAGTGTTTGTAGTTATGTCCCCCTTTTCATTTCCGATTTTGCTGATTTGGATAGATTCTCTCTGCTTTTTATTTAGTTTGGCTAAGTGTTTGTCTATCTTGTTGATTTTCTCAAAGAACCAGCTTTTTTTTCATTGATTCTTTGAATAGTTTTATTTGTTTCTAACTGATTGATTTCAGCCCTGAGTTTGATTATTTCCAGCTGTCTGCTCCTCTTGGGTGTATCTGCTTCTTTTTTTTCTAGGGTTTTCAGTTGGGCCATTAAGTTTTTTGTATGTGATGTTACGAATTTCTTCTTGCAGGCACTTAGTGCTATAAATTTTCCTCTGAGCACTGCTTTCAATGTGTCCCATAAATTTGGGTATGTTGTGCCTTCATTTTCATTGAATTCTAGGAAGTCTTTAATTTCTTTCTTTATTTCTTCCTTAAACCAGCTGTCATTGAGTAACAAGTTGTTCAGTTTCCATGTGCATGTCGGCTTTTTGTTATTTCTGTTGTTGTTGAGGTCCAGCTTTAGTCCATGGTGGTCAGATAGAATACAAGGGATTATTTCAATCTTTTTGTATCTGTTGAGGCTTGCTTTATGACCAACTATATGGTCTATTTTGGAGAAGGTTCCATGCGGTGCTGAAAAGAAGGTATACTCTTTTGAGTTTGGATGAAAAGATCTGTAGACGTCTATTGGTTCCATTTGATTTAGGGACTCTGTAATTGTTTTTATTTCCCTGTTTGTTTTCTGTCTAGTTGATCTGTCCCTTGGTGAGAGTGGAGTGTTGAAGTCTCCCACTATTAGGGTTTTAGGATCAATGTGTGATTTAAGCTTTAATATTGTTTCATTTACGAATGTAGGTGCTCTTGTATTTGGGGCATAGATATTCAAAATTGTGATGTCCTCTTGGTGGATTTTTCCTTTGATGAGAATATAGGGGTCCTCCTTATCTTTTTTTATTAACTTGGGTTGAAAGTCTATTTTATTAGATATTAGGATGGCTACTCCAGCCTGTTTTCTGGAACCATTTGCTTGAAAAACATTTTTCCAGCCCTTTACTCTGAGGTAGTGTTTATGTTTGTTGCATAGGTGTGTTTCTTGGATGCAACAGAATGTTGGATCCTGTTTCTGCAACCATTCTGTTAGTCTGTGTCTTTTAATTGGGGTGTTGAGTCCGTTGATGTTGATAGATACTAGTGACCAACAATTGTTACTTACTTTTGATGTGGGGTTGGTGGTGTCACTGAGTTTCATTGCTTGTATTCCTGTGATTTTTTTTTTGTTGTTGTTGTGTAGTTATCTATTTCCTCTGTTTCCTTAGATGTAGTTGTTTTCTTTGGTTTGGAGTTTCCCTTCTAGTAACTTCTATAGAGCTGGGTTACTATGTAGATATTGTTTAAATTTGGTTTTGTCTTGGAATATTTTGAAGTCTCCGTCTATGTTGATTGAAAGTTTTGCTGGGTATAGTAGTCTGGGTTGGAATCTGTGGTCCCTTAAGGACTGTATGATTTCTGTCCAGGCCCTTCTGGCTTTCATAGTTTCTGTTGAGAAATCTGGTGTGATTCTGATAGGTCTCCCTTCATATGTTACTTGGCCTTTTTCCCTTGCTGCTTTTAGAATTTTTTTTTTTTTTTTTTTTTGTTCTGTAGTTTCAGTGTTTTCACTATGATGTGTCGTGAAAATTTTCTTTTCTGGTCTAGTCTACTTGGTGTTCTGTAGGCCTCTTGTATGTTTATGGCCATCTCCTTCTTTAAGTTGGGAAAGTTTTCTTCTATAATTTTCTTGAAAATATTTTCCAGACCTTTGAGCCTGATGTCTTTTTTTTTCCTAATTCCTATTATTCTTAGATTTTGTGTTTTCATGGTGTCCTTGATTTCTTGGATGTTTTGTGTTTGGAACTTTCCTGATTTTATTTTTTCTTTGAGAGACGTGTCAATTTCCGCAAGTGTATCTTCAGCTCCTGAGATTCTTTCTTCCATCTCTTGTGTTCTGTTGGTGATGCTTACCTTTGTAGTTCCCGATCTTTTCTCTATGTTCTCCAGCTCCTGGTTTTTCTCTTTTTGTGTTTTCTTTATTGATTCTAATTCTGTTTTCATGTCTTGCACCATTTCCTTCATCTGTTTGAATGTGGAGTCCTGCTTTTCAATGACAGCTTCTATTTTTTTTTTGTTCGTTTCCTCTCTATGTATCAGTAATTGTGCCTCTACTTCTTTGGCTATAATTGCCTGTATTTCTATGAGAGCTTTGTTTATTTCTTCTTTATTTTGCCTTTATTTGTGTGGACATTTCTTTGAGAGCTTTGTGCATTTCTTCTTTGTTTGCCTCAATTTTCATGGTCATTTCTCTGAGAGCTCAATTTGTTTCCTCTTGGTTCGTCTCGATTTCTTTGGCTATTTCTCTGAGGGCTTTGTTCATTTCATCTTTATGGGCGTCTAATAGCTGGAGAAACATAGTTTTGAGGTCGTTTTTTGTATATCTAGTGAATTGAAGTGTTCATTGTTTTGTGGGGTTGCTGGTGAGGTCATTATGTCCTGGTTTTTGTTGGGAGTGTTTTTACGTCTGTCTCTAGCCATCTGGTTATTTATAACCCTCACTGTTCCTCGAATTTGTAGTTCGGGCTATGATTGTCTCTTTCTGTTTTCTGGACTGTTTTTTCAGGAAGATGAGAGAGGTTCACTGGTTTGGGAGTATGTGTTGTGTTTTCAGTCTTGCCTAAGTTAGGAATGTGATGCTGGCGCTATTTGCATGCGCTTTTAGCAGGCGCAGTGTGCATGCACGGATTCTTTGACTATTGCAGTGGCCTGCAGGCCACTATTATGCAGTTCTGTCTGAGATCCAGGGATTGTTTTCCTGGTTACACTGGTGGACTCACAAGGCAGAGGCTTCAACATTGGGGTCGCTATCCCAAGAATCCCTATCATGCCCACTCTAGGGGTGTGGGTAGCAGGGATCTTGTCTGGTTGCTTCTGTGGAGAGGCCCTGGGTCTGGGGCAAACTCTTCCTAGAAGGCTCACTCATTCTCTTGCAGGACCAGTTGGAATGCACAGAGGTTCCCCTTGCTCTCTACTCTCTGATTTGGTCCTGCTGCAGAAAATGCACGGGTAGGCTAACAGTCAGCCCTGTGACACTGTGGCCACAGGACTCGGTGTCCACCTTTCCTCTGTGCTTCCTCTGTCTTTTCCCTCTGCCAGGAGGGGTTATGTTGATTGGTCCTGGGGTAGCGTGGGAAAAAGTTAGGTTGAGTGTTCTCAATCCCAGATCCTGAGCCCAGATCTCTCTGCCAGAAGCAGCCTGGCGGAAGAACCTATGTTTGCTGATCCTGAGAGGGTACCAGGTAGGGTTGAGTGTCCTCAGATCCAGAGCTTGGGTTTCTCTGCTAGGGGCCGCTGGGTGTCCTGGAGAAGGGGTGCTGTGTCCTGTGGCAGGCTGCTTCTCTGTCCTTTCCCTCTGACCTTCCCCTCTGCTAGGGCAAGTTTATGGTGGTGCTCTCAGGGGAGTGCCAGAAGGGGTTGGGATGTGTCAGTCCGATCCTGAGCAGGGGTTTCTCTGCCAGGGGGGGGGGGGCGCTGGTGATAGGACTTGGTCCTAGACCTTATTGCGCTTTACCCAGGAGAATCTCAGGACGTGTTGAATGACCACAGTCCCAGATCCCGAGCTGTAGTTTGTTTGCTAGGAGCAGCCAGCAGCACTGGGGTCCTGGCACTATGAAACCGCTGTGCGCCTCTTTATCCTTCAGCTCTGCCGTGGCAGGGTTATGGTGCCGTTTGGGGAGTGCCCGAAAGGATTGGGTTTTCTCAGCCCCGATCTCGGGTTGGGGTACAGACAATGTGGTCTGTGGCAGATTCTGCTGGACGCCTCCTGCCTCCTCTGAAGAGGGAGTAGGGATTTTGAGCTGGGCGTGCAGCTGCTCTCTGCACGTGGCGGGAGCTCAGTTGTGATGGTGGTGGGTACCCGTGGACAGGAGACCGTCCAGGGAAAGACTGGGTGACCCGTGATCAGTCTCGCAACTTTGCTTCCCCGTGGGGTTTTCTTGCGACTGGGACTCGCAGTCTCTGGCACCCTTGTGCCCACCGATCAGCCTGGGAAAGTGATCGGGACAGGCAGGCTTGCGGCTCCAGCCCGGAGACCCAAAACCCGCGTTACCTGGGGTCTCTCCCGGGTTCTGGCTGTGCGGCCCGAGAGTGGACCCGACCGATTCCCATGATGTGGGAGCCTCCCCTCACCTGGGAAACATGATCGCTGTAGTTTTAGGGCCCAGAGTTCAGTCTCCTGGTCACAGCTAAGTATTCTAGTTGTGGGATATTTCTCTTCCTTCTAAATTTTACCATCTTTCTGAGCCTTCTCTAGGATTTTTAATCTAGTTTGTAGCAAATACTCAGAACTGGTAGGCTTAGATATCTGATCTCCTGGAAGAATCCCCAAATTATAGTGATACCCAAAAAAGAGTAATTCTTTCACTGTATTCTCTTTGAATTTTTAAGATTATTTAATTTGATAGATGAAAACAATTCCCCAGAATTTGCTCTCTGAGTACTATGGAGGCTGAGGTCTCCTCATATAAAAATGTTGCCACAGCTGATTGTATTGGTTAACAAGTGCTTATTTAGTTTCTTTTCACCAATCTGATTTCATAGGATCTGAGGAAACCAAATTAACTTAATAACATGCCTAGAATTTCACACAGCAGGTGAGCACTGAAAACTAAATCAGCTCTGACTTAGCACTCATGCACATTTCCAGTAGCCTTTGAGTCTCTCTTAGATAGTGTACCCTGACTTCCACCACTTGAAGGGCCTCCTTGCTCCTGAATCTCTAGAGAAGCTTCAAGAGTCCACTCACCAAAATGACCCACTCTGCCCAGCATTTGAGGGCATTTCTGCATGTAGCTTCAAATGTTTCCACATTCAGTCTTACAAACCAGAACTAAAAATGGTCAGTTTTATCACAACAGCCTCATTTCTTGGTATCAGTATCCTGTATTAGTTACTTTCTTCATTGCTCTGACACAGTAGCTAACTAATCAACTTAAGGATGAGAGGGTTTATTTGGGGTCACAATTAGAGTCTACAAACCTACAAGGAAGTCATGACGACAGGAATGTAAGTTGGTTGGTCATATTGCATCTGTTGTCAGGAAGAGAGGGGTGAAAGCTGGTGTTTGATTCAGTTTCTTCTCTTCATTCAGTCAGAGACCCCAGCCCATGAGATAGCACCATTTGCATTCAGAGTGGATCTTAAGCCCAGGAAACACTCTCATAGAAACATCCTCATAGACATACACAGAGAAGTGTCTTCATGGTTAAATTGAAATCTGTCAGCTTGATGAAACTGTTCAACAGTTCTCACCTCTGAAATAAAGCAATTTACAAAACATTCTTTACCCAGCAATGGTGGTTTACCTGAAACTGTATTTGGGAGGCAAGGCAGAAGGATAATGAGTTTGAGACTAGCCTAGATTAAGTAATTCTAGGCTAGCCTGGGCTACAGTGTGAATCATTTGTCTTAAAAAGTAAAAACACAGTCTTCAGACAATATTGTTTTCCAGGCTTCCTTTTTTGTATCATTAATAATTGGAGAATAAATGCCCACTCAGATTCTTGGGAATTCTAGGATTCTTTAGCATATTAGAAACAGACTTAACTTGAATCCTGTATAAAACCACAAAGTATTAAGGAAAACAGTGCTAAACATGTCTGAATAACCTGGATACTGTCTTTGTAGACTCCTGATATGCTTAGTATTTGCTTCCAAAATAAACTGTTTGTGTGTTGACTTCATCAGCATCAAATATTCTGTCAGATCATTCTCATCCAGTTACCCTCTAGCTGTTCCTTAGAAGCTCTGAGAGTGTCAGTATTGGCAGGGGCAGCTTCACCTCTATCCCTGATGTTATGAAAACAATGCTGCTGCTTGCAGTGCTGGACTATCCATGGCTTGTGTAATGTTTCTGCATATTTAGGATCATCAGTACATTCACAAAGATGCTTGCCTTCCCTTGCTATTAGGTCGTCCTCTTCCTGTCCTTTGATTCATCTTTTTATCCCTAAGCCTGATGGCTGATTAGTCATCTGAGAGGTTCAAGTGAAAGACAAAACTTTGATAGTGTCCTTCAGGTCTCAAGTCTTAACACAGGTACCATATCTCCACCTTTCTTTGTTGTGCCAAGTTGAGAAAAATTAATAGTCAAGGAAAGTGTGGGAAGAAAGTCACACCCTATTCAGGAAGTGTTATATATTTTCCATTAGGAAGTGCTCTCATGTTCTTTACATCTGTGGACTCTAATGCCAGCCTACTCTCTATTCCTCAGATATTTGGAATTGTGTCTTAATTTTCAACATATAATGAGGTTTTTTTCATTCTTCTTGTAGAGCTGGAGTTTAGTCAAACTGTCAAACCGTCAAAAGGTTTATTATCTGTGTGCTGTCAGTTCTTTAAAATGAACCTTTATTTGTGACTCAGTGTATATTCATCACTTGTAAATGTTCCACATGTGCTCATGAAGTATGAGCATACTGTGATTTTTTTTCATGAAGAGTTGCATGTGTGTTAAGTCAGATTCCCATATTTCAAGCCTCTATATATCATGGTTATCTGTATATGAAACTATCCTGTATGGCAATAGTTGTCCTATAAAGATCCAATGGTGATTTATGCCTTGTTGATATCCTTATTTTTTTAAAGAAGTAATTGAGATAAAGATGCTTCAATCAAATGAAAACCAAAAGACTTTACCACCAGTAGAAATTCATTAAAATCAATATCAAAGATTATTCTTTCAGAAGAAGAAAGCA
This sequence comes from Psammomys obesus, assembly GCF_907164565.1. Taxonomy (NCBI): domain Eukaryota; kingdom Metazoa; phylum Chordata; class Mammalia; order Rodentia; family Muridae; genus Psammomys; species Psammomys obesus. Next base: position 8,674,513 of record NW_026596051.1, read on the forward strand.
TTTGCCTTGCAAGTAGAAGGAATAAATTTTATCAAAATGACAAAGTAGGTCTGGCAAGATGGCTTAGGGGCTAAAGGTGCCTATTGCCAAGTCCAAGACCTGAGTTCAGTCAAGGGAAACCCACATGGTAGTAATAATTTCTGATTTCTGCAAGGTCTCCTCCCTCCTCCACACATGTATATTGCACCATAAATAAATAAATAGAAAACAAAACAAAATGAAAAATAGTTGGGGCTGGAAAGATTTCTCAGTGGTTATTACTTAGCGCTTACTGCTCTTGTAGGACCTGGGTTCAATTTCCAGCACCCACCTGGTAGCTCACAACCGCCTGTAACTACAGTACCTGAACATCTGATGCTCCCTTCCACATTTGAGAGTGCTAGTCATACACATAGTATATAGGCAGATATGCATGTAAAACACACACATATATAAAGAAAGACAAAAAATAAAAATAAGTTTTAAAAAATCTCAAAATACACAGACAAAAAGACTAGACATATGGAGGAGGTAAATAGATATGACTACTATGACTTTCTTACCAATAAAAATTAATTTTAAGACACTCTTAGCTGTCAGCAGCCCTGTCTGGGTGTGTAATTTTGCATCAGCCTTCTTTTCCTTTCATGCACTGAAGATGCTTAACTGCCTTTAGAATTCCATGGTTTCTCTTTGATCACCTCCCCCTAATGGGGGTGCAGCCTTACCAGGCCACAGAGGAAGACCATGCATTCACTCCTGATAAGACCTGATAAGCTAGGAGAAAAGGGAAGGGGAGGAGAACCTCCCCTATCAGTGGACTTGGGGAGGGGCATGCATGCAGAAAGGGGTGGGAGGTTGGGATTGGGAAGGGGAGGAGTGAGGGGCTTATGGGGGGATACAAAATGGATAAAGTGTAATTAATAAAAATAAAAAATAAAAAAAGAATTCCATGGTTTCTTTTGATATAAGCTGCTGGTATTATTATTTAATTTTTATAAACCTGTTTCTTCTGGAAATTTTTAGAATTTACAACGTACTTTTTTATGGTTCAAAGACTGTCAGGCATTATGCCTGCCCCTGCCCTGCTGTTCTGCTTCCTGTACTAACTGCACCTGTGATACACACTGCTTTAAGCTGCTTCAGATTCACCACTCTCTTAAGCTTTGAACAATATGCTGTCAAACTGCTTCAGTGAAATAATTAATTTCAGTCAATTTTCAAAATACATATTAGATTATTTTAAGTTTTGCTAGGTAGTTTATATTTCTAATCTACTGGTGAAATTTCCAGTATTGTCCTGTAGCTGTATTTTATTTTATATTCCAGGTCTGATTATCCTAAGGAGATCCTGTGACTTTCTTCCCATTGTTCTTTATTTATGATCCTTGGTACATACTGACTTGTGTACCCTTTTATCTTTGATAACATGTAAGATGTCCTTCAAAAATGCATGAAGTCAAATTCAGATTAGAGACAATGGTGTCTCCTTAGAAGTGTCTAAGCCATTGTGGGGCTATTGTGACCCACACATTCTGTAATGACATTTCCATTGGAAACCCAGTGATTCAGAGATAGACTATTCAGGGGAGGCCTGGTCGCGCTTCATTTTACTTGTGCACTATGCAGCTCATGAGGCCACACACTGAAATATGGGGAGGTCAGTCAGGAAGCATCTTTTCTGTACCTTGACCACACTCTGAAACTTTTATCCCATGTAATATCAAAATGTATTTTTTAGCCTATCAGCAAACAACTCCAAGGGTGGATCATTCTTATGCAAAACCACAGAGAATGTCAGGCTTCACATTCTGGTCTCTTGGACTGATAATTTTTCCTGTGCTTTCAATTTTCCAGTTACTTTGACAATTCTATATAGACTTATTGCTAGTTCTATATAGATTTTCTAATTGCCCTCTGCAGGATGATTACTCTAAATTACTTAGTCTTCCAATTCAGGTATGTGAAGTTATTTATTTTCAAAAAGGATAGTAAATATAAATATATGTATATACATATATAAACCATATATATATATATATATATGAGAGAGAGAGAGAGAGAGAGAAAGAGAGTGATCAAGTCTCAAACTTGATATAGCTCAGACTGGCTTCAAACTCTCTATATAGCCAAGGTTGGCCTTGAATCCTTTTTTTTTCTTTTTCTTTTTTTTTTGAATTTTATTTTTTTCTTATCAGTTACATTTTATTAACTCTGTATCCCAGCCGTGTCCCGATCCCTCAATCCCTCCCAGTCCCTCCCTCCCTCATCTCCACCGTGCCCCTTGCCAAGTCCACTGATAGGGGGGACCTCCTCCCCATTCATCTGATCCTGTTTTATCAGGTATCTTCAGGACTGGCTGCAAAGCTCTCCTCTGTGGCCTAACAGGACTGCTCCTCCCTTGGGGGGTGGGGAGGCCAAAGAGCCAGTCATTGAGTTCCTGTTAGAAATAGTCCATGTTCCCCTCACTATGGGAAACCAATTGGTTACTGAGCTACCACAGGCTACATCTGAGCAGAGGTTCTAGGTTACATTCATACATGGTCCTTGGTTGCATGTCAGTCTCAGAAAAGACCCTAGCAGCTTTATTTGTAATAGCCAGAACCTGGAAACAACCCAGATGTCCATCAACGGAGGAATGGGTACAGAAATTGTGGTATTTTTACACAATGGAATACTACTCAGCAATCAAAAAGGAGGAAATCATGAAATTTGCAGGCAAATGGTGGGATCTAGAAAAGATCATTCTGAGTGAAATATCCCAGAAGGAGAAAGACAAACACGGTATATACTCACTTATATAGACTCATAAGATATGATAAACATAATGAAATCTATACACCTAAAAAAGATAATCAAGAGAACGGACATGGGGTAAGATTATCAATCCTCGTTTAGAAAGACAGATAGATGGGATGCGCATTGAACATTGACAGGAGTCTACTGAGCGCATTTGAAAAACTCTAACTAGCAGTGTTTTCAAAGCAAAGACTCATGACCAAACCTTTGGCAGAGTACAGGGAATCATAAGAAATAAGGGGAGTTAGTCTGATGAGGAAAGGATAGGAGCTCCACAAGGCCTTGAATTCTTTATCCTCCTTCTTACTTTCTGAATACTGGTATTATAGGCAGACACCATTAGATCAGACTCTGGTCATTTATAATTAAAAGTGTTTAACATGTTGTCAAAACCCATAGCAGAAATATGATTAAATAAACATCCTGTTCGTTTTAAAGATCAACTTACTGTTAGTGCCTACTTCTGGATATGTGGTTTAATGTCCACATTTCCTTTTAAAAATGACAAAGTAAAACCCATCACCACAGTCAATATCATCAGACACACTTATATTGTAGATTTATTTCACTGTTAATCCTTGTCAATATTCTATTTAAATATGGAGTAAAAGTGTGATGTGTATCTGAGGCAACCCTGAGGAATGTATTTAAATATTTTGTAGCATTAATGATATTTGAGGCATCTGGGGTATTCTAATAGTACTTTTTATTGACATCATTTCAAGTATTTTAACAGATTGAAAAACATTTTGAAAGTGACTACCTCAAAGTGCAAAATGCAGTTTAATAAATATTTTATTTTGTAAATCAGTTTATAACACACATGCTCATCCAACAACATATACAAAGGAGACCTGATACTATCAGTTTGGCTCCATTTAAAGTTATGGTAATACAAAAACATTTTTCTGGCAAACACAAAACATGAATGGATTAAAAAATAAGATATTATGTAAATCATTTACTTTCACTGACTTAGAATCTCTAAAACTTTTAAATCTCAGTTTCCTCATATTTTTTCACTTAGATAGCTAATGAGAACTTATGTATAACTTGTGCTCTATACTGCCATCTGTCTCACTTTGTGTTGGAAATATTCATTCATTTAATGCTCTCACTGAATTACAAAGAGGTAGGTAATGTGCACTTGGTTAGCTGAGTGATAGACTCCACTCAGACTAGCAGTCAAGGAGACATGAGACATGAAGAATCTTCTAGCAGTGGTCCAGCCCTGTTTCCAGAGATGCTGATTCTGTAAATGTGGTCCAAGGCCAAGGAAGAGAAAATCATGTATCGCCTTCTAAGTCTAGTCTGTTCACGGAGTCCTGACTCCATCCAGCCAAGCAGGCTTTCTTTTATTTCCCAAAGGGGCTCATTATGTATTAACAGTTTTGAGTTTTGTAAGTTTAAAAGCTTTTTTACACACCTCATCATGTGTAGTATTCTAAAATTTAACATCTCCATTCTCAAAGTAACCACTCATTTTGCTTTTCCTCATATATTTATCACTTCAATTGTATTTATTCTTTTTTTTAATTTTTTTTTAATTTTATTTTTTTCTTATCAGTTACATTTTATTAACTCTGTATCCCAGCTGTGTCCCGATCCCTCATTCCCTCCCAGTCCCTCCCTCCCTCTCTCATCTCCACCCTGCCCCTTGCCAAGTCCACTGATAGGGAGAACCTCCTCCCCATTCATCCGGTCCTGTTTTATCAGGTATCTTCAGGACTGGCTGCAAAGCTCTCCTCTGTGGCCTAACAGGACTGCTCCTCCCTTGGGGGGTGGGGAGGCCAAAGAGCCAGTCATTGAGTTCCTGTTAGAAATAGTCCTTGTTCCCCATATTTATTCTTTAGTGTACAAAAAGCCAATTGTATATTTTAAAGACATTTCTTCTTGTTTAAACAGAAATCCAATTCTGTTTCTGATTTAATGGTTATATACACATATGTGTAAATTTTTAAATATACTAATTGTCTTTAGTTAACATGTAACCTACAAAAAGATACATAAAGATAATATTTTCATATCAACCACTTTTCTTGAACCCATACCTATTACAAAGCAGGAATGGATTCCTTGGTCAGAAATAAAAAATATATGTGGGCATGGTTTAATGGACATGGACCCTGTTACTGGAGGGTCCAGCCCAGTCTAGTCACCTCCAATATTGGTGTCATTCTTTTAATTGGGAAGAGTTTGTTATTGTTTTTGTTTGCTTACCAACAGACTTAAAATCACAAACCTGTCAATGTGTAACATGGACTGGCTGCTTTTGCAATGAGCTTAATCTAATCTAAACTTTCAGAAGATTGAGTGAAAAGAAAGTAAGCAGACAGTAAATAGGCACTTAATTTTCCTAAGCCATTGTTACTATATGATGTTCACTTCTGGAGTTTACCTCAAGCTACTGTATATAACAAAGTAGCTAAAACATTGTTTTTAAATGAAAAACCCGATTGTGAGATACTGACCTGAATGTGAAAGCTAAGAATGACATGGAGCACAGTCACTTATTCTCACTGACTTAAGGCCTTCAGGGAGTATGCTGAGTAGGCGGTCTGTGGAGCCAGGGATTATACACCCAGGCTGGATTCAGAACGCAGAGTGCGCTCTTACCTGTGGAATGAAATAAGACTGTCTAAGGCTAGCAGCTGCTCCAAGTAGGGGGAAAGCTGGACGAAGGTTGCTCTAACTCCTTACCCAGATATGCCCCATGATGACAGTAGGTTTTCTGGGCTTTGGAACCAAACAGATTTGACTTCAGTGATTTACTGAAACTTGATGTTTTCTCACGGCACAGTTGTTGATACCAGTCACTAGAATTTAAAGTTTGAAAATGTATTTTCCACAGATTGTCAGCTAACAAGTGACAATTTTCTTCATCAGCTCTAAAATGCTAATTCATGTCCGTTAAGATTTGAGTATGAAATGTCCCTCACAGGCTCACATGTTGACTACTTTTCAGCATAAACTCGTGTGTTGAGTGCTTCCTAGAAGTGTTTTGGGAGTTGATGAATACTTTAAGAGGAGAGGCTTAAAGGAAGAAGCAGGTTCCTAGGGGTGTGCTGGTGGCCATTATACCTTGTTTCTGGCTACTTCCTTTCATTGCTTTCCACTGCCAGATGAGAGCCTGCCCAACTAGATCTTCTTCAGCCACCATGATGCATTGCTTAACAACATAGAGCCAAGCAACCATGAGATAAAATATCTAAAACCATAAGCTAAAATAAATATTTTATCTTTTACATTGCTTGTGTCAGGTATCTTGCCATAGCAGGAAAAATAACTCACCAGTACAGAAAGAGTCATAGTATTTGTTCATAAACTCAATATAAAAATTATCAAAGCATAAAATCTACCAATGTTTGAAAATCTATTTTAATAAGATATTTAGATATAGGTTAATTAGAAATTAAAGTAAGTGGCGAGTAGAAAGGGATAGCTATTAACACTTTTGGGAGGAGCTACTCTTAACGGCCACGGGTCAGGACTGTGCAGATGAGTTGAAAGCCCAGTATGCTGTTCATTCCCTGTACTTCTTGGGAGGAGGATGAAAGAGCATTTTGGACATTGCTGTCTCACATATAGAGATCACTGTCTAAACATGAAAAGTAAGACATTGTATCACATGTTCTAGTATAAAGCAAACTTGGATTTCTGCCCAGTCATTTACTAGGTTGAATCTTTAGACATTTTCGCAACTTCCTGAATGTCCAGAGTGGGGACAGTACCAGCCACATTAAATAAGATAATTGAAATAACCCGATAGACAAGTAAAAATAGAATTGCACTTAGTTTATAATGTAAAACAATCAAGAGAATAGGAAAATGAACATTCTCATAGATATATCTAGAAAGAGACTGAAATGTAAGTTCTAGAAATTGAAGAATAGTGAGTAAAATACCATTAAATAATAAATAAAATTGGTAAATGTTTCTACTTCCTGAAAATTGAATTGTAACCAAAGTGGGAGATATTTATACTTTTTAGTTAATAAGTTACAACAATTTAATAAATGACTTCAGGTAAATTTGTTGATTGTCTTTGATACAACTGCATCTGTATTGAGAGTTTTATGTCCTTGTTACAGAATCATGGATATGTATTTCATGCATTATAAATTGCCAACAGGCCAAACACTTGGAGCTCATCTTCATTTAAGTTTTCATGTTACTGAATCTTGAGTGAACATTCTCATCCTGATTGACAATATCGTGTAGAAGTTAATGGAATTTATTCAGTTAATAATTAGGTTTTTTTTTTTCCCATACCATGTTTTTATGCTAAAGCAAAAACAGCAAATGCTTTACAAATGAGAGTGAAGTTTGACACTGGTGAAATATTGACAGCCGCCACTTTTATACACTTTTCCAGCAGGCTTGGAGCTTCTGGCTCTCTGTGTACAGCGTTGACTGATTTAGCATCAGTTCTGTAGAAGCTGACCTCAGCGCTCAGTCACATTACACAGAAACATGAAGATATGTAGAAACACTCAAGATGCTAAAGTCTAGGATATGAAACTTTTATTCCAAAAATTGCTATAAACAAGGAAGTACCAAAAGTGTAAACTTGATTGCGTTTATTAGTTCTTCAGTATTAGAACTTTTACATCAAAGCAATTTATCCTGACCTGAATCAGAACTGACCATTGATTGTCACATCCATCCTTAACCATTACAGCAATGAGGGGTCTGATCTGTGGGAGGTCATGGTCTATGTCCTGGGTGTGTGAAATGTGCTATGAGTCTGTAAAAAAACAAAATGAAACAATAGGGAAGGCAGACAATGGGGGCTTTTGTTTGATGCACTGTTTGAGCCACTGTTTGATAGGCAAGTGTAGCAGACTGTATGTGATTCAGTAAACCAAACATAACATTTAATAGGTCATGCTTGAGGAAGGGAATGCCTCATAATGTGAATTAGAGATATTTAGAAATGAGCGAAACATGAAATTAATCATTAGCTATGAACAAACTTCTTCAATACTAGAAAAAGTGGGGCTTTCTGCATGAGAAGCAGTTTCTTTCTCATTGTGGTACATCCCAGTCATTATATATTTATCTATTTAGTGCTGCTAGAGCACACTTCCATGCAACCACCTACGTTCTTGGCTTATGACATAATTTTTAAAGTAGGTGCTAAAATGACACCAAATTAGATTCAGAATGGCAGTCTAATTAAGGGATAGAGAACCCTTCTCAAAACTCGTGACACTTGAGTTGACAATTGAGAAATGACTTCTGCTCCAACATACACATAAGAATGCAATGTTAGATTCAGCTATTGCCCAGAGTACAGTGCATGCAGCAGCGTTCATTTTTCACAAACTCCTACAGGTGTCCGGCTGAGACACTGAGTCTCCAGCTAAGACCTTCCAGGTTCCAGGATCTGTCACCTGGGCACTGAGTTTACATCAAATGGGGTATTGGTGGCCACATACCCTGTTTCCCACCCATTTCCCTGCCTCCAGCATGGGACTCAGAGCCTGGGTGGAGACTTGTGCCCTGACACACCCCTCCCCAAAAATTATAAGAAAAGACTCTCACTTCTGCTTGGATTCTGATTTTCTTTCTTCAGAATGCCCGCTGTGTTGTCTGCCTCTGGTGTTGGACACTGAACTTTCTTCCAAGGCCCTATCATGCTGTTCCCAACTGTCTGCCTGTCCACAGCCTTCATGACTTTCCTAGTAAATTTTTTGTTCCTAGCAATCCATCTCAGTGTCCCATTGAACCCCAATCTGAGGCTTCTCAGTACTGAAAATTTTAGAACAGTTTAGAGATGGGTCTGAATGCCCAGTAGCTACTGCCGACAGAGGGCTGTGTCCTCCCATAGCCCCAGGATGCCTTTATAGACAAGTGCTCTGAGAGGGGCTGGCTGGTCTGTGCAGTTAGGATCTTCCAGTCACCCAAATGAAAACAAAATCCATGTTTAGAAAACAAAAAACCTCATACAGAAGAAGCTGCCTTTGCATGAAGAGATGATGGAATTTGGTTTCTCTTATCTCCCAAGACAGGGAGAACTGGAACGTGATAAACAGATACCGTAAAGATTATTCATTCCAGAATAAGTGACTGTGCCAAGCATCCTCAGACACTGCTTCTGAGGAAAAGTGTGTGGAGTAGGTCCACCAGGAACCCCAGGGCACAGGAGATACCACCAAAGAGGAGAGGCTGTTAGGAGTCATACTCTATATACTTTTGGTACTGCCCAGGGTGTAGATGAAATGATATGTAACATTACCCTACCTTCTTGTTTTAGAGAAAAAGTCACTGTAAGAAAGCTAAAAGTATCTGTTGCCAATTGAAACAAACAATAGATTGTTAGCATTTGTTAAATAATTCTTTGTTTATAATTTGTTTTCTGTATACTTAGTCTATATTTAAAATAACATGTTGTTTTCAACAATACTTGTTTTAAATTGTACATTTGTGTGCTTTAAATAATATGAACATTAAACATTTTATTGTTTAAAATCAAACCAAAGAATAGGAAATCTGAATTTTTTGACATTAAAAATGTTTTAGACTCATACAATGCTAAGGAAGTAAGGAGGTACTTAAGCATAATATAGTAAACTTTAAAATATATGAGAATTAATCTCTTGGTATAATTTATCAAACCAAGCAGATAATGATATTGTGAATATTAAAATATTAATAAAGTAATCTAATTGCTGCATGATGACATCCTGAGGTATGCGAGCTCCCTGTAGGCACAGACACTCTGGCATCTGTATCTTTACAGCATAGCAACTAGCCCCTCACAAGGTCCCAGTGCACCTGATGACTGTTGCCTTCAGAAATGCCATTCCTGACCCTCCCTGAAAAGTATGGGGGAAACATTGAAGAATGAACCCCAAAAGGAAAGGACCTATTTTTGTAAGATTGCATTCTTTCTGGAGCTACTCTATGGCTCACATAAACAGCTCATATTTTCATACCTAAATATAGGTTGGAAGTTCATGTAACTCATTTGTAAACACAACTTCCCTTTTAGCTTGATTAAGTCGCTAATAACTATGAAATCCTTGTAGAATAAGCCTATAAGAATTTTAGAGAATTGTGGCATTTAAAAGACAAGTATATTTGAATTATGAGGCTTGTACAATGCAGTTAACATTCTCTACCTTATGTTGCATTGTTGAATACTTCAGCAAAGATTTCTGTGCAGATGGGGAAGTAGAAAATGTATATATATTAAACAGTTTGATAGACCTGAAAGTCTAAATGATCTGCAAGAGGAACAGTTTCATAATGATGATGATGTTTCATTACTTAGGATATACAACGCAGAAAACGTGGGTTCTTCCACGTTTGTCTTATGTATGATATGACTTATTCTAATGCAATCACAGTCACTGTGTTCCAGCTCCCAGAATTCTGCCTGAGGCCGTGTGGGACCCACTGGCTTACATTAAGAAAGTCATTCCCCACACAACATTGTGCTCACTTTCTCTGAGGAAGAATGAAATTTGTTCATTCATTGTTCATTCATAAATGCTAAATTCTCATAGCGTTTATGATTTGTTCCACTGCAATAATTTGAGAGTCAATTTTCCAGTTGGTAGTGATCCCATTGCCAATGGAAATAAGAAAACTGGGCTCCATACACGGGAGCTGTAACTCACCATGTCTCGTGGAGAGGAGAGGCAAGTTTTATGTAATTATAACTAGCTTAGTAGCCCATGTATTTTAGGAGGATGGGGTCATTTTTTGGCAAGATGGTAACCTTATATGACCGATGTCTCAAGAAAATCTATCATTGAATAATGAAGGGAAAGATGACACCTAACAGTCTTTCATACTAAGATTTAAGTTTTGGAAAGCTGAAAACAGGTACCTGAGAATAACTAGCCAATAATACCCCTGAGTATTTTCATGAAGTTGATGTACATGCTAGTCTACCTGACCCAAGATAGTCTCCAAAATCAAGATAAAATATAGGCATATGCAAATCTGGTAATTTTTGTATTTATTAAGGTATATAATGATTCAAATTTTCAGTGATGAAAAATGCATCGATTTTCATTTACTGTCATTTATTAGCAAATAACTGAAATTCTGTCAGGGCTTTGGGGATATACATTGTGCTCTTTCTAGTAAATTTTTATAGAAGTCTTTATTTTCTAGCCTCTAATTTTGTGTATAGTACAGTTATATAGTGTAATTGTGTAGTCCTGTTATGCTATAGAAAAAAAGCTCATGAAGAAAACAAACCAGCCTCATTTCCCTTTGTCTTTACAAGATTTTTTAAAGCAGGTATTTAATTTTAAAAAAATTAGAAAAATAAATGTAGGGAAATATTCTTAAAGGTTACAAATAGTTACATTAGTTTTGTTTACATATATTAAGACCCTGACTGCCTCTCCCCCTAGTGAACCAAGTGTTGATGTGGTTCACAAAAAGGGAACTGTTACCCAGTCACTGTGGGCTAATCAGCAACACTAAGCAGAAGCTTTATTAATCCACATTCAAATGAGGATAAGTTGGATCATATATGACTGCAGGAAAGACTTTACTTAGCCTTCATATTCACTTTTCTCAACATGATTGGACAAAGAATAACTTCCTCATGCTGCTCTTGATGCAAGGTAGATTTATCATGTCTCTGTTATTGAGGATAGATACCTATGTCAAAAGCAGTATGAGTACACTGAGCTAAGGCCTGAGATGTCTATACCTTACTTTATATTTCAGGCATATGCTTGTTCCGAATTTGACTTCTCTTAACTATTATCCAATGAATCCAAAATACTCCTCCACTTTCTCACTCCTCTCGCAGTTTTTTTTTTTTAAACAACACCCCCAGCTTCATGGACACCAACACAGATATCCCAACCTTCCTCTTCCTCGGGAAATGAATTAGTATCATGCTTAAAAGAATAGGTACCTTGAATGAAAAGAAAATGCTTGTGTTTATTTGGGGACTACTATGAGACCTGATAAAGTATGTGTTAGCAATCTGGATACCTAAATTTTGCAAATGACCAAGAATGAACTGATATAAGAAATGGGTTATTAAAATAAGAAAACCTATTTTTGTGAATTAGATTTTGCTCTGAGGGGAAACATTAAATACATAGCATTAGTTAAATAGCATTTGAACAGGATTTTAATATAAAGCAGTCATTATTCTCTGTAATCCTTTAATGGACTACTGCAGTCCATGTGCAGGTGTAAGAGATTCCTGGTACCACCAGCGCCCCCTTGTGATGGAATGAGCTAACAAAGATATACCGTAACACAGTGAGGACGGTTGACAACAGCATTTTTTAATATATAAGACTCTAATAGAGGGATTATAGAAACACATTTAATATATAATAGTGAACTTTAGTGTACTTACTGTGAAAATAGCACATTTATTTAGAGAAGGAGTTTATGCCCAAAGTTCTTATTGATGTTTTGAAATACATCCATTTCTGTCTCTTGCTCTAATTGTTACCAAGAAAAACAAAAAGTACCAACCATTTTCCTTGACTTCTTAATCCAAAGTCTTCTCTTTTTGATTGAAATTTCTCAGAGTCATCTAGAATGTCACATTAGTAAAATATTCTAGAAAAACATGAGAGTTTTTGTATTGTGAAGTCTACATTTGCCTGCATTCATGTCTCGTGCACATGGCTTGCCGTTCAATTCTCCACGTGCCCTCCTCATAAGTACAGTGGCATATGGTGCATTCGTCAGTCTTCACTTCTCTACCGGCTGGGATGACAGCAGTTTCTGCAAAACAGTTTGGGCCTGAAACGTAGAAAAAGAGGTTTAATACTATTGTGTGCATAAATGTATAGTGTATATAATTAGATAAATAGTCCTGCAGTGTGTTTCACTCACCCTCTTATGAAGGACAGTTAGAATAACCCATGACTAGAAACAATGAACACCAACTTTTTTTTTCTGAAATAAAACCAGTATTACTTAAAAATTTAGGACTAAAGCATTACTATTTTCATAAGTACACAATTCCATATATAGGCTTTATTAGAAGCTAAGTCTGTAATCATTAGATATAACTAATGTTAATTGTTTAAAAAGCACAACCAACCTGTAGCTTCAGAAAACCAGACTTACTCTCCATGACAGTTTTTGCAGAGAGAACTTAGACAAGAAAACAGGCATTGCACAACTTTCCCAAATGTATTAAAAAATTAGGTGTCATGATTACCAGTATTTCTGTTCAACTGCTGGCTGCAGGCCCCAACCTCATAGTGAATGATTCCTAAAGTGTAGGGGCCAAAGAAGTAAGTCCAGATGTAATTATGCTTATCCAGAGACCACAGTTAGAGCAACACCCCTGGTCCTGAACAAGGATATGTCTTTCACAGTCCTTAAGAACTAAGAATAATAGTAGTCCTTGTTAGTAACACCGTGTAAAAGCTTACCAGCACAAAGGTGTCACTTCAGTACCTCATTTTAGGTGTAAATTCCAGGGCATGAAAAATGAATAGAAAGAATATTCCAAGTGTGGGTTGAAACTAATGCTGTTCTAAAAGATTACTTGATTGGTCCTGAGAGAAGAGACTTCTAGCGAAGGTCCTCTGCGCCCTGTTTCTGAAGTACATACTGTCTTCAGCAAAAGAAACTTACCTTCTACCTCTTGGGGGCAACCAAAGGCAATAGCAAACCAGAAGCAACCAACTGTCCTTCTCTGTGAACCACAACAATGACTAAGATGACACTATAATCCTAGGGGTACAACACTGGCAGACACATTGGTGGTAACCAGTAGCTCTCTAATTGGACTTAAGGCCCATTCAACAAGACGGAAATCATGCCTGGTAGTGGAAATCTAGCCAGCTACCCAGTGCTAGTGAAGTTACAGATCTTAAAATAGACTTTACAACTGCCACTTTACTAAACCAGAACACTCCCTAACTATATTCTAAATATTGTCCTTATACCCACAGATAAGTGTAGTCCTTATCTCTCATCCAGGAAACTTATCTTTGCAGTAGATGGAGATTATTACAGAAAAACACAACCAATCAAAATGCACAATTGTGGAGCACAGTCCTAACTGATGAATCAACAATACAACCTCTGCACCTAAGTTTCATGGGTCATTGTAGAAGAGGGGACATAAAGCTTGTAAGATCCAGAGGGCCAGGGAGTTTGCCTTGATATTATGTCTTCTAGGAATTTCAGAAGCTACATCCATGAAGCCTTGCTAACATGACTGCCTAAACATGATCTGAACAAAGGCAATATGACTAGGCATACTAATTTGGAAAGGGAAATTCTTTTTTAAATTTTTATTGTTATATTAATTACAGCTTATTCACTTTGTATCCCAGCTGTAGTCCCCTCCCTCAGTCCCTCCCAATGCCACTGTCTTTCCCTCCCTCATCTCCTCCTATGCCCCTCCCAAAGTCCAATGATAGGGAAGGTCCTACTCTCCCCCCCCTTTTTAAAAAAATATTTATTTATTTATCTATCTATCTATCTATCTATCTATCTATCTATCTATCTATCTATCTATCTATCTATTTATTTATAAGGTAGACAATAGTCTACATACATGCCAGAAGAGGGTGTCAGATCTTGTTATAGACAGTTGTGATCTGGGAATTGAACTTAGGACCTCTGTAAGAGCAACCAGTGCTCTTAAAAACTCTGAGCCATCTCTTCAGCCCCGGAAGGGGAAATTCTTAGGCGGGTTCAATCTTAGACAGAGAACTATAGGCAACCTTTGACAGAGAAATTGTAAGAGAAGGAGAATCATCTTCCCCAAGAAGAGCACACCAATTATTTATTCAATCCCGGAAGATCAGCCCTGAAAACATATATAGGTAACATTATACAGACTAAGCAGGTTGCTCTTAAGCATGTAGGAACACACATGTAACAAAAATTCTTAAAGGCCATTGAAAGAGAGCAAGAGGTCAGTACATGGGAGAGCTTGAAGGGAGTACAGGAAGAGGAAAAAGGCATCTTATAACCCAAAAATTATTTTAAAATTATCTTTAAATAATTCCTTGGGCCAGAGATGGCTCTGCACATAAAAGTGCTTGAGACAAGAACCTGCTGACCTAAGTTAGATTCACCAACCTATGGAAAAGGTGACAGGCATGTGCTCTCTCTCTCTCTCTCTCTCTCTCTCTCTCTCTCTCTCTCTCTCACACACACACACACACACACACACACATACTCATTATTTTTATTACTACTTATTTTGTGACAAATATACCTAAACTGTGCAACCTACATATGCCTTCCACAGCTGAAATATCAGGTGCTATTGGAACCTAAATAAAGCCTTCCAACATTGAAAAGCAATTCTCCAGAAATCTCACTCCTCAGATTTCTTTGCTTCTAAAGTCTTTGAGTACATCACCCCAAATGCAAACGTTTAGTGACAATGTGTTAGAACACCAAAGACAGGAAAAGCAGTCACTTAAAATTTAAAAATTAATCTAACAGGTGGCTGTAATAGACATTGTTCCTTCCGAGGAAACAAGCTGCACTTCTCTGATGGATATTTTTCTAAGTGTTGTATTTTGGGTGGGCACAAACATGCACACACATCCATATGCTCATATGCGTATACGTGAATATATGTGGTCACTTCTCTGTCCTTTGCTTTTTACTTCTTGTCTTCTGTTTAGATTCTAAAGTTCTGCTCTTGATCACTTCTCTTCTTCTTTTCTCCCACTCCTTCCTTTCTTCCCCTTATTATTCATCTTCTTCCTGCTGGAATGATGGTCAAATTATAGATTCTGCTTTATTGTCTTTCTTGAGCTCCAGTCTTATATTTCGAGGGGCCTGATAGCAGATGAGCTTGCCTCAGACTCACATCTACTGACTTTCCTTTAAGGATACTCATGTATCTGCTTTGCTAAACTTAGACTTTAAATCTAAGAGTTCTCTGTATCCCTTAGCACTGCTCAAATATCCTAGCCCTTTCTACATATAGCCTGTCCATGCCTCTTCTTCATTGTCAGATGAAAGCCCCGGGGGCTACAGGGCCATGTTTGAACCTACCTCAGAAAAGCTCCCTACCTGGTTACAGTGCATCCTGTTTGCCTGATACACCATGAAGTTACATTAGTTTCAAACTGCCTTTGGCATCATTTCTTATTTCTGTTTATCATCTAGCTTTGCAGAATTTAATTTAAGGCTATGATCTGCTTCTATTCATCCTAGCATCAGTCTGATTTGCATAGAAGGCATACTACAATTGCTCTCAATGCCTTATCCTGAGAGACTTATTCAGAGGACTCATCCTCAAAGAAATGTGGTACTTCTCTTTAATATGTGGTCTTAGACTAAATAATTCAATTGCCTTGTGCCAAGGTAGCCTCATCTACAGAAAGGAGAAAATAATATGCTATGGAGTCTCATTATGTGCTGTGCATTCCTCTTAGTTATGCTGAAAATGTCCTTGCCTAAATTGTTCTTTCTGCTTCAGTGTTACTCTAAGTCCTTCTTGGGCTATTATTATTAACAGTTTCCTCTTTATTTTTTATTTTTTGTATTTTATTTTTTTCTTATCAGTTACATTTTATTAACTCTGTATCCCAGCCTTGTCCCGATCCCTCATTCCCTCCCAGTCCCTCCCTCCCTCCCTCATCTCCATCCTGCCCCTTGCCAAGTCCACTGATAAGGGGGACCTTCTTCCCATTCATCTGATCCTGTTTTATCAGGTATCTTCAGGACTGGCTGCAAAGCTCTCCTCTGTGGCCTAACAGGACTGCTCCTCCCTTGGGGGGTGGGGAGGCCAAAGAGCCAGCCATTGAGTTCCTGTTAGAAATAGTCCTTGTTCCCCTCACTATGGGAAACCAATTGGTTACTGAGCTACTACAGGCTACATCTGAGCAGAGGTTCTGGGTTACATTCATACATGGTCCTTGGTTGCATGTCAGTCTCAGAAAAGACCCTGTGCCCAGATATCTTTGGTCCTTGTGGAGCTCCTATCCTTTCCTCATCAGTCTAACTCCCCTTCTTTCTTATGATTCCCTGTACTCTGCCAGAGGTTTGGTCATGAGTCTTTACTTTGAAAACACTGCTAGTTAGAGTCTTTCCAATGCTCTCAGTAAACTCCTGTCAATGTTCAATGCGTATCCCATCTGTCTTTCAAAACGAGGATTGATAATCTTACCCCATGTCCGCTCTCTTGATTATCTTTTTTAGGTGTATAGATTTCATTATGTTTATTATATATTATGGGTCTATATAAGTGAGTATATACTGTGTTTGACTTTCTCCTTCTGGGATATTTCACTCAAGATGATCTTTTAGAGATCCCACCATTTGCCTGCAAATTTCATGATTTCCTCCTTTTTGATTGCTGAGTAGTATTCCATTGTGTAAAAATACCACGATTTCTGTACCCATTTCTCCGTTGATGGACATCTGGGTTGTTTCCAGGTTCTGGCTATTACAAATAAAGCTGTTATAAACATGGTTGAGCAAATATCCCATTTGTGTACTTGAGCAAACTTTGGGTATATACCTAGCAGTGGTATAGCTGGGTCTTGAGGAAGCACTATTCCTAATTGTCTTAGAAAGCGCCAGATAGATTTCCAGAGTGGTTGTACCAGTTTACATGCCCACCAGCAGTGGAGGAGGGTTCCCCTTTCTCCACAACCTCTCCAGCATGTGTTGTCCCTTGAGTTTTTCATTTTGGCCATTCTGATGGGTGTAAGGTGATATCTCAGGGTCATTTTGATTTGCATTTCCCTGATGGCTAATGAGGATGAGCATTTCTTTAAGTGTTTCTCTGCCATTCGATATTCCTCTGTCGAGAATTCTCTGTTTAGCTCTGTTCCCCATTTTTTAATTGGATTACTTGGTTTGCTGCTTTTCAGCTTCTTTAGTTCTTTGTATATACTCGATATTAGTCCTCTGTCAGATAAAGGGTTAGTGAAGATTCTTTCCCAATCTGTAGGCACGCGTTTTGTTTTGATAATAGTGTCCTTTGCTTTACAGAAGCTGTTTAGTTCCATGAGGTCCCATTTATTGATTGTTGCTCTTAGAGCCTGTGCTGTTGGTGTTCTGTTCAGGAAGTTGTCTCCTGTGCCAAGGAGTTCTAGGCTGTTCCCCACTTTTTCTTCTAACAGATTTAGAGTATCTGGTTTTATGTTGAGGTCTTTGATCCACTTGGACTTTAGTGTTGTGCAGGGTGATAAATAGAGATCTATTTTCATTTTTCTGCATGTGGACATCCAGCTGGACCAGCACCATTTGTTGAAGATGCTGTCTTTTTTCCATTGAATGGTTTTGGCTTCTTTGTCAAATACCGAGTATTCATAGGTGTGTGGGTTTATTTCTGGATCTTCTATGCGGTTCCATTGATCCTCCTTTCTGTTTTTATGCCAATACCATGCAGTTTTTATTACTATTGCTTTGTAGTACAACTTGAGATCGGGGATGGAGATACCTCCAGATGATCTGTTGTTGTACAGGATTGTTTTGGAGATTCTGGGTTTTTTGTTTCTCCATATGAAGCTGAGAATCTTTTTTTCAAGGTCTGTAAAGAATTGAGTTGGTATTTTGATGGGACTTGCATTGAATCTGTAGATTGCTTTTGGCAGGCTGGCCATTTTCACAATGTTAATCCTACCAATCCATGAGCATGGGAGATCTTTCCATCTTCTGAGATCTTCTTCAATTTCTTTCTTCAGAGACTTGAAGTTTTTCACAAACAGGTCTTTCACTTGCTTGGTTAGTGTCACCCCAAGGTACTTTATGTGGTTAGTGGCTATTGTGAAGGGTGTTGTTTCCCTAATTTCTTTCTCGGCCCTTTTTGTCTTTGGTATACAGGAGGGCTTCTGATTTTTTTGAGTTGATTTTGTATCCTGCCACTTTGCTGAAGGTGTTTATCAACTAGAGGAGTTCTCTGGTTGAATTTTTGGGGTCACTCATATATACTATCATATCATCTGCGAATAGTGACACTTTGACCTCTTCCTTTCCGATTTGTATCCCCTTGATCTCCTTTAGTTGTCTTATTGCTCTGGCTAGGACTTCAAGTACTATGTTGAAGAGGTAGGGAGAGAGTGGGCAGCCTTGTCTTGTCCCTGATTTCAGTGGGATTGATTTAAGTTTCTATCCATTGAGATTGATGTTGGCTATAGGCTTGCTGTATATTGCCTTTACTATGTTTAGATATGTGCCTTGTATTCCTGATCTCTCCAAGACTTTAAACATGAATGGGTGTTGGACTTTGTCAAATGCTTTTTCAGCATCTAAGGAGATGATCATGTGGTTTTTCTCCTTCAGTTTGTTTATGTGGTGGATTACATTGATGGATTTCCATATGTTGAACCACCCTTGCATGCCTGGGATGAAGCCTACTTGGTCGTGGTGGATGATATCTTTGATGTGTTCTTGGATTCGGTTTGCAAGTATTTTATTGAGTATTTTTGCGTCAATGTTCATAAGAGAGATAGGTCTGAAGTTCTCTTTTTTTGTTGGGTCTTTGTGTGGTTTAGGTATCAGGGTGACTGTTGCTTCATAGAATGAGTTCGGTAATGTACCTTCTGTTTCTATTTTGTGGAGTAGTTTAAGGAGAATTGGTGTTAGTACTTCTTTGAAGGTCTGGTAATTCCGCGCTGAAACCATCTGGCCCAGGGGTTTTTTTGGAGGGGAGACTGTGAATGACTGCTTCAATTTCCTTGGGGGATATAGGGCTGTTTAGTCTTTCTACCTGATCTTGACTTAATGTTGGAAGATGGAATCTATCAAGAAAATTGTCCATTTCATTTAGATTTTCAAATTTTGTAGCATATAGGCTTTTGTAGTATGACCTAATGATTGTTTGAATTTCCTCGGTGTCTGTAGTTATGTCACCCTTTTCATCTCTGATTTTGTTGATTTGGATAGGTTCTCTCTGCTTTTTAGTTAGTTTGGCTAAGGGTTTGTCTATCTTGTTGATTTTCTCAAAGAACCAGCTTTTTGTTTCATTGATTCTTTGAATAGTTTTATTTGTTTCTAATTGATTGATTTCAGCCCTGAGTTTGATTATTTCCAGCCTTCTGCTCCTCTTGGGTGTATCTGCTCCTTTTTTTTTTTCTAGGGTTTTCAGTTGGGCCATTAAGTTGTTTGTATGTGCTGTTACGAATTTCTTCTTGCAGGCACTTAGTGCTATAAATTTTCCCCTGAGCACTGCTTTCAGTGTGTCCCATAAATTTGGGTATGTTGTGCCTTCATTTTCATTGAATTCTAGGAAGTCTTTAATTTCTTTCTTTATTTCTTCCTTAACCCAGCTGTCGTTGAGTAACAGGTTGTTCAGTTTCCATGTACGTGTAGGCAGTTTGTTATTTCTGTTGTTGTTGAGGTCCAGCTTAAGTCCATGGTTGTCAGATAGAATACAAGGGATTATTTCAATCTTTTTGTATCTGTTGAGGCTTTCTTTATGACCAACTATATGGTCTATTTTGGAGAACGTTCCATGTGCTGCTGAAAAGAAGGTATACTCTTTTGAGTTTGGATGAAAAGATCGGTAGATGTCTATTAGGTCCATTTGATTTAGGGTCTCTGTAAGTGTTTTTATTTCCCTATTTGTTTTCTGTCTAGTTGATCTGTCCCTTGGTGAGAGTGGAGTGTTGAAGTCTTCCACTATTAGGGTTTTAGGATCAATGTGTGATTTAAGCTTTAATATTATTTCATTTACGAATGTAGGTGCTCTTGTATTTGGGGCATAGATATTCAAAATTGTGATGTCCTCTTGGTGGATTTTTCCTTTGATGAGAATATAGTGGCCGTCCTTATCTTTTTTGATTAACTTGGGTTGAAAGTCTATTTTATTAGATATTAGGATGGCTACTCCCGCTTGTTTTCTGGAACCATTTGCTTGAAAGACAGTTTTCCAGCCCTTTACCCTGAGGTAGTGTTTATCTTTGTTGCATAGGTGTGTTTCTTGGATGCAACAGAATGATGGATCCTGTTTCCGCAACCATTCTGTTAGTCTGTGTCTTTTAATTGGGGAGTTGAGTCCGTTGATGTTGATAGAAACTAGTGACCAATAATTGTTACTTACTTTTGATGTGGGGTTGGTGGTGTCACTGAGTTTCATTGCTTGTCTTCTTTTGGTTTATTTGTTGTGTAGTTATCTATTTCCTCTGTTTCCTTAGATGTAGTTGTTTTCTTTGGTTTGGGGTTTCCCTTCTAGTAACTTCTGTAGAGCTGGGTTACTATGTAGATATTGTTTAAATTTGGTTTTGTCTTGGAATATCTTGAATTCTCCGTCTATGTTGATTGAAAGTTTTGCTGGGTATAGTAGTCTGGGTTGGAATCTGTGGTCCCTTAAGGACTGTATGATTTCTGTCCAAGCCCTTCTGGCTTTCATAGTTTCTGTTGAGAAATCTGGTGTGATTCTGATAGGTCTACCTTCATATGTTACTTGGCCTTTTTCCCTTGCTGCTTTTAGAATTTTTTCTTTGTTTTGTAGGTTCAGTGTTTTGACTATGATGTGACATGAAGAATTTCTTTTCTGGTCTAGTTTACTTGGTGTTCTGTAGGCCTCTTGTATGTTTATGTCCATCTCCTTCTTTAAGTTGGGAAAGTTTTCTTCTATAATTTTCTTGAAAATATTTTCCGGACCTTTGAGCCTGATGTCTTCTTTTTCTTCTACTCCTATTATTCTTAGGTTTTGTCTTTTCATGGTGTCCTTGATTTCTTGGATGTTTTGTGTTTGGAACTTTTCTGATTTTATTTTTTCTTTGAGAGACGTGTCAATTTCCGCAAGTGTATCTTCAGCTCCTGAGATTCTTTCTTCCATTTCTTGTATTCTGTTGGTGATGCTTACCTTTGTAGTGTCTGATCTTTTCTCTATGTTCTCCAGCTCCTGGTTTTTCTCTATTTGTGTTTTCTTTATTGATTCTAATTCTGTTTTCATGTCTTGCACCATTTCCTTCATCTGTTTGAATGTGGACTCCTGCTTTTCAATGATAGCTTCTATTTTTTTGTCCGTTTCCTCTCTATGTATCACTAATTGTGCCTCTACTTCTTTGGGTATACTTGCCTGTATTTCTATGAGAGCTTTGTTTATTTCTTCTTTATTTGCCTTCATTTGTGTGGACATTTCTTTGAGAGCTTTGTGCATTTCTTCTCTGTTTGCCTCAATTTTCGTGGTCATTTCTCTGAGAGCATGATTTGTTTCCTCTTGGTTAGTCTCGATTTCTTTGGTTATTTCTCTGAGGGCTTTGTTCATTTCATCTCTATGGGCCTCTAGTAGCTGGAGAAACATAGTTTTGAGGTCGTTTTCTTGTATATCTAGTGAATTGAAGTGTCCATTGTTTTGTGGGGTTGCTGGTGAGGTCATTGTGTCCTGATTTTTGTTGGGAGTGTTCTTACGCCTGCCTCTAGCCATCTGGTTATTTATAATCCTCACTGGTTGTTCCTCGAGATTGTAGTTTGGGCTATGATCCTCTCTTTCTGTTTTCTGGACTGTTTTTTCGGGAAGATGAGAGAGGTTCACTGCTTTGGGAGTGTGCACTTTGTTTTCAGTTTTGCCTAAGTAAAGAATGTGACGCTGGCGCTATTCGCGTGCGCTTTTAGCGGGCGCAGTGTGCATGCGCGGATTCTCTGACTATTGCAGTGGCCTGCAAGCCACTATTACGCAGTTCTATTACTCAGGATTACCCTGGTGGACCCACAAGGCAGAGGCTTCACTGTTGGGGTTGCTATCCCAAGAATCCCTCTGATGCCCACACTAGGAGTGTGGGTGGCAGGGATCTCGTCTGGTTGCTTCTGTGGAGAGGCCCTGGGTCTGGGACAATCTCTCCCTAGAACGCTCACTCACTCTCTTGCAGGACCAATTGGAATGCACAGGGGTTCCCCTTGCTCACTACTCTGTTTTGGTCCTGCTGCGGAAGTGCACGGGTAGGCTATCAGTCAGCTCTCTGACACTGTGGCCTCAGAACTCGGTGTCCACCTTTCCTGTGTGCTGCCTCTTTGTCCTTTCCCTCTGCCAGGAGGGGTTATGTTGACTGGTCCCTGGGTGGCACGGGAAAGACTTAGGGTGAGTGTACTCAATCCCAGATCCCGGGCCCAGATCTCTCTGCCAGAAGCAGCCTAGCGGTAGAATCTATGTTTGCTGATCCCAAGAGAGTACCGGGTAGGGTTGAGTGTCTTCAGATCCAGAGCTTGGGTTTCTCTGCTAGGGGCCGCTGGAGAGAGGGTGCTGTGTCCTTGGCAGGCTGCCTCTCTGTCCTTCCCCTCTGACCTTCTCCTCTGCTAGGTCAAGCTTATGGAGGTGCTCTCAGGGGAGTGCCAGCAGGGGTTGGGGCTTCTCAGTCTGATCCTGAGCTGGCGGCATTTCTCTGCCGGGGGGGGGGGGGTATTGCGCTGGACCCAGGATAATCTCAGGACATGTAGAATGACCACAGTCTCAGATCCTGAGCTGCAGTTTGTTTGCTAGGAGCGGCAGGCAGCACTGGAGTTCTGTCACTGTGAAGCCACTGTGCGCCTCTTTATCCTTCCACTCCACTGCGGCAGGGTTATGGTGGCGTTTGGGGGAGTGCCCGAAAGGATTGGGTTTTCTCAGCCCCAATCTCGGGTTGGGGTACAGACAATTTGGTCTGTGGCAGATTCTGCTGGATGCCTCCTGCCTCCTCCGAAGAGGGAGTAGGGATTTTGAGCTGGGCACGCAGCTGAGATCCGTGCGCGGCAGGAGCTCAATTGTGATGTCGGCAGGTACCCGCCGAGGTCAGAGAGACCTTCCAGGGAAAGACTGGGTGATCAGTGACCAGAGGTCTGAGAGACCTTCCAGGGAAAGACTGGGTGATCGGTGACCAGTCTGGCAACTTTACTTCCCCGTTGGGTTTTTTTTTGCGACTGGGACTCCCAGCCTCAGGCACCCATGTGCCCACCAATCAGCTTGGGAAACTGATCGGGACAAGCAGGCTTGCAGCACCAGCCCAGAGACCCAAAGCCTGCGTTAGCCAGGTTCTCTTCCAGGTTCTGGCTGGGCAGCCGAGAGTGGACCCGACCGATTCCCACGCCGTGGGAGCCTCCCCTCACCTGGGAAACACGATCGATCGCTGTTCTTTTAGGGCCCAGAGTTCAGTCTCCTGGTCGCTGCTCGGAGTGTGTTGTCCTGCTTCTCAGACATGGTGTTCTCCTGGTGCCGCCATCTTGGCTCCCCTCCTCTTTATTTTTATGTCACTCTTAGGTTCTGGATTTTTATTTTATAGTGCTTTTTTAAAAGTAAGTGTAACTTTATTCTTTGCAATGGTCAAAATTTGGCTGGTGGGTTGCCTGAACCTCAGCTGCTTTTTAAATAATTTCTCATTTATCTTCCTATTGTAAAACTTTTAAAGAAAAGAGTAAGGAAATTATTTCTTTCTTCTTCCTTCACAAAATGTTTGTTTTTCTTTTCATTTTACTTAAAATCTTACTGGTGATTCCATATCAGAACCCAGAAATGGTCTTGTTCTTTGCGATCTCATTGGGTGCATTCATCACTGTGTGTTCAATATCTACTCTTCTAATGGGCACTGAAATTGTTTCCGCTGAAAATATGCAATGTATTTACACCTGCAGTGTGTTTTAATCTTATGATTCAGGCAAGGAAAAAAAAAACAGAAATAATTGGGAACTTACTAGTGAAAAGAATATTATTGAGAAAAGCATGTTTCTACGTGTAGACATACAGTTAGACTAGTACCATTTTTTTTTCCATTGTATGGTTTGGGCTTCTTTGTTAAAAATCAAGTATCCGTAGGTGCGTGGGCTTATTTTTGGGTCTTCAATTTGATTCTATTGATCCACCAGTCTGTTTCTATGCCAGTACCATGTCAGAATCTGGAAACAGCCTAGATATCACTCAACTGAAGATTGGATACAGAAATTGTGGTACATTTATACAATGGAATATTACTCAGCAATTAAAAACAGGGAAGTCATGAAATTTGCAGGCAAATTAATGGAACTAGAGAAGATTATCCTGAGTGAGGTAACCTAGAACCACAAAGACACACATGGTATATAATCACTTGTAAGTGGATATTAGGGGGCTAAGATGGCGGAGAACACTGCATCTGAGGAGCAGGACAACATTTTCCATACAGCGATCAAGAGACTGAACTCTGGGCCCTAAAACAACAGCGATCATGTTTCCCAGGTGAGAGAAAATCCCCATGGCGTGGGAACCAGTCGGTTCCACGCTCAGGCCACCCAACCAGAACCCGGAAGAGATCCCGGGTTGCACAGGCACTAGATTGTCGGACCAGAGTCACACGCCTGCGTGTCCCAATCACATTCCCAGGCTCAACGTTGGGCACACAACCCACCAGAGACTGGGAGTCCCAGTCACGAGAAAAAACCCACGGGGAAGGAAAGTAGTGGGACTGGCCACGGGTCACCCAGTCTTTACCTGGAAAAGATCTCACAGACTGGCGGGGTACCCGCTGCCATCACTGAACTGACCTCTTGCCGCCAGCACAGACTGGGGCTGTGCACCCAGCTCTCTAGCACAGACAGAGCTGTGCACCCTAGTGCAAAAAAGTCTGGGAGTTCCTGTTGGGAGAGGCCCCCACAGGGAAGGAAGGAAACAGTACTGACTTGGGCAACCCAGGCTTTACCTGGGGAAAGTCTCTCACAGACCAGCGGTAAGGAACCCCATCACTGAACTGGCCCCGAGCCAGAAGCACAAAGAATAGTTGGGCACCCAGCTCCTGTAGACTAGCAGGCAGGTTACTTGCCACCAGCCCAGAGACCTGCTTTGTACCAACTATTCCTCACAGACAGAACTGTGTGTCCCAGGACACCAGAGACTTGGAGTCACTGTCTGAAGAAATCTTCACAGGGAATTATCCAAAGGGGATGACTTAGACCACCCAGTATATCCCCAGAAAAGGTCCCGCAGACTGGCTCAAACCAGGGACCTGCTGTGCACCAGATAACCTGCTGTTACCAGGAGAGCAGTACGCACCCTCCACAGATTACTACTTGGGTACTGCGGCACAGAGCCCCAACCTCAGACCTACAAAAGCCCAGGATCACCGAGTTCAACCCCCAGGTACTGCTCCAAGGGGGAACCAGTTATCCCTAACAAACCGACCAAACCATGGGACACACAGGTTACAGCAGCAGATCACTAAATTCACAGCAAGAAACTGGGCATCTGTCTTTAGGACTTCTCCTGGTAAGAGGAGAGCCTTCTCTACCAATAAGGACCACAGGTACCATTCAGGTCTCTACGCCTGAGGTGAGCAGCGGCAACTCTTGAAAAACACCAGCCATCCAGTGACTATAACCAAAAAGCTGAGAAGGCTTCCTTCAGGAAAAACCATCTTCCTGCCAAAGGGATTCTCTCCACCACAGGATTACAGGAACCACCAGAAACCAACTCCAAACACCTAAGATAACCCAATGGGTAGAGGACAGCATAAAAGTTCAACCAACAAAAGCCAGAGCAATATGGCATCTCCAGGACACAGTTATTCAGGGACAAGTAGCCCTAGACACCCCAGCATGATTGAAATGCAAGAATGCCTCACTTAAAAACCCTAGAAAAAGAAGAAGCAGACACACCAAAAAGGAGTAGATGGCTGGAAATAATCAAAACCAGGGCTGAAATCAATCAATTAGAAACAAGTAAAACAATTCAAAGAATTAATGAAACCAAACGCTGGTTCTTTGAGAAAATCAACAAGATAGACAAACCCTTAGCCAAGCTAACTAAAAGGCAGAAAAACACCATCCAAATCAACAAAATCAGAAATGAAAAGGGGGACATAACTACAGACACTGAGGAAATCCAAACAATCATTAGGACTTACTTCAAAAGTCTATATGCCACAAAATTTGAAAACCTACATGAAATGGACAATTTTCTTGATTGATTCGACTTACCAAAGCTGAACCAGGACCAGGTAAATCAATTAAATAGTCCTATATACCCCAAGGAAATAGAAGCGGTTATCAAAAGTCTCCCATCCAAAAAAAGCCCAGGACCAGATGGTTTCAGTGCAGAATTCTACCAGACCTTCAAAGAAGAGCTAACTCCAATTCTCTTCAAACTATGCCACAAAATAGAAACAGAAGGAACATTACCAAACTCATTCTATGAAGCCACAGTCACCTTGGTACCTAAACCTCACAAAGACCCAACAAAGAAAGAGAATTTCAGACCAATCTCCCTTATGAACATTGATGCAAAAATACTCAACAAAATACTTGCAAACCGAATAAAAGAACACATCAAAGATATCATCCACTATGTCCAAATTGGCTTCATCCCAGGTATGCAGAGGTGGTTCAATATAAGGAAATCCATCAATGTGATCCACCATATTAACGAACTGAAAGAAACAAACCACATGATAATCTCCCTAGATGCTGAAAAAGCATTTGACAAAATCCAACACCCATTCATGTTTAAAGTATTGGAGAGATCAGGGATACAAGGCACATATCTAAACATAGTAAAGGCGATATACAGCAAGCCTATATCCAACATCAAACTGAATGGAGAGAAACTTAAAGCAATCCCACTGAAATCAGGGACAAGACAAGGCTGCCCACTCTCTCCATATCTCTTCAACATAGTGCTGGAAGTCCTTGCTAGAGCAATAAGACAATTGAAGAAGATCAAGGGTATACAAATTGCAAAGGAAGAAGTCAAAGTATCACTATTTGCATATGATATGATAGTATACGTGAGTGACACCAAAAACTCTACCAGGGAACTTCTACAGCTGATAAACACCTTCAGCAAAGTGGCTGGATACAAAATTAATTCAAAAAAATCAGTAACCCTCCTGTATACAAAAGACAAAAGGGCTGAGAGAGAAATTAGGGAAACAACACCCTTCACAATAGCCACAAATGACATAAAGTACCTTGGAGTAACCCTAACCAAGCAAGTCAAAGATTGTATGAAAAAAATTTCAAGTCTCTGAAGAAAGAATTAGAAGAAGATATCAGAAGATGGAAAGATCTCCCATGCTCATGGCTTGGCAGGATTAACATAGTAAAAATGGCCATCTTACTAAAAGCAATCTACAGATTTAATGCAATTCCCATCAAATTGCCAACACAATTCTTTACAGACCTGGAAAGAAAAATTCTCAACTTCATATGGAATAACAAGAAACCCAGAATTGCTAAAACAATCCTCTACAATGAAAGATCTTCTGGAGGTGTCTCCATCCCTGATCTTAAGTTGTACTATAGAGCAACAGTTATAAAAACTGCATGGTACTGGCATAGAAACAGAATGGTGGATCAATGGAACCGAACAGAGGACCCAGAAATAGACCCACACACTTATGGACACCTGATCTTTGACAAAGATGCTAAAACCATGCAATGGAGAAAAGATAGCATCTTTAACAAATGGTGCTGGTCTAACTGGATGTCTACATGTAGAAAAATGAAAATAGATCCATACTTATCATCCTGTACAAAACTGAAGTCCAAGTGGATCAAAGACCTCAACATAAAACCAGACACATTAAATCGGTTAGAAAAAAAAAATTGGGGATTACCCTTGAACTCATTGGCACAGGAAACAACTTCCTGAACAGAACACCAACAGCACAGACTCTAAGAGCAACAATCAATAAATGGTACCTCATGAAACTGAAAAGCTTCTGTAAAACAAAGGACACTGTCCTCAAAACAAAATGACTGCCTACAGATTGGGAAAGAATCTTCACCAACCCGCTATCTGACAGAGGACTAATATCCAGTATATATAAAGAACTAAAGAAGCTGAAAAATAGCAAACTTAGTGATCCAATTTAAAAATGGGGAACAGAGCTAAACAGAGAATTCTCTATAGAGGAATATCGAATGGCAGAGAAACACTTAAAGAAATGCTCAACCTCATTAGCCATTAGGGAAATGCAAATCAAAATGACCCTGAGATTTCACCTTACACCTATCAGAATGGCCAAGATGAAAAACTCAAGTGGCAACACATGCTGGAGAGGTTGTGGAGAAAGGGGTACCCTCCTCCATTGCTGGTGGGAATGTAAACTTTTACAACCACTCTGGAAATCAATCTGGCGCTTTCTCAGACAACTAGGAATAGTGCTTCCTCAAGATCCAGCCATACCACTTTTAGGGATATATCCAAAAGAGTCTCAAGTACACAATAAGGACATTTGCTCAACCATGTTTGTAGCAGCTTTATTTGTAGTAGCCAGAAGCTGGAAACAGCCCAGATGCCCCTCAACTGACAAATGGCTGCAGAAATTGTGGTACATCTACACGATGGAGTATTACTCTGCAATGAAAAATAAGGAAATCATGAAATTTGCAGGTAAATGGTGGGACCCAGAAAGGATCATCCTGAGTGAGCTGTCCCAGAAGCAGAAAGACACACACAGTATATACTCACTCATATAGACATAAAACATAGGATAAAGCTACTAAACACTGTATATCTAAAGAAACTAAGCAAGAGAGTGGACCCTGACTAAAACACTCAAATCCCATCCTGAAAGGCAAAGATGTTGGACATCAGAAGAAGAAGAAAACAGGAAACAACCTAGGAACCTGCCACAGAGGGCCTCTGAAAGCCTCTGCCCTGCAGACTATCAAAGTAGACACTGAGACTTATGGCCAATGGTTGCTCAGAGAGCATGGAATCTTATGTAAGAAGTGGGAAATAGTAAGATATGGAGAGGATGGGGAACCACACAAGGAGAGCAACAGAACCAGAAAATTTGAACACAGGGAACTTTCCAGAGACTCATACTCCAACCAAAAATATTCATGGAGATAACCTAGAACCCCTGCACAGATGTAATCCATGGCAGTTTAGTGTCCAAGTGGGTTACATAGTAATGGGAAGAGGGACTGCTTCTGACATAATCTGATTGGCCTGTTCTTTGATCACCTCCCCCTGAGGGGGGAGCAGCCTTACCAGACCACAGAAGATGACAATGCAGCCACTCCTGATGCAATCTGATAGAGTAAGATCAGAAGGAAGAAGAGGACCTCCCCTAACAGTGGACTTGGGGAGGGGCATGCATGAAGAAGGAGGAGGGAGGGCGGGATTAGGATGGGAGGAGGGAGGGGCTTAAGGGAGGATACAAAATGAATAAAGTGTAATTAATAATAATATCAAAAAATAAGTGGATATTAACACATAGGGAGAGAAAAGGGAGTGTGGGTGGGACTGAGAGGGGGAAAGGGAAGAGCTACAGCTGGTATACAAAGTGAATAAATTGTAATAAAAATAATAGTTAATTAAAAAGTTCAAAAAATAAAGAAAAAGGAAAAGATATCTATGGCGCTAACAGTTTATGAAAATGATTAAGGAAATACAATTCTAAAGGAAGTACTAATTTATAATGTTTCCTATAAGGAAGGTTTTTCTTTTACACCCTTATAAAGAGAGGATTACACCATTTGTCCCCCTCTCATTGTTCAAAAAACAAACAAGCTGACTCTGGGCTTCCTAGAAGCTCAATTTCAGGATGCAATGTAGGAGGCAGAATCACTAAGCATTTGGGGTGTCAGATGTCTGTCTCCTGGGGCTGTGATAACAACAACAACAACAACAACAACAACAACAAAACAGTAAATCTTCTTGCTCGGAACTCTGTACTGATTATGCCTTACCAAGTTTTGAGAGTCATCTCATGTTGACTAGTTTCTTTAGTCTGCCCAGTCAGAGAATTGCTCACACTGTATCTCATGCAACCACAGGGGTGTGTACTTTTACAGTGTGTATTGAAGGAGAGTAGTTCAAATACAAGGTGCATTGATATGGACTGCTTTGGCTTGGAAATGGCTTGAATGTGTCCTCTAAAGATATTTGAAACATGGTTTCAGTATGGGAACAGTAAGAGGTGGAACTTTTAACAGGAAATGCCAGTGTTACTTAGGAGTATGTACTTGGTAGAAGTTAAGGTTGTTGCAGTTGGCACTTCTGATTTTCCAATCCAGGAAGCAAGACCTGAGCAACTTTTCTGGCATCATATCTGGTGATTTGATGGTGTTTTCTTGTATATACTGCTGACAAGAAATATTAACCCATCATGAGGTGCTTACCTGAGACACAGTCTATACCATCCCCTTGTGAATACACCTCCATTAAAGTAGC
Source organism: Psammomys obesus (assembly GCF_907164565.1). Classification (NCBI taxonomy): domain Eukaryota; kingdom Metazoa; phylum Chordata; class Mammalia; order Rodentia; family Muridae; genus Psammomys; species Psammomys obesus. Next base: position 8,705,297 of record NW_026596051.1, read on the forward strand.
CTGCCTTGAGTATTTTGTTATATTACTTAAAAAGGGCAAAGACACAGACATCTTAAAATTTATTACATAGCTTTTATCCATGTCAAATAACTTTTGATTTGAGTAGAGTATTATTTGTATTACTTCTAATTAGAATTGTAGGTCATCTTGCTATATTTTTCTTCTTCAGATATATAATTTATGCTACATAAATTAAGAGCTGCTGCTCTTATAATTTATAAATTATTTTGAATCAAAACCATATGATATGTATGGTAGATTATTAAAATCTTAGTAATATTTAAATTTAAATTTCAGTAACAGACTGATTATTGAGCTTTTATATTTCAAGAAAGGATGTCATAAACTAACCATATTTTTATCTTTTGGACAGCCCTCTCTGAATATCTGTGTCTGCAAATGTATATATACTTATTGTCTATATCAAGTATATTAATTAAAGCTTTCAGAGTTTCTATTTCATTTACTTAGTGCAGTAAATAAAGACCTTCAGATTTCATATTGGTAGATTTAAATCAAACCAGGCAGTTGCAAAGGTAGTAGATGGGAGACCCACACACATTTTACTCAAATGAGTTTTCATATATTTAAAGTAAATGTCACAGAGAAAAATTGCAGGATTGTGTGATAGTTGCATATTTAGTTTTGTAAGATACTACCAACTAGAATTGTTTTTTTAAAATATTTTTATTTATTCTTTGAAAGTTTTATATATTTATTGAATGTATCTTAACTTCATCCACAGTTATCTACCCCCAACCCCTTCGGATCCCTCACTTCACCACCACCCAACTTCATCTCCTTTTTGTTATTAATAACACCATGAGTCCACTTAGTGCCGCCCATATGTGATATGTGGTGCCATTCACCGAGGCCACTGTCAGGGGCCATGTCCCAAAAGAACAGTGACTGTTTCTCCTTCAGCACTTATCAACATCCAAAGGTGCAATTTTAGGGGCACGTTTGGTATTCATGCTGTAATTTTGACTGATTTGATCTTGGGCTTGTGTAGGTAACCACAGCTGCTGAGAGATGATGTGTAATGGCTATGTCATGTCCATAAATATTTCATAGCTCTTCTCCTTATCTGTCAGCTCTTGCATTCTTTCCAACCAGTCTTCTACAATGTTCCCTTAGCCTTTGGTGTATATGTGTGTGTGTGTGGGGGGTGCTATAGATTCATCTACAAGAAGGCACTCAGGATTATTTATATATGCTTCGTGCTTTGGCTATATATGTCCCTATAGTAAACACTACTTATAGCAAAAAGTTAAATCTGTGACTAAAGTGGAGAGGAACTTTAAATCATGAGTATAAACACAGTTATTTAGAAGGCAGTTTGACAATATGACCATTTAACATAACAAGCTTCCCCTAAAGACCTATAATTTCCGTAGATGCAGGTTTTTGGCCAGGTTTTTAATATTAGTACCTCCTGGGGAGCAGGCCTCATCTCCAGTCAGAAGATGTGTTGTCCCTATGACCATCATGCCACTTTTGCACAGGGCACACATCTTGGCAGGCAGGTAAGTGTGGTAGCTTGCATGGTTCAGCACTGGTTGAATCCACCAAATACTTCCCTTTCCTGAGAACCTGCACAACACCTTCTACTATTATTAAGTAAGCCAGAAGGAAAAGAGTTTTCTGGTCAGTGAGGTTCTGTGGGTGGCCTATTTTGCTCCCAGAAAACATGAACTACTATATTAAAATCTCAAGTGCCAGGCACAGGATACTTCCCTACAAGTTATAAGTCAAAGAGTCCCTAGAATCACCCAAAACAACACAACCTCCTCCCACTGCTCCTGATTGTCCACCATAACTAGATGGTAAGAGCCTACTGCTAAAGATGCCAATCATTTCAGATTCAAGGTATAGAGCACTATTCCTAAAGAAACATCAAATTTTACATTATACCAGAGACCTGTTTGTTTGCATCCTTAGGAGTCTTTGGTTTTGTCACAGGTATTAGTTTAAGCCATTCTGAAAGAGAAGTAGTATGCTCCCAAATTTAAATGTTTATTTCTTTAGTGACTGATAATGACCATCATTCCATGTACTTTTGTCCTATTTTATAATTTAGGCACTGTTTCTTTACCAGACAAAAGACTTGCAAACATGTTTTCTTCAATATTGTAGCTTACTCTCCTATTTTTTGTCATTTTCAGAGTAATAATTTATATTTGAATGAAATAAAATGCACCAATTTTCTTTTGTATAACTCAGGCAGTCCTCACATTCACTCTCCTCTGCCCTCTCAGTGCTGCTTGCTGGGTGGCATGTGGTGCCATGCCCATCTTGGCCATGCACATTAATGTTCTATTTGAAAATTCATCAAGAATTTTGTATTTTGACAACTTTACCTGGTTATGTCATATAAATCTCATAATTTTAAATTTATACTTATGTACCTTATCCATTGAAAGTATTTTTTGTGGAACATTTACACAAAAGATACAGACTCTTCTTGTCTTGCATATAATGGTTCAGCACCACATTTTGAAAGACTTTTCTTTCTGCTAATTTTAATTTAACTGCCTCTGCTTTTCTAGTTTTCTAAGGTAGAAGCTTAAATACTTTACTTAAATTTTTTCAAATGCATTTAATCCTACAAATTCCCTTCTTAAATTTGCTATCTGTCAGACTTTTAAGTATTTTTACTTTTACTTAATGCAGCCATTTGTAGGACAAATGGTTTCACAGCAGACTAGCAGGTCCCCTTGCTTTTGTAATTTTTCTGCCCCCTTTTTCATGATGTTTCCTGAGCCATAGATTCAGGAGTTGGGCTGTAGATGTGTTCACTGGGGCTGGGCTACCCAGGATCTTTTATTCTTTGTATTTTGCCACTTGGGTTGCCGTTGTTCCCGACAAAAAGCAAAGACTAACAACAACAACAACAACAACAACAAATAACTAATTATCAAATGGTTGGTTGTGATTGGTTGTGGCAGTTCAAGTGACTCCCAAAAGCAATGCAGATTATTAGTGTAGACCTGGGTTGCCTCTCAGAGTGTGAGGATGAATCCCTAATGCTGAAGATGCCAAATGCTTACAACACTGGATTCAGGTATCAGGATGGAGCTAATCTAAAAGCCTCCTTCTTGAGATCTAGCTTCCATACTACCATGAACTATGATGCAAGCTGGGTAGAGGGCAATTAAACAGTCCTTCACAGCCATGACACCTATGAACCACAATGACCAGCAAAGCAAGATATCCAAAAAGTTGAAATAGTGGAACTCAGATGTTTATGGTAAATAACAGCTGTCTAATTGGACTTAAAGGCCCACCTTAAGTCAACAGGAAGAAGACTGTATTTGGTACTAAAGCCTAGCCAAATATCTGGGACTAGTAAAATAGGTCAAGGATCTTAGATCTTCCTCCTGGCTATTTGCTATACTAGCATAATCCCGAACAATACTGTAAACATTTTCCTTATACCAACAGATTAGTATAGCTATCACCCCTCATCAGAGAGGCTTCTTTTTAAATAGAGACCAGAAGAGAAACCACAACTGAATAAAATGCATAGACCAATGGAAGAGCCCAAGCTCTTAAGAGACAGGAAATATGAAGTGAGGTGGTAGGGAGAGGAGATAGGGGAAGAGTTTTGGGAAGGGAAAGAATATGACCAAAATAAATTGTCAAAAAATTAAAAATGAATTTTGAGGAAAAAAAGGGCACATTAGAGGTAGTAACACAGACATTTAAGTAAGTCAGTAAAGAAGGATGACTCAGTGCAGACAGTAGTCAAAGGGAAGCAGCATTGTCTCTCAGTTTTTAACAAAGTAGAACACTAGAATGCTGTGGAATATTACGACTCATAATTCCCCGATGGAAAAACATAAATGAATTAACAGTGTTGCTTCATGAAAGTGGACCCCCTGGCTGGGCTGCCTTGCCTGGCCTCAGTGGGAGAGGATGTGCTTAGTCTTGCTGGGATTTGATGTACCAGGGTGGATTGGTAGCCATGGGGGACCCCCTTCTCAGAGAAGGGCAGGGGGTAGTGGGGAGAGGGTGGTGTGAGGGTGGGACTGGTAGGAGAGGAGGGAGATGGCTGTGATTAGGCTGTAAAGTGATTAAGTAAATAAATTAATGAGAAAAATGGACTCTAATACTATAGTACCTTAATAAAAAAAAAAAGTGAACACCCATACATGTAGCTGCATTTATAGGGAGGGAAATAGAGAAAATAACCTTAATCCTAATTACTAATTCTAATTACTTAATTTTAAAAATATAATAACTTTCTTAGTCATTTGCTCTGCAAGAGCCAAAACAACTTCATAGCTATGTAAAGTACATTCAGAACCCATAAATATTAATGGAGTCATATAGATAATAAGTACTGATTAACTGTATTATTGTTGACTTGGCCTAGATAAATAATGATGGTTAATTTCAAAATAACTCTATTTCTAACAACAATGACTTATTTCCTCAGGGACGGTTAATAAATAAACCTTGCTAAACAGAACTTTCCTTTGCTGCCATGACTTCAGGATGAAGACTTGGCAGTTGTAGAGGCTGTTGTTCATAACGTCTAGACCCCATGAATATGCCAACCTCAGCTGATGCATAGTGATGAGGTCTGCATGCTAATGCTACTCAAATCCATGTGCAGACACTTAATGAACAATGTGATGGTATTGAGGTGGGGCCATTTCAGAGCAGGATTGAATTATGAAATGCCCCCTGGACTAGGCATCTCTTAAAGAGGGGATTCTCGAAGCCATTCTGTCTCTGCTCCTACCTCTTTTCTATGTGGAGACACCATCCTAAAAACGTGCCACTGTAGTACAGGTCCCCACATGATACCCTGAACTTGATAGCAACTTGATCTTTGACTTTTCTACCTAGAGAAAAGAAAATACTCTAAGAAAATAGACTCTGATGTTTCTAAACTGTTTTGTCTGTAGTGTTTTACATTATTTGTTTTTATTTTTAAAGTGAATGTATTTATGCAACCTACATGTGTGTGTGGGTACTAGTGGAGGCCAGAGAAGCATCAGATATCCTGGAGCTGGAGTTACAACCTACCATGTGGACTCTAGAACCTGAACTTGGGTCCTCTGGGAGAGCAGCAAGTGCTCTTAACTGTGCTGGTATTTGTCATGGGAGATGTGTAATAATATTGGACGTGGTTTTAATTTTCATTTTCTCAATGACAATTGTTTAGATTTCTTTCAATAAATGTGTCACTTCAAGCTTTAAATATTAAAATTTAGGTACTGTTATTGTTTTTTTCCGGGTTGCTGAAATGTGTGCTTGTCTTCACATGCTCTGTTGAGCCCTTTATCTGGCACATGATTGCAGATGGAATCCAAATGGGAATCATGGATTCATCATCTCTCAGCTTAGTTCTTTCAACTGTTGCTTCACCTATATGAAAGCTATGCTCTGAGTCAATGTTCATTTAGCAGAGTAGCATCTTCCACCGTGAGTCTTAATGTGTCATTAAAAAAGAAAGAAAACACAAAAATACAGCTTTCAAGGAGCATAAATAAAACAAGTCATACAGTATAAACTATAAGGGATATCAGGGGCCTCTGGTAAATTGTGCTCCTATTCTTATTCATGGAAAACATCTTGTGACTTTGAATCACTTTTAGTGAAAGACCTTGAATAGTCAGGCATAGCTATATTTCATTTTGGACGTTCAAAGTCTCCTTGTTAGCCTGAAATCCACAATGTTAATTCAATTTCCTACTGTAGTGGAAGTTTTGGTTGGGTTGTATGGATATGTTTTTGTTATAGTCCCAAGTGTGGGTTTCTGGGAATGCTTTGTTCTTTTCTGATAGCAGCCTTGTGAGAGGCCTTGTGATCCTTGTCAGCTGATAAACTGAGGGCACATGATACTTGAAAAACATCCTTGTATGGATTCTGAGAAGGTATAAACAGGAGACCGGAGAAGGAGAGATTGCTTTGCATTGCAATACTTTGCATGGTGTCACTGAGCTTAGCATCACTATGCTTCCTCTGGAGATGCTTTTAAAAAGAAAGACTCCAGAGAGTGCTTCAAGTAGGCTGCTGCTGGGCCACTTTTGCTGAATCATGTTGCTGCTTTTTCCTGCCACTGCCACTGGTTGCTAGTTGCTGCTTGTTGCTGCTGTTGTTAGCTGTTTGAATGGACTGCTGCTATCTTGAAGGTGAAGAGTAGAATTGCCCCCAAGGAACTACTTCTAAAGAAGTTCACATTCCCTGTCCTTATTAACCTTCTTTCTCTCCTGCCTAAGGTCAGTGGGTTGGAAGGGAAGTAGAGACACTTAAGAATCTTAACTAAAGTATGTTTTTGAAAAATCAAAGCCTATATCTTATACCTTCGAAGCTATGTCTAATCTGCCTTTTGCTGGGTGGACATAATGGAAATTATGTGACTATTCCTAAATTTTTATTCCAAATACGGTTTTTTTTAAAGTTTTTAATTTACACATTTTTTGGAATATAGAAGTTTAAGATGTCATTTCTTCATTGTTTGGTAAATTTCACTTGTAATATAAAGTGTTTCTATTCATCTTTTTATAGTTTTATAAATGCTTGGTATTTATAAATGCTATACTAAAGGAAGTAATTCATTTCTTAAAATTGAACAAGATAACTAGATTTGAAGGGAAAAGCTCAGGGCAGCAGAGGCTCACTCATTGCAGATTTAGCCCAGTTGCTATGTCTTCACTGAGGCAGGCCATCATGGTAGGCACCATTTGCTAGAACAAGTGGCTTACCCCAGGGGAGCCCTGAAGCAGACAGAGGGAGAGTATTGACATTTTCCTTCTCCTTAGCAGGCATGCCACCAATAACCTAAAGACTGTCGCATCACCTCCCAGTAACCCCAGTTTGAGAACTAGTCTTTAGCATATGGACTTTTGGGAGAGATATTAGAGCCAAATAATAACTCCAGGTAAAAAAAACCTGGTAACTCTGGTTTTTTCTCTCCTTTGCCATATCAAGGAACTAAGAGTGTCCCACCAAGTTTACCTGAGTGCATGGACTTCTTACCATCTCCACTACTGAGACCATGTCCCCATTGCAATCACTAATGAGTTATTGATCTAAGATTAGATCCAGTGATGATACCTTCTCAAATTCACACTGTGTTAATACCTTTGTGTACTTCTACAAGTTAGAACTAATAGAATTACACTAGAAAAAATACCTTATAAAGGATGTGTTTTGCTGTTGTTGTGACATTGAGTCCTTGTAATTTGAAAGGGTTGCCAGAAGAACCCTAAATACTTATGGTCTGTTACATTACCAGATGTGACTTAATGAGGTTACCCTCTTAAATCAATACTTGAATTTTCCCATACTTTTCTTTGCAGAGCTGTTTTTAATGAGGTTGTGGTTGAGAATTATCCTAATTTTATTACATTTTTTGAGAGTTGTTCTGCTTTTATGTGCTAATTTTAATTATTATATATCACTTGCTTCTCAAAAACTTGCAAAAGTCATTCTGAAACTAAATTATTTAACAAATAGATCATTTTTTACATATGTTTCACACCATTCAAATTATTTCTTTTGAGGCATTTTTAATAAAGCCAGAAAATAGCCCACCTAATTGAGATTTTAATCATTTATGATTAAAGAGTTATATAATATCTCTCATAATAAATTTAGCTCCATAATTATGATATTATTTGTATGTTTTCTAATTCTATAAGCTAATGTGTCTAATCTTTTACTTATTATTCTTTTTTTATTAAGATATATTTTTTTTACTTACTGAAAGCAATTATTTTATTGATCTAGTTAAGGAGTTTGCTTTCAGGTTCATCACTTTTTTGTAATTTTTATTTTCCGATTTGTTTAGTTTCTAAATTTTAGACTTTACTTTTCTGTCCTTTAGGTCCCTATGCTGATTAACCTTTGTCCTTGTTCAGAGATGAAAATAGTTACGGCCTAGATTATGAGTGGATCTGCTGCTGCAACTCAGAGGGTCTGTAGGTCTGGACCCTCAGCTCTCACCCTTCCCTGCTTTTGCTCTCCCACAAGCACACAGCCCTGTTTCCTTCCTTCCATGGTCTGAGCAGCTCCTCAGCAGGACCCTTTCTCCTCCCCTAAGCTGGTGGGCCTGGCCCCAAATATGGCTTCAGGACACCAACCTGGCTGTATCATCTCCCTTCCTGGTACTTGAGGTTTGTTCCAAGTGTGCCCTCCATACCGCAGAGTAGCAACGTACATTGGATCTTCCCACCCTTCTTTGTGGTATGGCCCCAGCTGAATGAAATTTTGTGTGAGGGAGGAGGAAGGGGCTGTTTCCACTGCAATTGCGTATAGCTTGGAGTTTGCATGGAAAAGCATTGAAACTTTCAGTGGATCCCGGTTTTAGGAATCGAAGAAAAAGGAAAATTTAGACAATAAAAAAGATGATGGAGTTGAAGCTTCTGATTGCTATGAAAAGAAAGGCAGCGAATGAGATTCATCCAGTGACTGTTTTGTGCGGCTTGTGTGGGATGAGAAAGCTGCTTGGTAGTGGGGAAGTTGAGCGTGTCAAAGAAACTGCATAGTGTATACCTGAAGATCGTTCACTCTCTCTCACTTCTCTCTCCTCTCCTTCCTCCTTCCCCTCTCTGTTTATCTATGTCTCCTCCTCCTCTCCCCTCTTTCCTGTTTTTTTCAATGACATTATTAAAGTATGAGACATGTTTCAAAGAGAAGACAAATGGAGGCAATAGACGGCATATTGGTGTGAAATACTGGTACCGTTGCTTTTCTCTTCCTAGAATCTCTTCTGTATGCCTAATTAGAAGCAGCACAAATTTTGAGCAACTTCCATTATGGGTTTGCTTCTACATTTGTTTTGTTGTCTTTCAAGTCAGTTAAACCAGAGGAGAAACAATGACTACAGCACCAGTTTATCTTCAAGTTTACAGAACATGTGGATATAGTATCAAATATTTACACACAATTACTTTATGCTTTAATAATTTGTAAAACAGAAAATCTGTGTGTGACTGAAAAGCAAGCATTTGGCAATTGGATGCTGGTCTAAAAATCTGTCTTCATTTTCTTGTAATTTCTCATAAAATTGCTTGAAAATTAATTAATTTTCATGACAAAGTTTAAACACAGAAAGAAAATTTAACTCAGTGAAGTGGGTACTAAGTATACTGTATAATAAAGATTGTTATTTTACTATTCATTCTTTATAAGTGTATCCGTAAATTCAGCTTGGAAATATATCTGTTTAAACAGTACAAAAATAAATGACTAATTATTATAGTAAACCTTATTACCATATGAAAAGTGATTTCAATAAATATTTTTAAAAGAGAAACTGTCCTTCAAATGCCTACTCAGAATCATTCTACCATGAAGTATAACTAAACCAAAGACTCGGGGAAAATGAATATATTCTGAAATAATACTGTGGTAGTTTGAGACAAGCAAATCCTGACAGATGGAAACTATCAGGGTGCCTCAAAGAAACTAAGGCATGCTGTTTTGTGGATCTAACAACACAGGTTTTGGGAGTTTAGTTGTTTCCGGAGACAAACCAGATAACCTATGTCTCCCTAAAAGGAAGCAGAGGAAGAATGTGAACCTGAGGAGAGCTCAGGCTGACTGACGTCTTTCTTTTTCTAAATCTTAACTGATTTGCTAATCTTCTAGACTTCCAGCTATCCAAAATATAATTTCAGACTGTCCTCTTGTATTTCTTAAATCCACCGGTGTATTGTCAGTTGGGTGGAGTATCTTTGTAGGCCAGAAACACTCCCAATATGAGCACACTATTGAAACAAATGCAACAACACAGAATCAGGGCAATGGCATAGGACTCTTTCCCCATCTGAACATGGGTGTCAGCACCAGAGCTGGGCACCTCTTAGAGCCTGGAGACAGTGAGCGCAGGAGAGAGAGAAACAAACAAACCCAACAGTATAAAATGGCTTCGGTAAACATTTGGAAACAGTAATCAGTCTGTCTAAGGAAGACTGGAACCCTAAAACACCAAATAACCTTCAAAGATTTGACAATAAATTGTAGAAAAGGATAAAAAAAATTTCCACTGACAATAGACACTCTTTTTAACATTGTAAGAGGAAAATGATCCAAGAGAGCAAAAGGCATGAACAAAACAATGATTATCGACAGAAATAATGGCTCCCTAGGTACCAGAATTGGGAGAACTTTTAAACACAGAACTTAGTACAAGGCCGCATGGTAAGAGCTGGAGGAGGTCTACCTGTCAACAACACTACTGTGAATTAGTTGGAGTTGATGACTTCTTGTTTGCCCCTAGGAGTATAGGAACCCAGTGGCCAGGATCTTATCTGTATTGAAGTTCAGACTGGCTAGATTATTCTGAATGACACTGTATGTTCATATATTCCCTATCTGCATAGTATGACATTATCTTTAGTCTTAAGTTATTTCCACAAACTAGTTCAAAGCAATGCCCAACATTTTTTTTTTTTTTAATGACAGCAACCACATGAGATTGCAAAAGAATAAGACCATTAAAGCCAGTTGTCTCACATTCTGGAATTATCTGACACAGAATTTCAATTATGTTTACTCAATGTATGTACGTATTCAATAACATAGAAATCAATAATGAAGATTTTTATAAAACAAATCAAAAAGAAAGTAAGCTGAGAGTTCTCTAGTAATAACATAAATAGGTCAAAATATAGAGCTAAGATAAAGTAGAAAATCTGATGGAAGATGAACAAAAAAGTATCCAAAAAAAAATGTCAGCACAAAGCAATAGATTAGAACATTCAGAGAGCATATAGTAGAAGGGCCTAAACAAAGCATTAAGTATTTAAATTCTGACACCATAGTCTTTGAGGCCATTTAAACTTTGTCATTATGCATAAAGACATAATATGTAGGAGAGAGAAAGGGCAGTTCTAATAAAATTTTATTTAAAAAAATCTGGAAGCTGATTTGGTCAAGGTGTCACATAGTTGCTCATTCCTAGACCCATTTTTCAGAAATTAAGGTATGATATTATTATTAGAAGATAAGATGCAACATACCATTTAAAATATTATAGTTGTTAGCATAAAACAGAGGCTACAGATGAGGCTTTAGAAAAAAAAAGGAAAAAATTATTGTAATATACAACTTAGGATATCATTGTGAACCTGCTGAAAGGAACAAAGATAAACATTAATGGCAAAACAAAGACAAAACAAAACAAACAAACAAACAAAACAAATCTTAAACTGCCTCTGAAGAATTGAAGAGCAAAAAGGAGCAAGCTCCACTCTGGAATTCGGAGGACAGCCTTATGAGAATTGAAAGAAATTGGTAACTAGAGGTCCAGAATGAGCAAATACATTTCAAACTAATTAGGATATATTAATCATAATGGGCGTCATCATGCCATTTCATACATGTGTATAACATACTTCAATTATACTACATGTGAACAGATTCTATAAAAATGAAAACAAAATAAAGAGCTTCAAACGAGCCATTGATGGAAAATTTCATCTATGTTTTGTTTATGGGATCCTTGAGGCAGAAGGGAAAGTGTCTTGAAAGGAGGTTGGAGAGGAACTGCAGGGACTCAGTCAGGAAGGTAGGTGTTAGAATTGTTGAGGGCAGAAAACAATAATGACTTCGTAAAGAAAAGTAGCTGGCACCTACAAAGGGACTGTGGTTGTCCAAAACACAGATAGTAGGACCGCATCTGAATGATTGTAGGACCAGGTAAGTGCTGTGTAGGTCCTGCCACATGCATTAAGCAACTCACAGCATTTACAGCTGAGATTGTATCTATTCCAAGCCTGCACTACAGCACAGAGGTGATCACAGAAAAAGATGGTCATTGCTGCCGGCAGGAAAAAAATGACCCACGGGCTATTTGTGACTGCATGCCAGGAAACAGCCACGTGTCTTAAGTGTCTTCTAATCCATTTTCTCATTTGACTTTTAGAGCAGTGCAGTGGTAGATGCTGGGAGCATTGTATATCCTTACCATTCTTTGGGTCATCAGTTCTAATTATGGAAGACACTGACAGTCACGTAGAGCACTCTGCACCCCTAGACTGTCCTCAGGAATAAATGTGGCTAAATGTATTTGAACTCTGGATAACTGTCAGGAGAAATTGAGTAAAGCCACAATAGTGTGAGCACATCAAAAGGATGGCATGTATAAATTTAGACTTTGTGTTTTAAGTTGTCTTGGCAGGTTGTGTCATCTTCTTCAGACATGAAAGCTGAGCAAATAAGGCACCTCTACAACTGTAATTAAGAGAATCGTTTCCAAGCTAATTATGCCATATTTATTCATACCAAATAAAACTGTGTTGACAGGTAGTGATTGAATGCAGACATGGGCTGTCAGGAAAAGGGGGGGAAAGAAGCTCTTAAAATAGGATAAACGTCGACAATTTTGAAAAGCAAGGGGACCGATTTCTGGATCTGTTCCGGGAATGCTCTCAATTCATGCTGTACAGTCCCTCCAGTTAGCTACTTAACTGAAGCACTAGGTGATGCAGGAATCCTGTCACATCCGTGTCTCTGAACACCACTCGAGAATTGAGTCCATGGTCTTCAAAGAGCTTCAATATGCAGTTTATTATTTTTGTAGCTACAAGGCAGGTGCTATTTTTCTACTTTACAGCTGTGGAAAGTAAGGCTCCTAAATACTAAATCACTTGCCTGAACTTGTCAGTCACAAAGAGGCAGATAGAAAAACCAAACTCATGTATTTTAAATGAAGGTCTCATGTGTTTTCCACAAAACTAACCACAAAGGCACGATAAGGAAAGTGTCAATATTGTCAAATCATCATGCAGATGCATTGCTGTAAACTTCCAACGAACCAGGACTCCCTGCACATATGACTTAGAACACACAGAGCCTTGCTGAATTCTTATGTGGCAGACACAGCTTCCACATAAATCCTGCTCCATGAATTTAAGCTTCTAGCCACACCAAATTCTGAACATTTTCAGAACTTGATACACATTGTCAGGTAGTTTTCCAGAAATATATGGATGTACATCCACAGCAGAAAATAAGTATTTCAGCAAGTTACAACATTATCTTTTTCTATCTTTTTTATTTTGGCAACTACTTATTGTACACCAACACTCTCTAAGGACACAGCGGTGGAAAACAGGCATACTTCCATTTCTCATGGATCTTAGAGTCTAGTAGGGGAAAATGCCAATAGGAATAATAATTCCAGTGTGAGCATCTTTCTGGGCACATCCACCATGCCAGGGCACTGTTTTGATACTCAATGCATACTAATGTAATTCTCCTACAATTCCCTTAAGACACGTAAAGAACAAACATCTCTAAGACAAAACTCCAAAAGTGAAAATGCCCCCAAACCTGAATCTTTTTATATATCATTATGGTACCAGAAAGGAAAAGCCCATAGCATAGAATCTTGTTCCATGCACAATTAATAAAAAAAAATCATATAATTTTAGCATTGGGCCATTTGCATATGAGCTATAAACAAGATTTTAAGATATCTTGTTTTTTTTAAAATACTTCCAAATCTGAGAAAGTACAAACTACAAGATGCTTTGCTTTTGAAGTGTTTAGAATAAGTGAAACACAATTGAATGAGGCCATCATTCTTTTTTTTATTAATTATACTTTATTCACTTTGTATTCCCCCATAAGGCCCTCTGTCTTCCCCTCCCGATCTCACCCTCCCACCCCCTTCTTCATACATGCCCCTCCCCAAGTCCACTGATAGGGGAAGTCCTCCTCTCCTTCCTTCTGATCTTAGTCTATCAGGAGTGGCTGCATTGTCATCTTCTGTGACCTGGTAAGGCTGCTCCTCCCTCAGGAGGAGGTGATCAAAGAGCAGTCTAATCAGATTATGTCAGACGCAGTCCCTCTTCCCATTACTATGTAACCCACTTGAACACTAAACTGCCATGGACTACATCTGTGCAGGGGTTCTAGGTTATCTCCATGCCTGGTACTTGGTTGGAGCATGAGTCTCTGGGAAGACCCTGTGTTCAAATTTCTGGTTCTGTTGCTCTCCTTGTGGAGTTCCTGTCCACTCCAGATCTTACTATTTTCCACTTCTTACATAAGATTCCATGCACATTGCCCAACAGTTAGCCATAAGTCTCAGCATCTGCTTTGATGGTCTGCAGGGCAAACCACCCTCTGTGGCAGGTTTCAAGCTTGTTTCCTGTTTTCTTCTTCTTCTGATGTCCTTCCTCTTTGCCTTTCAGGATGGGGATTGAGCATTTTAGTCAGGGTCCTCTCTCTTGATTAGTTTCTTTAGATGTACAGATTTTAGTAGGTTTATCCTATATTACATGTCTATTTAGTGAGCTGCCCCAGAAGCAGAAAGACACACACGGTATATACTCACTCATATAGACATGTAATATAGGATAAACCATCATTCTTTTGCACAAAGGAAGAGCAGGAGAGACAGAGAGTGAAGAGGCTGGGAAAGCCCTCCTCCCTTCTAAGGGGTAGGGGTTGTATTTGCACCTAGAAATGCCAGCACTTATAGTCTCTGCCTCTGTCACCATTTGATAATCATGCAAGTGATTGTTAAACCACATGCCATGGTTACCTGCTCTCCTTGTTCTCCAGTTCACGACACTTACCCTGCACTGTGAATAGACTTGGGTACAAATACTTCTCTTTTTTTGTTTTGTGTTGCAACTACTTTTTTACACAGAGACAGCATCATAAACGGTTCCCACGTTTGCCTTCAGGTATCTTTTACCTGTTAAAAAACATGTTATAACCAACTCCATCTCTGAACAACTTAAAACTGTTTGTAGTGGGGATTCTAATTCCAGGGATGCAGCAGTCTGCCAGAAGGAGAGCTAAGAGGCAGCTTTGATGTTCCCTGCTCACTCTCTACATTCTGAGGAAAAAAGGGGATGGAGTTTATATTGGGGACAGGATAAAGAAATGGGATTTGATATTCTGTGTCCTGTCTCTTTATAGTACTTTATAGTATCTGACAAGAGTGTTCCATCTGCAGTCTGTCAGCGTTAGCTCACCAGATGTGTAGTAAATGTCTAAGTTCCAGAAAAGTAAAAGTAACACAGAAACTCTAATCCCATCACACAGTCATGAGAACTGTCTAGTTAGTTTTGCTTTTCACAAACCTTTATATGACAGAGTGAGAACCTCTGTCTCCCAACTACTGTCCCATGCCTTTCAATTTCACACAGAAAATATCCTCATTACACACACACAAACACACACACACACACACACACACACACACCACCACCACCACCACCACCACCACCATATTGCATTGGCTTAATTTGTTTCCTTTCTACATTAAACAAATTTATCATAAGATGTCAACAGGGCCTATAACATTTGAGTATTCCCACACAAACTCATGATGAAATTGAATTCTCCTTGTAAAGTATCAGGAGATGGGAGCATTAAGATGTAAATGGATTAATAACTCCACAGTTAAATGGGTTAGTGGATGAGTGGTGTTCCATTGGGATTTGATTATAAAGCTGAGCTCTCGCTGCTTGGTGTTTGACGACTTCTGACCCAGAAAAGAGGCCCTCATCAGATACTCAGCTGTTAGCTCACCTTATAGCCGTTAACAAGAACAATATAACAAACACGTGTTTCAAGATTCTATGTACAAAATCCATTACAGAGTCTCTCATCTACCCCAAATCAATAATCACTGCAAGAGCTCTGCCTCTGCACACTCACTGCTTTGCCTATACCCCCAACTTTTGAACAAAGTTGCCTTCTAATTCATTCGCAGAGTAGCTGCATGCCAGTTTCCTCATGCCTCACCCAACAGCAGCACAATAGTCTGAATGCTCCTATCTCTTCAAAATGGTTAAGCTGAGGTGACTGTATGGAGACATATAACATTTGTGGAGTGATTATATCATGATAGTGGAGTTCTGATGAGGTTAGGGACTCCTAAAGTTAAGTGTAGAGGAAATCATTCCCCAGTCTACCACAAGGTGGCCAAAACCAGAAAATGGGCACTCACTGAATCTAGAATTAGCCAATGCCTTGGCTTGACCTTGAACTTCAGGCCTCCAGAACTGTTAGAAACAAATTGTTTCTGATTCTAATATACCTCATTATGATATTTTATGCTGGCAGTCTAAATAAATAGATGAAACACAGGCTGTGATTATTTTTTTCTCCAAAGTTATTGGTCAGAATTGATTTTCTTCCATATTGTTTCATACTTTCTTGAAAACTGCTGGAGCTGAACTTTGGCAATTTATTTATTTTTTTTATGAACTCTTGCTATGTTTGCTTATTTTGTGTGTATATGTGTGGAGCATTCACTTGTGGAGTCAGAGGACAGCATAAGGGAGTCAGTGTTCTCCTCACACCATGCCTGTAGAGCTCAACTAATCAGTCTGGGTGGCATATGTCTTTATCCACGGTGCCATTACTACAGCCCTTTGGTGGGATTCTTGATATTAGTATTTCTTGATCTTTTTTGTTGTGTTCTTGCTTTCTCCAGTGTTGCTTTTGTCCTGATTTATCACAGTATTTACCTAGATACCAAGTTCTACTACCCATGGTTTTATTGTATATTATTATAGAAATGTTATACAATTTTCCTTAATGTATTGTAGTTTCTTTTCTGTATCTTAAAAAGAAATTCTAATTTCCCATAAGCCATAGATCTTCACAAATTCAATTTTCACAAATTTAATTTACTTATTTTTCACATTAGGATCCCAAATGCCTGGGATTTGTTTTTGCTTAACTGTGATGAAGATATCTAATTAAATTCGTTTCCATATGGAAACTCAATTTTCTTGGTAACATTTATTGGATAATATCAGTGGGAACTAGGCTTGTACGTAGACCACAACTAAAAATTAAGTTTTCTTTCATGACAGGGAGTGAGGAAGCAGCAGTTCAGACATGTGCCAGGAAGAGTCATCTGAGAGCACACTCCTTCTGCGGTCTGTTCCATAAGATTCTGGCTCCCAGAGTCCATTTCCAGAAGTAAACACAATACTGAATCTTCCCATCAATACTTGTATGTGGCATGTGTATGTGATTTAGAGTTCCTTTTCAATTTTTTATGTTAATTTTGCTTTGTGACTGAAATGGTGTAAACTAATTTAGTAGAGGCTTATTGTCATGTGGCATATATTTCTAAGGAAATAAAAGTTTTATGTGGCTTAGAATTGTACTATTTAGCACAATACAGTCAGATTTTCTTTATCTATCTATCTATCTATCTATCTATCTATCTATCTATCTATCTATCCATCTATCTATCTATCTTGATTTTTTGAGACAGGGTTTCTCTGTGTAGCCTTGGCTATCCTGGACTTACTTTGTAGACCAGGCTGGCCTTGAACTCACAGAGATCCATCTGTCTCTGCCTCCTGGAGTGCTGGGATTAAAGGCATGCACAACCATACCCAGTTGACTTTTCTTTTTAAATGAGAATATGCAGGGCTACAGAAATCTACAGTAGCATTATATTCTCTAAGGACTATGTATTTCTGGATATTTAAATGCTGCTTGCTATTTCATGTCCATTCTGGTTGAAGATGGTGTTACTTTGCTTGCTGGAGTTTTATGGGAATTTACCTTTTCTTCTGAGGATATTCAAGAATTTCTCCTGTACTTTCATTGTGAAACTATAGCTGGGTATAAAGAATGTGGTTCTGGCTAATCAGAATTGACATTGACAGATATTTAAGTTTTAGACCTTTTGTTGTGTTTATTAATGTCTCAAATATCTACAGTTACTGAAGATATTTAACAAAGACTATTTAACTATTTAATCCATTTACCTCCCTACTCAGGCTAATTTTCAAATCTGCTCAAATTGTGGCTAGGAATTTGGATTGGAGTTTTCAACGACAATGGACAATGTCGTTTTTAAATTGTGGAGCTTCTTTTTTTAAATTTTTTATTTAACTTTTATTAATTACACTTTATTCATTTTGTATCCCCCCATAAGCCCCTCCCTCCTCCCCTCCCGGTCCCACCCTCTCCCCCTTTCTGCATGCATGCCCCTCCTCAAGTCCACTGATAGGGGAGGTCCTCCTCTCCTTTCTGATCTTAGTCTATCAGTTCTCATTAGAAGTGGCTGCATTGTCAGGGTTCTAGGTTATCTCCATGAATAGTCCTTGGTTGGAGTATGAGTCTCTGGGAAGTTCCCTGTGTTCAAATTTTCTTGTTCTGTTGCTTTCCTTGTGGAACTTCTTCTTATACTTACCTGTTCAGTCTGCAGTTCTTTAAGTATATGTTAGTTTTTCATTTATTTTAATAGTTCAGATTCAATTGTTTGCATAGACTCTGTTACCTTTTGTGTCCTTTCCTCTTTCTTTGTTTCTTTCTGATCTCTCCCATGGGTCTCATAGTATTATATTTTCCTACAATTCTAATTATAAAGGGCAGACCATTTTATAAGTACAATACATTTTAAAAGAAATTATTTAATTGTTTTGATTTTTTTCTTATCTCACTCAAATTTTCTGCTCAAATGCCAACAGTATCACTATGTATTTTTCCTTCTATGTCACTCCATTCTCAAGGAAAAAAAAAAGAATAAATAAAAAATGCTCCTTGTGGGGAAAAATAAAATAATACACCTACTTGTCTGCCATTTGTTCTTAAAAAAAAAAAAACATAGAAAACTCACCAATCCAACTCATACCACCTGTAACCTATTTTCATCATGATATATTTGCATATTTTATCCAACCATTCCATTACTAACAAATAGTCATCATAATGCCACAATTTTTTCCTAAGAAATGCAATAGCAAAAACGAAAACTATGTGATGTACATTCACATGCTGGCATTTTAACTGCCCCGTAGTTCTAGGAGTAACAGGATGGGGGTGAAGCCAGAGGAAGAGTTTAGAGGCTTTGGTAATGCTTGCTGTCCCATGCCAGCCAAGGAAAGGGAAGCGGGACAATGTAGGTCCACCACCACACATGGCACACATTCCAGCTCCCAGCCGGCACGGCTAGAGGACTCATCATGCCTTTGACCCAACATCTACACTTTCCAGAATTCTTTAAATTTACATAAAAAACCAAAAACGGTGATTTCAAATTATTCCATAAGGTAGAAGAGGAAGAGGAGCTTCCAACCTTCCCCATTTTATTGCTATCATTACACCGACAGAACAAATTAAAACACAAGTATAGATAAACTTCCCAAAGGACATCAACACAAAAATTCTGAATTAAGCAATTACAGATCAAATTCTAGAGCACATAAAAAAAGATCATTCACCAGGCTCAAGTAAATCCATTGTACATAAATCCAAACAAACCTAACACAGAAACGGATGCAAGCCTAGAAACCACATAATCAACCCAATAGTCCCAGAAAAGAATTTTGGAAAATTTAACATCCCTTCATAATAAAAGTCCTGGAGAGACTATAGATGGGAAGAGTGCATCTCAACATGCTCAGTGTTGACCATACACAACATGCATATAGGTGACATCATGCTAAACAAAGAAAAATGAATTATTTTACCACCAGAAACAATATAAGGGTGTCCACCTTGCTTACTACTCTTCAGTGTAGTGCTCAAAAATCTTAGCTAGAACAACAAGACAAAAGAAATAAACTAGATACAAACAAGAAAAGTCAAATATCCCTATTTACAGATGACTATGACTTTATACTTAAAAGACCTTAAAGACTCTCCCAGACAATCCCTACAACTGATAAACACTTTCAGCAAAGTAGCAGGAGACAACATATAAAAGCAGTAGATTCTGTGTATGCCAGTGACAGACATATTGAGAAAGAAATCAGTGAAACCATCCATTCACAACACCCTCAAAAAGGAATATCTTAGAATAAACGAAAGGAAATAAAAGACGTCTACTGTGAAACCTTCAAAACACTGAAAAAAGAAGTTGGGAGACTGAAAGATGGAAAGACCTTCTGTGCTTACAGCCCAGAAATATTAATGTTACAAAAACAATAATCCTACTAAAAACAATCTATAGATTCAGTGCAATCCCAACCAAAATACCAGCTCCATGCTTCACAGAATTAGAAAAACAAACAAACAAAAAACAAACAAACTTAAAATTCATAGGAAAACACAAAATACTCCACATAACCAAAGAAATCTTAAGCAACAAGACTAATGTTATAAGTATTATTCTAAATGATTTCAAGATACACTACAGAAATACAGTACTTCAAAAAACAAAAACAATCAAAAAACTATTTTTAACAAACAGCCAAAGAAAGGTTAGACATAAATTCATAGAATGAAACTTAATTTTTCTCCTTCACTATCTTTGTTTCTTTTTTTTTTTTATTGCTGTCATAACAAAATAAAATAAAACCCAACAACCTCAGACCAAAACCAAAACCAAACAAAAACAAAACCTCAGAGTCAAAGGAATTATTCTGGTTCGTGGTTCAGGCTAGAGCCTGTAATGGTGGAGAAATCACAATGGCAGGAAACTGAAGGCCCTACTTACCCTGTTTTCACGGTCAAGAAGAGACGGATGCATGCTGCTGCTCCATTTATTCAGTCAAGCATCCCAGCCAGGATGTGGGACTACCCATTGTTGGTTTCTACTTCATTTATTTAAAATTCAAAATACTCCTTGATAGACATGCCCGGAAGACTGTCTACTGTGTGACTGTGGATACTGTCAAGTTGACAGCACTGACCATCACAATTCTGAAAATCTTTTATCATCCAAACACCAAACTACTAGCTTTAATGCTGCAATGCCTTGAAAGTTCCTCTGGCAAATGAATTGCCCCATTGTACTTAAATTCATCTGTACTTGATTTTGAGGATATGGGCGCAATGAAGCCAGACTCCTGGCCAAATATCACACAAATAGCTCCTAGCCAGGTTCTTCATTAAGGCCATGTTTCTTCTGAAACCTTAGGAGCTAGGCCTTCACTGTCTATGTTTCTCTCAGCATTAATGCGTTTTAAGCTCCCACCAGAATAGACCAGTAAGTACTGTTTACATTAACGACTTTCCCATATCAAAGTTTCAAACTCTTTCACATTCCTCTCACAAAACAGTTCCAATGTCCCAAGAACCACACGGTTAGCTTTATCACAACACTAGCCACACTTCTTGTTACTAGTTTCCACCTCAACTTTTTCCTGTTGCTGTGACAAAAAATCTTGAGCAAGAGGCACTTAAGGGAGAAAGGATTATTTTGGATCACTGTGTTGGGTTATAGTGTATGGTGGTGGAAAAGTCACAATGAGAGGAACCTGCAGGAGCTGGTCATGCTGTGTGTGGAATCAAGAAGCAGAGCATGATGGGTGCATACTGCTGCTCAGTTCTGCTTCTCCATTTATAGCATCCAGGGTCAAAGTCAGAGAACGGAGTCAGCAACTGTGGGAGTCTATTCCTACCTCAACTGTCACAGTCAAAATAGTCCTCCCAGACATGGTCAGAGTCTCATCTCCTGGGTGATTCACGATACTGTGGAGTGGACAACACGAACCGTCACCCTCACCCTGCGCAAAAAATGTCAACTTCAAATCAATCAAATATTTAAACATAGAAGCTGAAACTCTGAAACTGCTAGAACAAAAATTCGGGAGTACGCTACCGGATATAGATATGAGCAAGGAATTTCCAAATAGGACGATGGTTGCTCAAGAAGTAAGGCCAAAAGTGGAAGAATGGAACCTAATAAAATGAAATTTCTGTACAATATAGGAAACTATTAATTTACTGACAAGGCATGAAAGGAAAAAAAAAAAAACCTTTAGCAGCTATAATACATATGGTAGAGGATGAGTAGAAGCTGTAAAAGAAATAAACCAAACATTAATAAAACAAACGACCCAATTTTAAAAATGAGCCATGAAACCAAAAATTCTCCAAAGAAGAAATATAAATATCTAATAAAGACTTTAAAAACTTCTCAACATGGGGGCTGGATAGATGGCTCAGAGGCTAAGAGCACTAGTTGCTCTTCCGGAGGTCCTGAGCTCAATTCCCTGCCACCACATGCAGGCAGAACAGTGTATACATAATAAACAAATCTTTTTTAAAAAGTTTTCAACCTCCTTAGACATCATGGAGATGCAAATTAAAATTATTTACCACCATGAAAGTCAGTAGAGATCTAAAAAATGCTAAAAAAAATAACTTCTACATAAAGTAGCCATAACACTTTTGGTTATGAACCCAAATGATTTGATAGCCTATGATAGGAATAGTATACATCTATGCTTATTGTTTGTGTATTCACAATAGATGAGCTGTAGATGTCTGTTGATGGATAATGAAAATGTGACACACACACATTATATATATATATATATATATATATATATATATATATATATATATATAATTTCCAAGATTTTATTCACCATAAAAATGAAATCTACAGTAAAGTGGATGAAACTATAAAATACTATAATGAGTATGAGACTCAGCCCAGAGAGACAAACACTGCATGTTCATTTTCTTATGAAAAGCCTTGCTTTGGATTTTAAGATTTTTTCTGGCTGGGTTGTAGTGATTGTTATTGAGGCCAGTAAGCAAAAACAGAGACATGGAGCACTAGTGAGACATTAAAGGAATAGCAGTTAGTAGCAAAATTCAGAATGTAAAAGTAGCAGTGGAGGAATATTATGCACACAAAGTTTAAAAGGAGATGGGAGGATAAGGGGAAAGGGGGATGCAGGAGAAAGTTAACAAAAATAAAGATGTATGAAATAACATATAGAAACCTACTATTTCATCAAGTAATTTAAAAAGAACACAGAACAGAGGTTGGACAATGCTCTTCCCATAAGTCGTAGACTTTTAAAGGAAAGTCCCAGTGCCAGGTGCAGGATACCTCCCTATGATTTATTTGCAGAGAAATCCTATATATTCCCATAACACCATAGGGCATTTTCATTGCTTTTCATTTCCCACCAGAGCTATATGGTAAGACATATAGTTGAAGACACCACACACCTTGGTTGCAGGACACAGAGAGGTCAAGTTTGAACTAAGGTGGATGTTGTCTACAGGCTAGCTTTCATATTGCTGTATGTAATGTATGTAATGAACAGTCTTACCCTACTGTGTACCCTACATGTTACAGTACCAATATGCCATGTTTAATATCCCTACTGGTGAAACTGTGGCTTGACTGTTGATGATTTATTAGATTTGGAGCCCAATCCATTGGAGGGGTTACAAAGCTAATACTATAAACCTGGTTAAAACCTGTGGCTAGAGAGGTCACTGGCCTTAGGGAAGAACCTATTACTACTGTTCTGATAAATGGACATGCTGTCAAACTGCCTTCTAATCTTTTATGTCTATGTATATAGACTACTGCTACTCTGAGCCTAGGGCCGAGAAGCACCTTCATGCACTTGACAACAGGTAATTGAGAAAGTCATATCTGGTCAAAGCCCTGAGAATGATGAGACCTAAGCCCCAAGTCAGACGTTCCCTAACGTCACACAAAAGGGGCTGACAAGATGTAAGTGCCAGGAGAGGGGGAAGAACTATGTGAAATGTTGCCATGAATACAAAATTGGGTGTTGCTGTCACAAGCACAGAAATTATGGACACTTTAATAAGACCTGTGCAAAGACAGGAGCCCTCAAAAATTTCATCATAGATGGGACAAATGCCAAGATGTGATCTCCTACCTCTTTCTAAGAGCTATTGCAGTTGATGGTTGCTGATGTCATTTTCTTCAAAGGTATATTCACCGGTAAGTTGCCCATGCCTCAGAGAATAGACTCTTCCCCAAGCTCATACAAGAAAACTCCATGGGAAAAACAGAAGAACTAAAAGTTGAGAAGGTATTCAGAGGGAGAAGGTGATAAAATAGGACAGGGCAAGGGGCTAAATATAAACCACAGATTGTTAAAAATAAATAAAAATTCAAAACTATGAAAAGGAAACTATATAACATTTCAATAGAAAATAGTTGTTATAAAATGTTATGATTTGTCTTGTTACAATTTTCTATCTGCTTTGTTCTATCACCCTATATGCTCTGAAAGTGTACTTTTAGAGTACACTTTTTTATAATCAATTACTTGTAAAATCTTAAGGCTCATTACAGAATCTATGTATTCTATTCAGTATTTTCATGGTACGTTTTTATCATTATTGGTTATCTTAGTTAGGGTTTCTTGCTGCAACAAGACACCATGACCAAAAAGCAAATTGGGTGGCTGGCTCTTTGATCACCTCCCCCTGAGGGCTGGGGCAGCCTTACCAGGCCACAGAGGAAGACAATGCAGCCAGTGCTGATGAGACCTGATAGGCTAGGGTCAGATTTAAGGAGAGGAGGACCTCCCCTAACAGTGGACTGGGTGAGGGGCATGAGAGAAATGAGGGAGGGAGTGTGGAACTGAGAAGGGAGAAGGGAGGAGCTGGGATACAAAGTGAATAAATTGTAACAAATTAAAAAATTAATTAAAAAAGAAAGTTGGATAGGAAAGGGTTTATTCAGCTCACACATTCAGGTCATAGTCCATCACCGGAGGAAGTCAGACAGGAACTCAAGCAGGGCAGAAACCTGGAATCAGGAGCTGATGCAGAGGTTGTGGAGGGGTGGGGCTTACTAGCTTGCTTTACATGTTTTGCTCAGCCTGTTTTCTACAGAACCCAGAACCACCAGCCTGGGACAGCACCATTCACAATGGGATGAGCCCTCCCCTGGTAGACCCTACCCTGTTGATCACTGGTTGAGAAAATGCCTTGTGGCTGGATATCACAGAGGGAGGCCTTTCCTCAACTGATGATCTTTTCTAGGATGACTTTAGCTTGTGTCAAGTTGACACACAAAACCAGCTAGTACATTGGTTATCAGCTGTGTCATTGTTTGCTTCTTCTTGCTGTGATAAGCATCATGACCAAAAGACATCTGGGCAGGAGTTTATTGGGTTTTCAGGTTACAATCCACCTTTGAGGGAAGCTGGGGCCAGAATTCACAGAAAGAACCTGAAGGCATGACCTGAAGCACAAACCATGGATGAATGACTGCTTACTGGCCTACTCCTCCATTGCTCATGTTAAGCTACCATTTTGAGCCAAGCTCAAATGTCCAGGTAGGGAACCACCCACAGTGGTCTGGGTCCTCCTAAATCAATTAGCAATCAAGAAGATGGCCCACAGATATACCAACAGGCTTATCTGATCAAGGTAACTCCCCAACTGAGACTCCTTCAGATATCAATGGGATTTGTAAAGTTGAGAGCTGAAGCTGACTAAGAGAAGCTAATTCATAGAGAAGTCTGCTAGAATAGGCTCAATATCTCAAAACTGTTGAGAGATTTTCCAGTTGCTTTCCTAGGATCCAAGGAGCTCACCTGTTGATACATTTTTTACTAGCACCTTGACTTTGGAATGGCTGTGATGAGTAATGTTGGTTATCAACTTGATTGGATCCAAAGTTACCTAAGAGACATGCCTCTGGGTGAGATTGCAATGATATTTCCTGGAGGGACTAACTGGGTCCCTCCCTTAGGAGACCCTGCCTCAGAGTGGGTAGCATTTTCTTGTGGCAACCTAGATGCCGAGTGGTCTAGAACAAAGCAGGACAGGGGCTATCTCTCTCCTACCGCCTTTGCTCCTCACTGTTTGCTGCCTCTACCCTGCTGCTGTTATTGTCACCCTTTGCTGACACAGACACCCAGCTTATTTGGCCTTTCAATTAATGCTAGTGGCCTTTAAAAGCCTAAAAATTCTCCAAGCCTTTGCTGCCAGACTGTAAGTCTGAGCTCTGAGGCATTCTCATGGACTGTCATATTTTCAACCTCTTCAGTATACAGCTTTCCACTGGCACTAGTGAGCATATATTGTATAAGCCAATATAATAAACTGTCCCCCTTTTAAATGTATATTCATTCTACTGACTGTGCTTTTCTAGAGACCCTTTGCTTACAGTATAGTGGTCTTATAATAAACATTGTAAGATAAGATAAATCAGCTCTCTCTACCTCTTTCTTGTGACTCATGCTTTTCTGATTATTTTAACTTATGCACCTTGCTGTTTTCAGTGGTCAGGAAAGTAGGAAGAGGTTTTCTATTGTCTACTCAAGGTAATATCATGGCTTCCCCTTCTTGCTGCAGAAGCAGAAGCAGAGTCTATCCTAGGTCTTTGCTGCATACAACAACGTATGCTCCACTCACCTGAGCAGGTGTGAAGGTCCTATCCTTAGGATATTCCTTGTACTCATTTACCCAACCAACTGCCGCTGCTTAGTCCTCTTTTTAAATACTTAGTTTTATAGACAGTAAAGGTTCAAATCCCGTAGTTTAGTGATATTTACATGTGTAGATGTGACATCAGTCATCATTGTCCTTCTCCATCTCAATCAACACAACGAATTTGTATCTTGACCAATCTATTGACCTGTTCTTGAACTTCAAGTAAGCAGACACATGCACATCTTGGTTTCAAGCTTCTTTTTACTCAGTATAATATTATAGAGATGCTATTATATCTTTTTAAATTTTTTTTATTTTTTTAATATTAGTTACAGTTTATTAACTTTGATTTCCAGCTGTATCCCGCTCCCTCATTCCCTCCCATTCCCACTCTCCCCTTCCTCCTCTCCTCCCTGCCCTTTTCCAAGTCCACTGATAGGGGAGGACCTCCTCCCCTTTCATTTGACCCTGGTTTATCAGGTATCTTCAGGACTGGCTTCAAAGTCCTCCTCTGTGGCCTAGCAGGGCTGCTCCTCCCTTGGGGGGGGGGGAGGTTAAAGAGCCTGCCATTGAGTTCCTGTGTTCCCCTTACTAGGGTACCCAACTGGATACTGAGCGAGATGCTACTATAGCTTACATATAACAAGTACCTAATTTCCTTTGACTCCAGAGTAGCTCTCTGATATGTGAATATGCCAGGATGTACATTCACTCTTCTCTTGGGAAAAACTGGGATGGTTTCCAGTTTGAAGCTAATATTAATAAAACATATGTGAGCATTTTTGCAAATGTCTTTGGGTAGACAAATGCTTATTTCTTTTTCATGTGTTGTACAAGTAGAAGAGTTAGACTTGACATAGATTTAATTTAGTCACTTCAAGTTAGGAAAGCCTTTTTTGCTTTTGGCGATTCCACTGGCCTGCTCTCAGTGACCTAGCAGCTGCCAGGTACACCACATGTCTGCAAGGGAGAGAGGGAATAAAAGAACCCACCACCACTCAGCAGTCTGTTCTCTGCACGAGCCCCCTCATTCCCTCTTTGTCCCTTCTCTCTGCCTTCATGGTTTTGTTCCCCATTTGCCTGCCTGTCTCGATGTCTACTTGCTTCCCTATATCCCCCCCAACAGGTCCCCATCCCTCCCCTCCCCCATAAACCTCTTCTTTTGCCAGATCTGTTGCACGGTATAATTTCTCAGGGAACCCTCTTGGCATGAGCCTACCAAAAGTACTCCCCCTTGCCACATTATATTTCATAACACTTGTGACAAGGCCTCAGAGGGACTCTCTTGGTATCTGGCCACACTGGATTCCACCTACCACTACACCTGCAGTAGATTTGATTTCTGGTCCACTGATCACTAGGCACTTCATCCAATACCAAGAACTGGTGAGTTCTCTCATTAAGTCAGCTTAAATGCTTCTCTTAGTCTGACCATTTCCCAGGATGAGGCTTTGTTTTTCTAGCATGGTTTCTTCCTCTCAGCTTCTCTCAAAAATCCTGGAACGAGATAAACCATGTCTGCTCCAGCTTAACCCTCGCCCCACTCCAATGAGTGATGATTCACTGGATAGCTTGTGCCTTCTCAGTTCAGTCTCCTCTGGGATGCCTGAGACCCAGGCCTGGGACTCTTCTCTTCCTCCATGGTAACTGTGTCCTGGTACACCTAGCTTCTAAACTTATCAAATCTTGCCTCAATATAACACCCGGAACATGAAAAAAAATCTCCTTTCTTTATTCTAAGCCCTGTTTTTTTCTGTCTGGTCTCCTTCCCTACACTGTATAACTCTCTTGTCTGTAAGTTTGTGACACCTGGGAGTTGTTGCCAGATAGGAACAGAAACTGAGTACACACATACACCCTTTTAGGTACACCGTCTGCTTTCAAAACTACTCTGGAGGTAAGAATGGATCGTTTATCTGTGAATTTGATTCCAAATTCTAGAGTCTGTCTTCCATGTTTCTCTGGCTTTCTCAGCCTGCCCACATGTGTCCTTCCCTCCTCCTGGATTTCAGCAGCTAGCCTGCACTTAGATTAGTTCAAACTCTCTTTCTTCCTTCATGGACTCAGAGTTTATTATAATTTGCCACACCTGATTTCTAAATTCTCACTGCCACAGACAAATGATTCCCAAATATCTTATATCTAAACTTCCTCTGCTCTACCCTTAAAGTTTTACTTCTCTCACTCTTAAATATCTTTTATATCAAGCATACTACAAGGCAAAGACCCAAAGAAGTAACAAGGAGGACCCAAGCAAGGATGCATAAATCTCACTTAGAAGGTGAGATAGAATAGAAAGAAGTAATGACTGAAGAGAGAAAACAAGGTAGAAAAGGGGGCACAGAGAGTCAAAAGGGTGGAGATCAGACCTGGGAGAACAAAGGGGAAAGGACAGAAGGCCTGTAGAGAAAAGAGAAACCGAGAGTGGGGACATCTGTGACAACCTGGAGACCTAAGTCAGGGTAGGTTCCTGGGAGGATATAAGGGGGATTCAAGCAGATACTCCTAGTAGAAGAGACCATAGAGACTGAAGAGGACATCCTCTGCCTAGACTAGTCTTCTAGTAAAGGGCAGGGAACACCAACCCAACCACAAAAACTTTGACCCCAAATTTACCCTGCCTAAGAGATGTGCAGGGATTAAGATAGAGCAGATAGAGAAGAGATTGAGGGGAAGCCCATCAAATGCCTGGCCCAACCAAAGACTCACCCTGTCGGAGACTGCCAACCCCTGACACTATGAGGATACTCTGCTAAGCTTGCAGACAGTAGCCTGCCAGAGTTGTCCTCTGAGAGGTCCTACCCAGCTGCTCCTCAAAACAGATGCTGATACTCACAGGTAAACACCACTTGATGTGTAGGGAGTCTTGGGGAATAGTGGGAGGAAAGAGAAAAGGACTCAGAAGTGACAGGAGCTCTACATGAAGAAAAACAGAGCCAACTAACCAGTGCCCAGAGGAGTTTGCTAAGAGAAGCATCAACCGAGGACCATGCATGAACTGGACCTAGGTTCACTACAGAGATGTAGCAGACAGGCAGCCTACATTTCAAGCAGGTACTCTAGTAAGGGAAGTGGGGACTGAACTGCACATTGACTCATTTCCTAGCTTTTATTTTTATTTTTTATTTTTAATTCTTTATTAATTACACTTTATTCACTTTGTAGACCCCCTCCTCCCTTTCCAATCCCTCCCTTCCTCCACCCTCTGTATGCATGCCCCTCCCCAAGTCCACTGATAGGGGAGGTCTTCTTTTCCTTCCTTATGATCCTAGTCAATTAGGTCTCATCAGGAGTGGCTGCAGTATCTTCTTCTGTGGCCTGGTAAGGCTGCTTCCCCCTCAGGGGGAGGTAATTAAAGATCAGGTCAATCAGTTCATGTCAGAGACAGTCCCTGTTCCTATCACAATGGAACCCACTTGGACACTGAACTGCCATGGGCTACATCTGTGCAGGGGTCTTAGGTTATCTCCATGCATAGTCCTTGAGTATCAGTCTCAGGAAAGATCCTGTGTTCAGATTTTTTGGTTCTGTTGCTCTCCTTGTGGAGTTCCTGTACTCTCCATATCTTACTGTTTCCCACTTCTTTCCTAAGATTCCCTGTACTCTGCCCAAAGGTTGCCCATAAGTCTCAGCATCTGCTTTGATAGTCTGCAGAGCAGAGCCTTTCAGAGGTCCTCTGTGTCAGGCTCCTGACTTATTCCCTATTTTCTCCTTCTGATGTCCAGTCTCTTTGCCTTTCTGGATAGGAATTGAGCATTTTAGCAAGAGTCCTCCCTCTTGATTGGTTTCTTTAGGTGTACAGATTTTAGTAGGTTTATCCTATATCATATTTTTATACGAGTGAGTATATACCATGTGCATCTTTCTGCTTCTGGGATAGCTCACTCAGGATGTTCCTTTCCAGATCCCATCATTTAGCTGCAAATTTCATGATTTCCTTGTTTTCTAAGAGCAACAATCAATAAATGGGACCTCATGAAACTGAAAAGCTTCTGTAAAGCAAAGGACACTGTCATCAGAACAAAACGACAGCCTACAGATGGGGAAAGGATCTTCACCAACCCTATATCTGACAGAGGACTAATATCCAGTATATATAAAGAACTAAAGAAGTTAAACAGCAAAAAATCAAGTAATCCAATTAAAAAACGGAGTAGAGAGCTAAACAGAGAATTCTCAATAGAGGAATATCGAATGGCAGAGAAACACTTAAAGAAATGCTCAACCTCATTAGCTATCAGGGAAATGCAAATCAAAACGACCTTAAGATTTCACCTTACACCAATCAGAATGGCTAAGATCAAAAACTCAAGAGATAACACATGCTGGAGAGATTGTGGAGAAAGGGGAACCCTCCTCCACTGCTGGTGGGAATGTAAACTTGTACAACCACTCTGAACAATCTGGCGCTTTCTCAGACAACGAGGAATGGCGCTTTCTTAAGATCTAGCTATACCACTCCTAGGCATATACCCAAAAGAGTCTCAAGTACACAATAAGGACATTTGTTCAACCATGTTTGTAGCAGCCTTATGTGTAATAGCCAAAAGCTAGAAACAGCCCAGATGCCCCTCAGTGGAGGAATGGATGCACGAATTGTGGTACATCTACACAATGGAATATTACTCAGTACTTTCTAGCTTTTAAATCACTTTCTCCTGGCAGGACTGCCTTGACAGACCACAGGGGAAGAGGACATACACCTTTAGTCCTGATGCAACATGATGAGCTAGGGTGAATGGGAAAGGGAGCTCCCCTTTTCCTCAGAAAAGGGGAGGGAGAAGGGGGACAGCGGAGGAGGAGAGATTCAGACTAAGAGGGGAAAAAGGAAGTGGCTACAAGGATGTAAAAATAAAATAAATGAGAAAAAAAATAATCTTTTACTTCTGATTTCTTTGTACTCTGCCCTCAAAGGGGAAAAACATTTTAAGTTTATGCTATAAACTCTGATATAAGGATTTGGTTTTTATAACTTAATTTTATGTGCATTTCTGTTTTGCTTGCATATATGTCTGTGTGAGGGTGGTGGAAACCCTGGAAGTAGAGTTTTAGACAGTTATGAACTGGGTGCTGGGAATTGAACCTGAGTTTCTGGGAGAATAGCCAGTGCTCTTAACCACTGAGCCATTTCCCCAGCCCCTTATCTAAGGATGTGTAAGTTGCTCATTGGGTATGGTTTAAAATCTATATAATCTGCAACAATATTTGGCTTTAAACTTATAACAAAAGGATTATAATTAAAAATCTATACATGAGCATCTGTATGTAAATGTCCGTGAAACTTAGGTGCAACTCATTAAATATCTCTATATTTATAGAGATATTATGTATATTCTAATATATATCTTAAAACACTTGTTTATCTCCTATATATAAATATATATTTCTAATTTATAAATGTAGATAGATCTAATGTATACTATATATATTACATTATGTATATAGCAGAAAACAAATGTTTTTAAATAGCAACTATGTCATCTACATGGCTTGCAACCTGCTATGTGACTTCACCATCTTAAGACAACCACAGTGTATAAAGCAACAATTGTACAAATTCTTAGTCATAATGAACTCTGTTTATTATCATATCTCCTTTCAGACTAAGAGAGCAACGAATCTCAAATATTTAAAATTGGTGTTAACTTTTCTATGACAAAAAAATTAAAATTGTATTTGCCACAAAATACTACATGTGCAATTCTGAACATGGTGATGAAATTTCAAGGTTATCAAGGTCTACTCAGATTAAGAAAAGCTAATTTAAGATGCATGTTAACTACTTATATCTTTGCTAATTGCTCAATGCCAAGCTGCTAGAAAATTTAGATAAGTAACAAAATACACTTGATAAATAAGGTATATTTGATTGAAAGTTTTATTTTGATACTAGAAGAACTTCAGTTCAAAATTTCTAAACCTAACTGGATGTATTATAAAGTATTAGTCTTATGAAAGCTACTGTGATTTATTATTACAATCACAAGCTTAAGACTTTAAATTTCCTTTGGTTGTCTTCTAAGTTTATACTTAAAGTGTTTCTCATTGTGCCAAATTTATATACATCCAGTCTTCTAGATAGAGGGGGAAAGCCCCTCTTTCATGGCTTCAGTCACACTGAAAATCAAGATCAAGTGAAATTTTGGTCCTTTTGCTCCACAGAAAGTTCCTGTCTTCCCTGAGTTCACCTAAGGGAGTGTTCCTGCTTTTAATCCAAAATTGTTTCCCAAGCTCCTACTAAGACACAAAGGTGTGAGTCTATTGCCTTCTCTACAAAGTTTCAGTGCAGATTACAAACAATGGTGATACTAACATGTCTGAAAATTCTCTTTTTGTAAACTTAAAAACATTCTTTTTGCCTATACACCACAAAATTTGAAAATCTAAATGAAATGGACATTTTTCTTGATAGATTCCACCTACCAAAACTAAATCCACATCAGGTAGAAAGATTGAATTGTCCCCATGGAAATAGAAGCAGCCATCAAAAGTCTCCCTTCCAAAAAAAGCCCAGGGCCAGATAGTTTCAGCGCAGAATTCTACCAGACCTTCAGAGAAGAGCTAATTCCAATTCTCTTCACACTATTCCACAAAATAGAAAGAAAAGGAACATTACCAAACTCATTCTGTGAAGCCACATTCACCTTGATACCTAAACCACACAAAGACCCAACAAAAAAAGAAAAATTCAGACCTATCTCTCTTATGAACATTGATGCAAAAATACTCAACAAAATACTTGCAAACCGAATACAAGAACACATCAAAGATATCCACCATGACCATGCATGCTTCACCCCAGGCATGCAAGGGTGGTTCAATACTCGGAAATCCATCAATGTAATCCACCATATAAACAAACTGAAGGAGAAAAGCCACATGATCATCTCCTTAGATGCCAAAAAAGCATTTGACAAAGTCCAACACCCATTCATGTTTAAAGTCTTGGAGAGATCAGGGATACAAGGCACATACCTAAACATAGTAAAGGCAATATACAGCAAGCCTATGGTCAACACCAAACTCAATGGAGAGAAATTTAAATTAATCTCACTGAAATCAGGGACAAGGCAAGGCTGCCCACTCTCTCCTTATCTCTTCAAGATAGTACTTGAAGTCCTAGCTATAGCAATAAGACAACTAAAGGAGATCAAGGGGACACAAATTGGAAAGGAAGAAGTAAAAGCATAACTATTCACAGATGATATAATAGTATACATGAGTGACCCCCAAAAATTCAACCAGAGAACTCCTTCAGCTGATAAACACCTTCAGCAAAGTGGCTGGATACAAAATCAACTCAAAAAGTCAGAAGCCCTCCTGTATACCAAAGACAAAAGGGCCGAGAAAGATTTTAGGGAAACAACACCTTTCACAATAGCCACTAATAACATAAAGTACCTTGGAGTGACTCTAGCCAAACAAGAGAAAGACCTGTTTGAAAAAAACTTCAAGTCTCTGAAGAAAGAATTAGAAGAAGATATTGGAAGATGGAAAGATCCCCCATGCTCATGGATTGGTAGGATTAACACAGTGGCCATTCTGCCAAAGCAATCTATAGATTCAATTCTCATCAAAATATCACCACAATTCTTTACAGACCTTGTAAGAAAAATTCTCAGTTTTATATGGGAAAACAAAAAACCCAGAATTTCCAAAACAATCCTGTACAACAACAGATAGTCTGGAGGTATCTTCATCCCTGATCTCAAGCTGGAGAAACACTTAAAGAAATGCTCATTGATCTTAGCCATCAGGGAGACGCAAATCAAAATGACCCTGAGATATCACCTTACGCTCATCAGAATGACTAAGATCAAAAACTCAAGTGACAACACATGCTGGAGAGGTTGTGGAGAAAGGGGAACCCTCCTCCATTGCTGGTGGGAATGTAAACTTGTACAACCACTCTGGAAATCAATCTGGCTCTTTCTCAGACAATTAGGAACAGCGCTTCCTCAAGATCCACCTATCCCACTCCTAGGCATATATCCAAAATATGCTCAAGTACACAACAAGGACATTTGTTCAATCATGTTTGTAGCAGCTTTATTTATAATAGCCAGAATCTGGAAACAACCCAGATGCTCCTTAGTTGAGGAATGGAGACAGAAATTGTGGTACATTTACACAATGAAATACTACTCAGCAATTACAAACAAGGAAATCATGAAATTTGCAGGCAAATGGTGAGATCTAGAAAAGTTCATCCTGAGTGAAGTATACCAGAAACAGAAAGATACACATGGTATATACTCACTTAAAAATGGATACTAGACCTATAAGACCCATAAGATAGTATAAACATACTAAAATCTGTATTATTTCTACACAATTTACTCATTATATATCCCAATTGAAACCCCCTCCTTCAACTCTTCCCATTCGCATCCCCCCTCCCACTTCTCCTCATCCCCTTCCCCTAGTCCACTGAAAGGGGGAGTTCTCCACTGTTTACATTTGTCCATAGTTTGTTAAGTCTCATCAGGACTAACTAATCAACAAGCTAATCAAGAAAGAGGACCCAGGGTAAGATGGTCAATCCTCACTTAGAAAGACAAATGGGATGAATATTGGAAGTAGGAGAAAATGAGAAACAGGACAAGAGCCTACAACAGAAGGCTTCTGAAAGACTATACCTAGCAGTGTATCAAAGCATTTGCTGAGACTCATAACCAAACTTTGGGCCGAGTGGAGGGAATCATATGAAAGAAGGGGGAGTTAGTTAGACCTGAAGAGGATAGGCGTGCCACAAGGACCAAATATATCTAGGCACAGGGGTCTTTTCTGAGACTGATTCTCCAACCAAGGACCATGTATGGATATAACCTAGAACCCCTGCTCAGATGTAGACCATGGCAGCTTAGCATCCAAGTGGGTTACCCTAGTAAGGGGAATAGGGATTGTCTCTGACATAAACTCAGTGGCTGGCT
The DNA here is from genome assembly GCF_907164565.1 of Psammomys obesus. Lineage (NCBI taxonomy): Eukaryota > Metazoa > Chordata > Mammalia > Rodentia > Muridae > Psammomys > Psammomys obesus. Next base: position 8,740,303 of record NW_026596051.1, read on the forward strand.
CTCTGACCTCCCCTCCCCTCCCCGAGGGAGGAGCAGCCTTGCTAGGCACAGAGGAGGACATTGCAGCCAGTCCTCAAAACACCTGATAAACCAGGGTCAGATGGAAGGGGAGGAGGACCTCCCCTATCAGTGGACTTAGAGAGGGTCAGGGAAAAGATGAGGGAAGGGAGGTGGGATTGGGAGGTAATGAGGGAGGGGGCTACAGCTGGGATACAAAGTAAATAAACAGTAATTAATATAAAATAAAAATTTAATTAAAAAACAGTCTTTTCTAATTTTTTCTACACAATTTATTCATTATATATTGAAGCCCCCTCCTACAACTCCTCCCATTCCCATTCCCCTTCCTCTTCTCCTCACACCCTCCCCCTAGTCCACTGAAAGGGGGAATTCTCCACTACTTACATTTGCCCATAATTTGTTAAGTCTCATCAGGACTGCTTAGATCCTCTTCCTCCATGGCCTGGCAACCCTGTATCATCAGGGGTGTGTAATCAGAGAGCAGTCAACTGAGTTCATGATAGAAGCCTCCCCTGATTCCCTCACTCAGAGGTCCACATGGAGAGTGAACTGCCAATACACCACATCTGAGCAGAGGGTCTAGGTTCTCTCCATCATAAAAACATTCTTGTAAGCCTCAGCGAATCAATGTGAACCCACCTCTCATGGGTCATATGGACTCCAGAGAAGTAACCCTGTCAACCAGCAGCCTAAGGTTCCCCACCTATTGCCTGTTTCAGAGTGTGGGATCTCTCCTCCTTTCTCTGGTTTTGGACTCCCCTCCCCATCTGCCAAGACCATGGCCTAAAGTTTCAAATATACATTCGGGAAAATATTTTTTCCCTTACCTGCCACATACATACATACATACATACATACATACATACATACATACATACATACATATATATGTGTGTATGTATATATTTATATGTATACATATATGTATATATACATACATGTATGTATGTATTTATATGTGTGTATATACACACTCGCTATATATAGTGTGTGTGTATGTACGTATATATTTATATGTATACATATATGCATATATACATATATATCTATGTATCTATGTGTGAATATATATATAGTGTGTGTGTGTGTGTGTGTGTGTGTGTGTGTGTGTGTATCTGTTTCAGCATCCTGCCAAGTCCAGGTAATCTCTCAAAATCTGCATCTGGGACAGTTCAAAAGCCCCAGGTAGTGGAGCCTCACAGACTGCTTTAACTGGTCTGCAGCTAGTCCCACAGAGCCTGGACAGCAAGTGAGATAGCCAGCTCTTCCTGGATTTGGCCAGCATCCCAACTTCTTTAGCATCCTCAAAGATGTCAAAACTTGCCAGACCATGCAGTTTTTAGTATTGTTGTTCTATAGTACAGCTTGAGATCAGGGATGCAGATACCTCCTGAAGATCTTTTACTGTGGAGAATTGTTTAAGCAATTCTGGGTTTCTTGTTGTTCCATATGAAGGTGAGAATTTTTTTTTCAAGGTTTGTAGAGAATTGTGTTGGTAATTTGATGGGAATTGCATTGAATCTGTAGATTGCTTTTGGTAAGGTGGCCATTTTCACTATATTAATCCTGCCAAGCCATGAACATGGGAGATCTTTCCATTTTCTGATATCTTCTTCTAATTCTTTCTTCAGAGACTGGAAAGTTTTTTCATACAAGTCTTTGACTTGTTTAGTTGGGTTCACACCAAGGTACTTTATGTCTTTTGTGGCTATTATGAAGGGTGTTGTTTTCTTAATTTCTTTCTTGGCCCTTTTGCACAAATTGTGGGATATCTATACAATGGAATATTACTCAGCAATAAAAAACAAGGGAATCATGAAATTTGCAGGTAAATGATGGGATCTGGAAAAGATCATCCTGAGTGAGATATCCTAGAAGCAGAAAGACACACACGGTATATACTCACTCATATAAATATATAATATAGGATAAACCTACTAAACTCTGTACATCTAAAGAAACTAATCAAGAGGGAGGACTCTTGCTAAAATGCTCAATTCCTATCCAGAAAGGCAAAGAGGATGGACATCAGAAGAAGGAGAAAAGAGGGAATAAGTCAGGAGCCTGACACAGAGGACCTCTGAAAGGCTCTACCCTGCAGACTATCAATGCAGATGCTGAGACTTATGGGCAACCTTTGGACAGAGTGCAGGGAATCTTAGGAAAGAAGTAGGAAACAGTAAGATATGGAGAGGACAGGAACTTCACAAGGAGAGCAACAGAACCAAAAAATGTGAGCACAGGGGTCTTTCCTGAAACTGATACTCCAACCAAGGACTATGCATGGAGATAACCTAAGACCCCTGCACAGATGTAGCCCATGGCAGTTCAGTATCCAACTGGGTTCCATTGTAATAGGAACAGGGACTGTCTCTGACATGAACTGATTGGCCTGCTCCTTAATTACCTCCCCCTGAGGGGGAAGCAGCATTACCAGGCCACAGAAGAAGACAAGGCAGCTAATCCTGATGAGACCTAATTGACTAGGATCAGAAGCAAGGAAAAGAAGTCCTCCCCTATCAGTGGACTTGGGGAGGGGCATGCATGCAGAGGGTGGAGGAAGGGAGGGATTGGAAAAGGAGGAGGGAGGGAACCACAGAGGGGATACAAAGTGAATAAAGTGTAATTAATAAAGAATTAAAAAAAAAAACAACTTGCCAGACAGCAGGAAGCAGTCTAAAGAACACAACACCCTCATTCCTGCCTCATCATCACCCCTTCTTGGTTCCTTATTTTTTTCCCGTTTTTTTTAATTAATTAATTCACTTTACATCTCAGTCATAGGACCCTCCCTCCCTTCCTCCCAGTCCTAACCTCTCTCTCTCTCATCCCCTCTCCCCATTCCTCAGAATAGGGGAATCCCCCTACCCAGACACCCCAGCTCATCTATTCATATGAGGACTGAGTGTTCCTCCCCTGTGGCCTTGTAGGGAAGTCCCATCAAGGGGAAGTGATCAAAAAGCAGGTAACAGTCTGTGTCAGCAATATCCCCCATTCCCTTAACTAGTGGGCCTGCATGAAGCCTAAGATGTCCATTGGACTTAACTGCTTGGCATCTGTGCACTGTAGTATGTCTATCATGTACTGTATGACTAAAATGTGCTTATAAGTGAGTATACACCATGTGTGTCTTTCTGGGTCTGTGTTACCTCACTCCTGTTGATCTTTTCTAGTTCCCACCATTTGCCTACAAATTTCCTGATTTCCTTGTTTTTAATAGTTGAGTAGTATTTTATTGTGTAAATGCACCACAGTTTCTGTATCCATTCTTCAGTTGAGGGGCATCTAGGTTGTTTACAGTTTCCTATTACAAATAAAGCTGCTATGAACATGGTTGAACAAATTTTTAATAACAAAAAGGGGGGAATGTTAGTGTATAGGCATTTCCACTGGCTTGCTCTCTGGGACCAAGTAGCTGCTTACATCATTAACTGGCTACCACCTCCTGGTGCACCTGGTACGTGCAGCAGAGAAAAGGACCTGCCCACTACCCTGGTTCTTTCTCTCTCTATTCTAGGTGACCCCTCTTGTTCTCTGCATGCACCCCCTTCTCTGCCCTATCTCTGCCCTTATGACTCTGCTCCCTGCCTGTTTGCTGTCTGCATGTCCACTTTTCTGCCTCCACCTCTCCCACAGTACCCTGTTCCTCTCCCCTTCTTTTATAAACTTTTTTTACACCAGATATGTTACATGGCGTAATTCCTCAAGTACACACCTTGGCATAGGTCTGAGAAAGGTACCCTTCCTCCTGCAATATATTTCATAACAATCTTGCTATCAGCAGGCTTTGTCAGATATTTAGGAATACTATATTCTCTGGGGGATTATGGTTTATTTTGTTTATGTATTCACATATATTGGTTTTGGACACAGATCTCAGGGGCTGGCTTTAACCCTTGATATACTCAGGCTGGTCCCAAATTCATTATGTAGCACAGGCTGACTTTGAAATTCCAATTCTCCTGCCTCAACCTCCTGAGGACAATTTCTTATTTTTAACTACTTTAAATCAGACAAATAAAAATGGAGATAACCTAGAACCCCTGCACAGATGTAGTCCAAGGCAGTTTAGTGTCTAAGTGAGTTACATAGTAATGGGAAGAAGGACTGCCTTTGACATAATCTGATTGGCCTGTTCTTTGATCACCTCACCCTGAGTGGGGAGCACTCTTACCAGGCCACAGAAGATGACAATGCAGCCACTCCTGATGTGATCTGATAGACTAAGATCAGAAGGAAGGAGAGGAGGACCTCCCCTATCAGTGGACTTGGGGAGGGGCATATGTGAAGAAAGGGGAGGGACAGTGGGACTGGGAGGGGAGGAGGGAGGAGCTTATGGGGGGATACAAAGTGAATAGAATGTAATTAATAAAATAAAAAATAAATAAAATATCTTGTTTTTAAGTCCTGAAAAAAATAAATTAAAAAAAGTTTTTAAAGAAAGAGTCAAATAAGAGGTATAGGATGATTAAATCTTAAACATTCCATGTTACAGGACTATAACCCTTATTTATATTATAAGATGGGAAAAATAACCTCTAACAATGTAGTTCTTGATTTTTGAATGTTATTTGACCATCTGTAATAGTCCACTCCTGATGTACCTTCAGGGATTGCTCAGTATTCATGCCTTTACAATGCTTCTCTGGGTCTCAGAGCACAATCAGTTCTCCTGTTTCCTATGCACTTTGCACTCTATAATAATTACACATATGGAATATGGGCAGGGCCTGCCCTTGTCCAAAGCTGTGAACTGTGATGTTTCATTCACCTTTATGTCCCTGGCTCTGGTAAAGAGTTTGAGTCCATAATTAGTATTCCAAAAATATTCAGGGGGAATGAATGAGAGTATTAATGTCTCCCCAAGTAGACACAGTGGTCCTGAATTAAGTTTGTTTCATCTCATAGGCATAAGATAAATGCCATCACCAACCAATTTGTGATCAAGTAAATGAACCACCAACTGATGCTTTGAAGCAATTATTAAACAAGCTCAGCAAAACAAGAACAAACCATTTCTAGGTGTTTGAAAAGAAAGTTTATATCGCTTATCAAAAAAGCAAAATTTTTCTCTAGGCTCCACAGCTCTAAGCTGCACCAATTATGTTACCTTAAAACCTAGTAGCACAGCGATAGGGAACATAGTGGCACAAGGAGAGAGAACTGTGTGCGTATTCTTCATATAGGATGTCATTTCTCTTTAACACCCCCCCACACACACACACACACAGTGCTGCTGTTGACATTACAGACTGCAAAGGAACTCAAAAGGTCTTCTACTTCTCTTTTCTTATTGTCAATTTGTATCTTGGGAAATGTTCTCATCTCTTCAAGTTCATAATAACAGAATGCTAGCAACAGAATTTTATGGCTTTAGACAGAATCTCACAGATTCTGTGAGATTAGAAGCAAACTTGGAAGCACTTTGTGATTTCTTCCAGAATATCTCAGATCCTGAGCACTATAGAACCTTTAGTTTTCTCTGATAATTGTTCTTAAGACACTAGCACTCAGATCAGCATGTAAGGCATCTCTATCTACCATAATACATTGTTTCCTAACATTATTCTTAAATATTGTTAGACAACACTGTTTCTCTATTTGACTTGACATCTCCTACATTGCATATTTGAGATGTGGCTATATCCAGTAAGCCCACAATAACCATAATATTTATTTGCTGCACCCAGCTCACCAAACATCCCAGTGGCACCTAGTCTGCATTGACTGCAATTAAAGTATGTAGGGTTGGGTTGAAACTTTTAAATGCTACCACCTTGGCCCCAGGGCTGTCTGTACTTCACTCTCTCAGATCTGCTCCTGTCTGTTGAAGAGCAAACTCTTACACTAAATGAATAAAATAGTAGAACACCTTGCTGGTGGTTCCATGACTCCTTTTTCGAAGAAGCAAACTTCAGGAACAAAATATCTGTAAACATATGTGGTTTATGTTTTGTAATATCATTTCCCTGTGGCGTTTGTAAAGAACAACAAAGCTTGAATCTTTCCCAAAGCTGCTTGAGGAAGGGTTTCTTCATACTCTCTCATGTTTGTTCCACTTTTGAAAAGCAATCTCCTTCTGGGGAGATGTGTTGCTATTTCAATGTCTTAAGCCATCTTCCTCTTCATTAAGAAGTGCAAGGACAAAGTGGACAGCCTCTGAGTATCTCACCTTTGGTCTACAGCCTCACTTACTGACAAAGAAAAGATCCTGATCTCTTCCTCCTCAGAGAAAGGGTGGCTTAGTTTTACTGCTCTTCCTGCTGTCTGGGGCCTCTTTCTCATTAGGAATGTCCAGGTTGAAAGGAAGAAAACATAGATTCAACCCCACAGTCACAAGTCCTGAACACAGTAAAGGACAACTTCAGTACGTGTTCCAGCCAGCTAAGGTTGTGTATGCGCATCTTCAGAAGTAGCTACCCATGTGTTTTGCCTCCTTCTTAAAATAATAGCAGGATGGCTCACCAGAATGCCACAAACTAGGCACCGTGGAAGGATACCAGAACTAGTCAGAGCATCTCCTCCCATCAAACACTGGGGTCTCTCTACCAGTTAAGCCTGACTCTATTGTGTAAATCTTTTGATCTATGAACTATAGCAAATAGAATGGAAGCAGAGGCTTACAAACTGCCTAGGCATGAGGATGGCTCTGGAACTGTACTTGCCACTCACTTGGCCTGGAAAGTTAGTTTTATGATAGATGTTGGAAAAGCAGCTGCAAAAGAAAACTGTTAGATCAGAGGAAAAAAAAAAGTCAATCCATGTCAGGTGTGGTGAACAGCTCCATTGCTGGTGTCTGGCGTAACAAGGGGAACAGAGTACTGACGATTCTGGATCTGGGAAAGGGTTAGTTGCCTCTCCCACCTGTGGCTGATACTCTACAAACCAAGGAGTGATAAGATGAGGAAGCTTAGGCTGTTTGGCTTAAATGTAGAATTTTGGAAAAGTAGACATGCCAGGACTCTCAAAGTAGATTAAAACTTTTTCACATCTCTACTCTCTCCAACTGGCAACAGATTCTCAGGAAGATATGGTCTTATGAAAAGTAACAAAAGCAAGTAGTGTGTATGCACAAATTCAGATATGTTATATCTCTTCATGTGTCAATATTGAGATTTGTTTTTTTTTTTTTTTTTTTTTAGGTAGGAACTCCTAAGATGTGATTAGGGCTCTGACCTTACAAATGCACTAATTCAGTCACATGATTAATAGACTAATAGATTATCTGGAGAGCGGATCTGTTGTGAAAGCCGAAGTCATGTGTTTCCTATAACTAGACATGTGGCTCCCAACATCACCTTAAGACTCTCCTTGCAAGGAGACCATCATGAGTTGTGTTCCTTGAACTTTGGGCTATACCCATGAGCAAATTAACTTCTTTTAAAAATAATTTATTTATCCTGTGGTATTATGTCAGCAACAGAAATGAACAAAGCTGAGAAAACTGAAGCTTAGCGTTTAAATTACTCATTAAAGCTTATAAAATGGACAGGAGAGACTCAGTCTGTGCTTTGCTCCAAGTCTGTGATTTTAAACCCAACTCACTAATGATCACTTGTCAAAAAAAACTTTCACCCTTAACCACAGGCCTCAAGAATTGTCGTGTGAAGTCAGTATTAAAAGTAATCTCATTTCTATAAGATGATTATTAAAAACCGTTTTTTAAAACCACAGCTTCAGAAACAATTACATATGATGTCAGCAAAATCAACTCCAGCCTCCCTTCCACTCTACAGAGTCACCAGGAAATCAGGAGGAATTGTCAAAACTGTTTTGTTAGAAATGTGGAAAATAAATGAAGGCTTCCAGCAAGCCTGCAGATGCTGAGTCAAGAATAAGGTAAGCCAAGTATAGAGATGCCTGCCTGAAATCCCTTCACTCAACAGGGTGAGACAAAAACAAACAAATAGACAGACAGACAGACAGATAAGACAGGCAAAAACCTTTGAGACCAGCTTGGATAACAAGGTGAAATTCTGTTTCAAACAAAATCAGAAGCATACAAAAGCTTGATGTGATTTCCAATTGGAAAGAAAATGGGTATAAACCTTTTATTTGCTCTTTCCTTGCCCCTTTTAATAGAACCATCTGGAAGACTGGAAATGATAAAAATTAGAGCAGCGATAAGCAAAGCAGAGAATAAAAGAACAAGAGAGACATCAAAGCTAAAAGTTGCTTTTTAAATATTAGCAAAATATAAGAACCTCTATCTCAAACAATGAAGCAAAGAAATGAAAATTACCTAAATCAGAAATGAAAGTGGAAACTCATAGGAAGAAGAAAACTCTTCCACTGACTGTAAAACCTGAATGAAATGAACAAAATCTTAGAAACACACAACACATATGCCCACTCAGAAATAAACAGAAACTTTTTAAAACACGCAAAGTCAAAATAGCTAATACGAAATAGTTAATAAAAAACTTAGTTGTGAAAAAAACTTAGTTGTGAACTAAGTTTTATTATTGATGTGAGCAAGCATTTGTATGTGTATGTTTAGATTTGAATGTGCCTTGCTAGTGGTGTATCATTTTAAAAGCTGGTATTTTAATTATAAAGTATTACAATGAAAAGATACATTCACATTTCTTATTTGTTTGTTTTGTTATTTGATAATTTTATACACATATTTAACACCTCCAGATTGCCCTCTTTCCCATACCCTCCTTTATCTCTCTCTAATCCCTATCATCTCTTCCAGTACTTTCACCCAAATTTCTTACTTTCCATTTCCTTTTGTGACCCATTTTCTTTATCTAGAGCCATCTGTGTAACCATTCAATTGGAACTCTCCATTGGAGCCTGGTGGCATCATCAGTTGGCATACAGCGGAAGGAAGGCAGCGACTCCTCCTCTCCCTGAACCTATCAGTAGAGTACTTCACAGTGAGAGGTAGGCACCCTCAGCCCCTTCACCGTCCATGCCTGCCTGCTGACACGGCCGGCCATTCTTGTACAAACTCGGTGCACAAATCCACAGCAGCTGTTGAGTTTGTGATTTCAATAGAGTCATGCCAGGAAATGGCCTTTCACAGCCCTCCTATCTTTCAGCTATTCATTGTTTCTTCTTCCCCTTCTGAACCTTAGAAGGGATGGTATAAATGTCAGTAGGCTGAAGAACAGTGCCCAGTTCCCCCCCCGCCCGAGGGGTTTCTTTCCTGTTTTACAGTACCAGACATGCATTCCCTCCCATGGTGTGGGTTCCAGATCCCATCAGAGAGGAGTTGGTTATGCCATGACAGCAATGCTATTGTTGCACAAGTTGTGCATTGTCACACACCTGCCTGGGGGTCTGATAGACTATACTGTTCATAGTTGAATAAAACCAGTGATGTCTTCTCCTTTTAGCACATTCTTGGGCTATGAAAGGTAACTGTCAGAGAAAAAGCTTCCAGGTCATTTCCACATTGTTTTCTCTGTATTATAACTCCAAGCTGTGTTATGTCTTTTGCAGTAGAGTCTTGTATTAGCACAAATCCTTCTCAAACTCTTACACGTACTAGAAGAAGGGACACCACTTTCTTGCAATTAGTCACAGGGGCCAACATTGCACAATCATATATACAGACAGCAACATCATAGAAAAGTGTAAGAAAATATGCGCAATGAGTGTAGATTCAAAATACTCAACAAAACATGAGCAAATTGACTGTGAAATCATAATAAAAGGATCATACATCAGGACAAAATGGCATCTATTCCTTAAATATTGAAGTGGCACAATTCACAAAAGTCAATGAATGTAGTAAGTTTTGTCATCCTCTTCTCTGTCTCTGAACTCATCCCAAGGGAGCCTGCCTCCCCTGTCTTCTAATGTCTGCCTTCTGTTACTTCAGGATCCATAGGTTTCCTTCCACCTGATCCTGTGACTGTACTTGATACTCACTCTCTGGTCATTAAACACCCACTGAGAAATAGTAACCTGTCCTAGTCAAGCTTTGCACCTTACAGCAAGCAATGCTGTAGCAAATGGGACATAACTTCCAGCAGTGGTAAGAAAGATCATTAGATATCTCTAAGGAATAAGATACAGCATTAAATTATGACCCAAAATTTTCCTTCAACAACATAGCAAAATGCATCCAGGCTTCTGAGACAAGAACAGGTGCAGATTAAAAAAAAAAGTGCCTCTTAGGGACCAAGTTATATGGCAGCTTCATCAATTATTAAGAACCTAAGGTAAATATGCTTTGAAAACCCATGATGTATTTCATTTCTACATTCATGGCTTTATGAAGGGACATATTTATCTTTCTATTTTAAAATTAGGAAGTTGAGAACTCCTTGTCCCGCTCAAATGGGACTGTCATCAATCATGTGTCCCAGACCAAGGTTTAGTGTAATGACAGAATATGCAACAGAACCTCCGTAGGTTCCAGTGGAGCTGAGCTATTTCTGTGGCCTAGTGTTTTTAGTACACCTTTTCCATTCAGGTCTGCTTAGATGCACAAATATGTGCCATTGTGTGATTCTCACCTACTGCACTCAGGGAAGAACCATGCTGCAGGCATGCACAGCCTGTGTGTAGGACTGCGCATCTATGTTAGGATGACAGATTCCACTTAACAGTGCATTCCTCAAATCATATGTCAGTCAGCTCAGCCTGCACTCAGTATTAGCCCGAATATGCAGGGCCTCACCTTCAAGGATGAGCCAGCAGCAAACCAAAGCCCACCCCAGCCACTTTTCCTATGGAGGCTCTTTTATTCCTCCCCCTTAACCCTGTCAGCTTAGCCAGCTGGCTTTGAACAAGATTTGGGATGTGTTGAGTTCCTGCAGCCTTTAGTGCCATTCTTTACCAGTGATGTTACATTTTTACAGTGTGGAGTGATAAAGAGGGGAGAGGAAAAAGATGAGGGTGCTGGATCAGAGTATGTCTGTGGTAAAGATTATTGGCTTCTCAGGAAAACTTAGTCACCCTACCTGTTCCTTCTGTTATGAACACCAGTAGTGGTCCTAGCTTTAGCTTCCATCTGACTCTGTAGTTGAAGGATTTAGTCACTAGATGGCGAATCAGTCCAAGTCATGGATGAATATTCAAAGTTTGAAGGCAAAGAGAGGTGTCAGTCTTTGTAAGAAAACAGGGGACAGGAGCCTATCACAGAGGGCCTCTGAAAGACTCTACCCAGCAGGGTATCAAAGCAGATGCTGAGACTCAGCCAAACTTTGGGCAGAGTGCAGGGAATCTTATGAAAGAAGGGGGAGAAAGACCTGGAGGGAACAGGAGCTCCACAAGGGGAGCAGCAGAACCAAAAAGTCTGGGAACAGGGGTCTTTTCTGAGACTGATACTCCAACCAAGGATTATGCATGGAGATAACCTATAACCGCTACACAGTAGTAGCCCATAGCAGCTCAGTGTCCAAGAGGGTACCCTAGTAAAAGGAACAGGGACTGTCTCTGACATGAACTCATGGGCTGGCTCTTTGATCACCTCCACCTTTGAGGGGAGCAGCCTTACCAGTCCACAGAGGAAGAAAATAAAGCCAGTCTTGATGAGACCTGATAGACTAGGGTCAGATGGAAGAGGTGGAAAATCTCCCCTATCATTGGACTGGGGGAGGGGCATAGGAGAAAAAGAGGGAGGGAGGGTGGGATTGGGAGGAGATGGGGGAGGGGGCTACAGCTGGGATACAAAGTAAATAAACTGTAATTAATAAAAATAAAATAAAAATTAACAAATTCAGACAAGGAAAGCTTAGGCTCTTAAAATTGAAAATCTATAGGAGGATTTCCTTATGGTCCAGTTATACAAGCTTGATGACTCTTTGGTTGTCAATTGACTACATTTGGAATTAACTAAAACCCAAGCAGCGGGGTGCACTGTGAGGGATTTTTTTTTCTCAATTAAATTACTCAAAGTGAGAAGACCCACTTTTAATCCAGATCTTTTGAAGTGCACAGATCCACCTTTAATCTGGGCCACAACTTCTGGAGGCAGACAATATAAAGGGCAGAGAAAAAGCTAGTTTTTGCTGTCGTGTAATGCTTTTCACTGATATTAGATCCAATTTCTTCAGGATCCTGGTGTATACTGAAGACCAGCTGACATATATAGCCTTGTGCACTGGAAAAAAACGAACACATGAATACATACATACATACATATATACATACATACGTACGTACACACACATACTGCATATATACATATATACATACATATGTACGTACACACACATACTGCATATATATATATGCATATATATATATATGCATATATATGCATATATATATATATATATATATATATATATATATATATATATATACAATCCTGCAATTGCTCCCCAGACTCCCAGTGCTGTGTCTCTTCAGGGCATCTCTGGGTTTCAGGGATGCAGTCATTATTCTCGGCATGAATGAATGGCTTATAGGCAGTGGAGATGTCACTTTGTAGTAGCCATCAGAAAGAACATGGGGAGAAGTCTAGAGGAATGAGGAGGAGACCCTGTGTTATGGAGTGAAAGTTGCATGGATCTACCCTCTTTCCAGCAATTTGGTGTTTTTATTTTATTTTTTTCATCTTTGGTGCCATGACCCTGGTTATCTTCAGTCACGTACTGCTGTATGGCAATGTTGCTATGTGCGCTGGTTAGCTTCCATTGTCAACTTGACACAACCTAGACTCATTTGGGAAGGAATTAATTGAGGAATTGCCTAGATCACAGGGACTGTGATGATATCTTGATTGATGATTGGGAGGACCCAGCTTACCATGGGGTAAGTTTTACCCTGTGGGTTATGTCTTACTGTATAAGAAAGTTAACTGGGATGAGTTAAGAAGCAGTCTTCCTACAGGTCGTTGCCATCAGTTTCTTCCCTCAGTGATGCACTGTGACCTGGCAGTGTAAGCTGAAGTATAAACCCTTTCTTCCACCAAGTCTCTGAATCATGCTGTTTATCACGGCAACGGAAATCCCTGTCTACTCTGTGCTGGCTGCGTGTTTAGCACACCGTCTGGGTTAAATGGTATATGTGTTGTTGTCATTGCTTCTGCCACCCCAAAATACCTAACAAAGGCAACTTAAGGAAGAAAGGAAAGAAAGAAAGAAGGAAGAATGGGTTATTTTGGCTCACGGCTTGAGAAGACACAGTTCATCAAGGTAGGCAAGGAGCGTGAGAGCTGGAGTATGAGGCTGATCATATTGTATCACAGCAAGAGAGAGAAATAGAGATGGGGGTCATACACAGCTTGCTTCCCCCATTTCCCCTTTTTGGTCAGTCTGGGAGCCCAGTCCATTCTGTGGTGCCTTGCACATTTAGGTTTGAGCTTTCCCCTCTTTGCTACAGCTTTCTAGAAACAGCCTCACTCACATACATACCCAGATGTAAGCACCTGAGGTAACTCTAAACCCAGTCAAGCTGACAGTTAAGATTAAACATCAAAGTGACAACTTCAAAAAATGTATTTCCACCTAGAACCCATCAGTGAGCACATCTTTGAGAAGTCTTAAGGTATAGTAAAGTGAATCACTTCCACACAAGATCTTCCTGAATGACCCAGGTAGCTCTCAACCAGCAAGTGTCCTTATGAGTAATGGAGGAGACAGAAGTGGAGATAAGAGCAATGTATCCACAGTGCAGGAAGCCAAGGATGGGTGACAGCCACACAGGCTGAAGGGAAGCAGCAAGGATTCCTCCCTCAAGTTGTCCAGAAGGACAGAATGGTTGCTTTCTAGCACCTTGAGTCCAGACTTTGCCTTCAAAAGCGCCAGAGAATTAATTTGGGCTGACTGAGCACTGTGCACGTGCTGATTTTTGTCACAGCTATTTCTCACAGCTTCCATAGCAAGTTGTTCTAAGGTCTGCTATACCCTGTGGCTAGCTCAGTGCAAGAAATAACAACTAAATTCGGCTGAAGGTATACAGGAACCCTAGTTTGTTGATAATGAAATAGCTAGCATTTTTATAGAGCAATTTAACTTGGAATGCCACATAAGTTAGACATTTTGGGCAGGTATGTTTACCAACATTAGCATTTTTCCAAACTATGTCTCTGTTTATCTGCTATGGAATTAGGTCTGACCTTGCCTAGTAAAGCTATGTAGAAGCTGATGTGGTGGTAGTGGCGGTGGTGTGTATGCGTGTGTCTGTCTGTGTGTGCACATGTGTGTGTGCTCACCACTGCTTACAGGCATGGGCGTACATGAAGAACCTGTTAGATCTCTACTTACTGCAGGGCTTTGCTGGCATACCCTACCCTACCTTGGGGTGAGGCCTTTCTTCTCCTAGAGGCCTTTCACTATATAATCCAGATATTTTGGTTCTGCTGGCTCTTTTTCACCCTTCAACCTGGTTTTTCCCTTTTCGCCCTTTCTCCTTCCTGCACTCTCTTTCCCTTTTCCCCACCTTCCTCCCCCCCCCCGAGAGTGCTCTCCCTTCTCTTCCCATGCTGCTCCAATCAACCTGCATTTATATAATATAGTGTTGTCTCGCCATTAGCTCATTCTGTTTTATTTAATCAATCAAAAACAAACATAACTCTTGTCCCGAGTGCTGTTCAGCCCCCACCTATATCTCGTGCTGGTAACACCATGTTTGCCATAGTTCTGGGGATGCTGCAAGGAGCCCTCCTCCTAACTCTCCTCCTAGTTACAGGGACCATGCTCAGAGCCTGTAGCAGTGCTGTTTAGATGCGCAAATATCCGCAGTACATTCAGTCTCTGGGGATCTCTTGGCCCAGTTTTATTAAATAATGACTTTCGAGCAGACTGTTAAATAGAAATTTGTTTATAAAAGGCAAAAGCATTATATAATCAAGGTATGTTAACTGTGTTTTCCTAGGGAGGAGAATAACTATGTCTGTGCTTACAAAGTATGATTTACTGTTATGACATCAAGCCAAACTTAGAAAATTTGAGTTCAAGTTCTTGGTAAGTTCAAATGCTCTGGAAAAAAAAAAAAGGCGGGGGGGGGGGAATCCAGGACATTCCTAAAACATTTGTAAAGCTAGAATATTTGGCCAATTCATTAAAAAAACATTTATTTTTTATTATGTATAGCGGTGGTATACATACATTTCTGCAGACACCTAAAGAAGGCATCCGATTCTCCTTGGCCTAGAGTTACAGGCAGTTGTAAGCTGCCTGACATGGGTACTGGAAACCAAACTCATGTCCTCTATAGAGCAGTACTTACCCTTGACTGCTGAGTCATTTCTACATATCCTGGCTAAATTCCTTCCTGATCACTAATCTAGAGAAATCATAATCATTTTGTTGACTGTATATTTTAATGTTCTTAATTTACAGAATACAAGTAATTTAAAGAACAGAGAACAGTTACCAAAATATCAAGTTATATCATTGACATATAAAAATGATATACATGCAACAGAGAATTGTGTTTTCCATACAGAAGATTCCGAACATAGGTGTTGTGAGGAAATAAAAAGTGACAGTCACTGAATCACAGACCTATAGTTGTCATGGAGGATTAGTCTCAGGGTCCCCATGGATAACAAGTGCTGTGGATGCTCATGTCCCTTATATAATGGTACAGTTTACATATAAAACTAAGGCTCACCTCCATGCATCGCCATGTCATCCTAGATTATTTAAAATGCTTAATACATCATTAATGCTGTGTAATTAGCTGCTACACTGTGTCTGTGTTATTTATAAAATAAATATAGAAAAAGGCTGTAGATGTTCAGTAAAGGCATGGATTTTTGGGCAGATGATTCTGCAGCTATGGTTGGCTGAATCCATGAAAGTAGAACCTGGATAAAGAGCACTTATCTGCACATATTTTGGCAAGAATTTGCAAATGGAAAAGAAAGGATGGTGGCTCCTGGATGCAGCTATAAAGAAGCTGACTGATAAATAGGACAATGTGAACATTATCCAGCTTCTGAGGCCACTAGGTGGGTATCACACAAGACTATGTGACCCTAGGCCATGTGGCTCAAAACCAGATACAAAGGGGTGTGAGGATGCTTTGTTTAGTGTCCGTGGTCTGGTTCTCAGAGGTCTGAGGGAATCAGCTGCTTTTTATCAGCGGAAGAACAGGTCACTCATGTCTGCCATCTAGCAAGGGAGTGAATTCTGGGCAGGTCCTACCTCAGCAATGCACATCCAGCTGACAGTACTGTGTAGAAGTCTGTTCTTGAGATGGGAACATTTACATACTATTAAACCTTGTTCCAAATCTCCCAGCCACTCCAGATCTAGGTCCACCTGGCTAGGTAAAGCATTCTATAGACAGAATAGACCTGGCCCATGGCAGATTGCCCCTCTCAAGACTGATCTAACCAGTGTCCAGCGCTTGGCACTGAGGCTCTGTTTGGTGCATCTCACTTTAATGCTCATCTTTTACTGTCTAAATGCTGATGTTATTACATTCAGGGCCTTCCTGTCTTGGGAGGGTGTGCTTTTGCAGGATCAGCATATTCCCCAAGGCATCCTATACCTAACAGTATCTACTCCAACCCATGGGGCTTTCACCATGGACCCCTCTTCACCTGCTCTACTCCCTGGACTACAAGGCCAGGTCCCAGAAAACTTGGCCCTACCCTGTACCCTAAGCCAGTCCTAAGCCTGCTTGCCCAACTGTGGTGGCTAGTATTATGTCAACTTGACACAAGCTAAAGTTATCTAAAATGAAGGAACCTCAAATGAGAAAATATCTTCATAAGATCCAGCTATAAAGCACCTTTTTAATTACTGATAGGGAAGAGCTTAGCCTTTTGAGGGTGATGCCATCCTTGGGCTGGTGGTCCTGGATTCTTAAGAAAGCAGGTTGAACAAGCCATGGGGAACAAGCCAGTAAGCAGCACCCCTCCATGGCCTCTACATCTGCTACTATCTCCAGGTGGCTGGAACCTGCTTGAGTTCTGGTCCTGGCTTCCTCAGTGATAGACTACAATGTGGAACTGTTAAGACCAATAATTCTTTCCTGCCCAGCTTACTTTTTGGTCATGGTGCTGCCTTACAGCAACAGTAACCCTAACTGAGATACCAACTTTGTCCACTTAATTCTTCTTGAAGGTTCCAGAGTTAAAGTTGTGGTTCTCTCTTCCATAGCCTGTCTCTGGCTTGCGACCAATATGTACTTTCTGATTTATCCCCTGACATCTCTTGATATGTGTAAGTAAAGGTAACTTTTCCGGTGGCAATTGTCTTAAGACATTAACCATAAAAGATCCTATCTTCTAATACGTCTTCAAAAAGGATACAATGATGGATGCGATCACTGAGTCATGGACCACTGACAGGCTCTGTACACTTGATTGCTAAACAAGTCTCCAATGCAGGTAATACCACTATGCCAATTTAAATATGAAAATCTCAGCATTATAGATAATAAGCGACTTGTCAAAATCTATATGATGTTTACATACCAATCAGTGCTTATTTTATAAACTGCTCACATTTTTCCTTTCCTAATCATTTGGAACAGTGATTCTCAACCTTCCTAATGCTGTGACCCTTTAATACAGTTCTTTATGTTGTGGTAACCCCCTAACCAACCATAAAATTATTTTCCTTGCCACTTCATAACTATAATTTTGCTGCTGTTATGAATTTTAAGTAAATATATGTGCTTGTGATGGTCTTAGGTGACCCCTGCTAAAGGGTTGCTTGCCCTCTAACAAGGTAATGACCCGGAAGTTGAGAACCACTGACTCTTACATCCTAGCAGTGACCCTTTTAAGATCTATCATTCTTAAAACAAATACATCATACATCCATATAGCTTGCCATTTCTTTCGTGTCACTCAGCAAATAACAAGCATGCTTAAAAGACATCCACCCTTTAAGACAGACCTTCTGCTTAAACGTGGGTGAAATTATGCAGGTAGGAGATTTACAGCTTCCTAGTTTTCTGTGCACAAGCTTTCAAATGGCTAATTATCCCTTCCAAAAAACATCACATATTTGCATCATAATATTTTACCTCATCGGAGTTAATCTGCCATCATGTCAGTATGATTGGGAAACCTTCTCTGCTGGCACTGTAATAATGCTGTGAGATATTTATGTTTACATCAGGAGAAGAAATGTATAAATTTCTAGGTCAGAAACTGCATTAATTCAGTTCTTGCATAGCATAGGGCCTTGTGAGTGATCCATATTTTAGACACTATGGATGCTGAGATGAAAACCTTTATATGGTGTTTAAAGTTCAGCACAGGAACTAGGTGAGGCAGGAGTGCAGAAGAGAGCCAATGAGACTTGTTTGGGAGCAGCAATGCAGGGCCACATTCAGGCTGAGGAACTGAGGGTGGAGGCTAGCATGTTGGCTGGTAGGAAAACAGACACTGCTGAGGTCTGCTAGAGGTCAGACACAGAGGTGTTGGAATGAGAAGCTGGCTGTGTGAATATTACGTCTGGCACTACAAGGACATCATGCAAGGATGTGAGCTGGGCACTCAGGTGAGAAGAATTCGATCTTAGAAAAATCAGTCTGGGAAGTAGACGGATAGAAAAAAAGCTGGAGGCCAGAGAGGTGCAGAGATCTCAGGGGTACGCAAACAGTAAAACAGGCAAAATTCCAGATTAAGGCCATCGTGTCTGTGAGTAAAGAAGGAGATAGGAAAAAATCAGTGAAGGTTTCTAGGTTTACCTGTGGAACTATTTGGATGTGGAAGACACAGACACTGGTTAGGGCGGTGGTCCCCCATCTTTCTAATGCTGAGAGCCGTTAATACAGTTCCTCATACTCTGATGACCTCCAACTAAAATTATTTTTGTTGTTACTTTATAACTGTAATTTGTCTACTGTTATAAATTGTAATGTTTCTCAAGTATTTTTAGATCTAGAGGTTTGCCAGAGGGGTCACGACACACAGGTTGAGAACACTGTTGGGGTTATTGCTGTTGGAGAGGAAGCAGCCATAAGATGAAGAATTAGTGACTTTAAGATACATGTGAGACTACCAGGTGAAAGGTCAATTAGGTCAGATTTGACTCTGACACTAATTGGGAGTCATAGATTTTGGGTGGGGAATTTCCACTGTAGTGTCGATGATATGAAGGTGCAGGGCCTTTGACAGCATTAATTCTAACTTGTCAGTCTATTTAAATTCGGGAAGCTTAGTTAGTAACAACCCTATTTTCAGAGTTCTGCTTAAGCCAGGCCAAACTGTCTTTGCTCTGTCAGCTGGCTAGCATAAACACGATGCATTTCTAAGACTGTACACTAAAACTTCCCTAGAGAAAGTTTATTCTACATTACTCAATTAGTTGGAGCCATAATTGAGTGGACATTTCTGCTTATTAATAAGTTATGAAATAGGAGCAAAAGGCAGCCCTGGGACAGTGGTCAGGGACAGAAAGAACAGTGCTTGGGATCAGTGCATCCAGATTGCAGGGGCCGCATTCTCTTTGCCAAGTCACTTTGGTCTTCATCTCTGAAGATTCAAGCCTACATATTTCTAAAATTCCACATATACATTAAACATCTATGATTTCTGTAGAATTATTCAAGTTAATGTGCAACCTGTACTTCCAACAACAGCACTAGTGTTTACAATCATAAAAACATTAGCACAGTTTTAACTTTCTGCTCTTTTATGGTGCAGCTGTCTAAAAGGCCAATAGTTAGGGAAACCTGTATAAAGCAGAGAAAAGAAAGAAGTTTTTGTTCAACTTATATGCAAATAGATTATTTATCAGTGAAACACAGAAGATTTGTGACCAAGATGAATTCTATAAAGCAGAGATCAGTGTTCAAAATTAGAGCTATCTAACTTCAGGACACCAACTTTCAGTGATACCTTCAAAGAAATCAAAAATCTAATTAAAACACCTTGAAATTCTAAAAACCGCCAACACTACCAACAAAAGCCAAACCAACCAACCAATCAAACAAACAAAAATCCTGTGGTTTTCTCTGGCTCTAAGTCTTGTCAGAATCACAGACACCTTGTCTGAGTTGTGAAGGAGAACATTTATTTGGGAGGAAAGGCTGAGCAACTGAAAAAGCAGACAAGTGAGCAGAGAGTGAGTGGGTGAGAGAGGAGTGAGAGAACTCATATAGTTTCTGCTATTCTTCACTAATCTTTAAACATTTTGATCAACGAATCACCAAGGCCTGTCCTATGGGTGGTTTGAGCTAAACCTTTCCGAAAAACATTTTTTAATAAAAGATAGTCTCACTTAACGAAATTTATTTCTGTTGTCTATCTTTCCAAAACGATTTGAAATAGCTTTGAAAATACATGTTGCCTTTTCAGACAGCTTCATTACTGTTTCTTTAGGGTAGCCATCCTAGGGACAGAGGTAAATAATTTGACCTTTCAGGGTTCCATTTGTCCAATACTCCAGCAGTTACACACCTATTTCAACACGTCATGGCTGTACTCCATAGGGAGCATCACCCACAATTGTTGACCTGATCATATTACTTTGCTTCTTCTAGAGTAAATGTGAAAGGAAATTAGCTGACCAAAGCAACAACATGGGTTCTGTTGACACTGTGGGTGCTACTACTGATGAAAAGCCTTTTCTGTGCTCAATGAAATACATCTATTCGTTTTGTTCTGAGGACAGTGTCCTTTGCTTTACAGAAGCTTTTCAGTTTCATGAGGTCCCATTTATTGATTGTTGCTCTTAGAGCCTGTGCTGTTGGTGTTCTGTTCAGGAAGTTGTCTCCTGTGCCAATGAGTTCAAGGCTCTTCCTCACTTTTTCCTCTAAGCGGTTTAGTGTGTCTGGTTTTATGTTGAGGTCTTTGATCCACTTGGACTTTAGTTTTGTGCAGGGTGATAAGTATGGATCTATTTGCATTTTTCTACATGAAGACATCCAGTTAGACCAGCACCATTTGTTGAAGATGCTATCTTTTTTCCATTGAATGGTTTTGGCATCTTTGTCAAAAATCAGGTGACCATAAGTGTGTGGATTTATGTCAGGGTCTTCTATTCAATTCCATTGATCCACCAGTCTGTTTTTATGCCAGCACCATGCAGTTTTTAGTATTGTTGCTCTATAGTACAGCTTGAGATCAGGGATGGAGCTACCTTCTGAAGATCTTTTACTATAGAGAATTGTTTTAGCAATTCAGGGTTTCTTGTTGTTCCATATGAAGGCGAGAATTTTTCTTTCCAGAATTGCATTGAATCTGGAGATTGCTTTTGGTAAGATGGCCAATTTTACTATATTAATCCTGCCAAGCCATGAGCATGGGAGATCTTTCCATCTTCTGATATCTTCTTCTAATTTTTTCTTCAGAGACTGGAAATTTTTTTGATACAAGTCTTTGACTTGCTTGGTTAGGTTCACACCAAGGTATTTTATGTCCTTTGTAGCTATTGTGAATGGTGTTGTTTCCCTAATTTCTTTCTTGGCCCTTATGTCTTTTGTATACAGAAGGGCTAGTGATTTTTTTGTTAATTTTGTATCCAGCCACTTTGCTGAAGGTGTTAATCAGCTGTAGGAGTTCCCTGGTAGAGTTTTTGGGGTCACTCATGTATACTATCATATCATCTGCAAATAGTGATAACTTGACTTCTTCCTTTCTGATTTGTATCCCCTTGATCTCCTTCAACTGTCTTATTGCTCTATCACAGACTTCAAGAACAATGTTGAAGAGATGTGGAGTGGGAAGCCTTGCCTTGTCCCTGATTTCAGTGGGAATGATTTAAGTTTCTCTCCATTGAGTTTGATGTAGGCTATAGGCTTGCTGTATATTGCCTTTACTATGTTCAGGTATGTGCCATGTACCCCTGATCTCTCCAAGATTTTAAACATGAATGGATGTAGGATTTTGTCAAATGCCTTTTTAGCCTCTAAGGGGATTATCATGTGGTTTTTCTCCTTCAGTTTGTTTATGTGGTGGATCACATTGACGGATTTCCAAATACTGAACCACCCCTGCATGCCTGGGATGAAGCCTACTTGGTTGTAGTGGATGATATGAGCCTACAGATTGGGAAAGGATCTTCACCAACACTATATCTGACAGAGGACTAATATCCAGTATATATAAAGAACTAAAAAAGTTAAACAGCAAAAAAACCAAGTAATCCAATTATAAAATGGAGTACAGAGCTAAACAGAGAATTCTCAATAGAGGAATATTGAATGGCAGAGAAACACTTAAAGAAATGCTCAACCTCATTAGCCATCAGGGAAATGCAAATTAAAACAACCTTAAGATTTCACCTTACACCCATCAGAGTGGCTAAGATTGAAAACTCAAGAGACAACACATGCTGGAGAGGTTGTGGAGAAAGGGGAACCCTCCTCCACTGCTGGTGGGAATGTAAATTTTTACAACCACTCTGGAAAGCAATCTGGTGCTTTCTCAGACAAATAGGAATAGCGCTTTCTCAAGATCCAGCTATACCTCTCCTAGGCATATACCCAAAAGAAGCTCAAGTACACAATATGGATATTTCAACCATGTTTGTAGCAACCTTGTTTGTAATAGCCAGAAACTGGAAACAGCCCAGATGCCCCTCAGTGGAGGAATAGATGCACAAATTGTTGTATATCTACACAATGGAATATTACTCAGCAATAAAAAACAAGGAAATCTTTTGCAGGCAAATGATGGGATCTGGAAAAGATCATCCTGAGTGAGCTATCCCAGAAGCAGAAAGATGCACACAGTATATACTCACTAATATAGACATATAATATAGGATAAACCTACTAAAATCTGTACACCTAAAGAAACCAATCAAGAGAGAGGACTCTTGCTAAAATGCTCAATTCCTATTCAGAAAGGCAAAGAGGATGGACATCAGAAGAAGGAGAAAAGAGGGAACAAATCAGGAGCCTGACACAGAGGACCTCTGAAAGTCTCTGCCCTGCAGACTATCAAAGCAGATGCTGAGACTTATGGGCAACCTTTGGGCAGAGTGCAGGGAATCTTAGGAAAGAAGTGGGAAACAGTAAGATCTGGAGAGGACAGAAACTTCACAAGGAGAGCAACAGAACCAAAAAATGTGAGCACAGGGGTCTTTCCTGAGACTGATACTCCAACCAAGGACTATACATGGAGATAACCTAAGACCCCTGCACAGATGTAGCCCATGGCAGTTCAGTATCCAAGTGGGTTCCATTGTGATAGGAACAGGGACTGTTTCTGACATGAACTGATTGGCCTGCTCTTTAATTACCTCCCCTTGAGGGGGAAGCAGCCTTACCAGGCCACAGAAGAAGACAATGCAGCCACTCCTGATGAGACCTAATTGACTAGGATCAGAAGCAAGGAAAAGAAGACCTCCCCTATCAGTGGACTTGGGGAGGGGCATGCATGCAGAGGGTGGAGGAAGGGAGGGATTGGGACTGGAGGAGGGAGGGAACCATGGATACAAAGTGAATAAAGTGTAATCAATAAAGAATTATATATATATATATATATAATAAAAAAACAGCATTAAAAGCTATAACCAATAAAAAAGTAATACATCTATTCATTAAAATGTGATCTTGGATTTAAGGTGTGTTTGCTTTTCTTAGGTAGCTGCTTTGGCCAAGTACTTTAGCTGAAGTAGTGTGGGCAGTTGTCTGAGTGCATCATGGCTCTGTGGGCTCCCTACTGGAACGCCTTTTGATTTTTTGAATGATAACAATGTCACCTGGCTAGGACAGAGATTCCCACTTAGCATTGCTCTTCTGTCCCTGGAGTCTTGCGCCTGATGTCTCTGACCTGTAGCTTGCTGGAAGTCATCAGGAGCATCCATAATGAGAGCCGTGCTACTGTAACTGAATGTGGACGTCTATGAGTGTAGCTTGATACTGGACTTACCCTGCAGGCTGCTTCCTACTGTGCACGGTAAGCAGGAAATTTACAAAGCAAGATACAGTGTTCAATGCTGAGACATATAGCATTAAGTGTGGGAGCATGGAAGATCGTGTATGAGACTAGGCTGCCCAATATGTTCCAGGCCAGCGTTTTCTACAGAGACCCTATATCTATATCAAAGCAACAACAAAACCCAAACAAACAAAAGCCAAAAAAACAAAAACAAAAACAACAAGCAAACAAAAACACTAAAATAAATGCTGTAGCAAGAACTCACCTTAATATGTTGAAGTATATATTATGTTGAAGAACATTTTAAAAGTTCCTCTATGCTCGCTACCGCTCTGCTGAGATTGTATCGTAATAGCCATTTCAGTCATGCACAAGCTCTCGAATGTAGTATGTATTTAGCACACATTTACATGATCCTAATATCTCTTAGAAGAGTTGAATTTAGAGTATTCTCTAAGAGGTGCTTAGTTTTAATCCCATCACTTGAGAAGCGGATGCAGGAGGATTGCTAAGAGTTCTGAGCCAGCCAGGGCTACAGACTAAGACCTTATCTCATAAATATAAACAGAAGACCTACAACAGTGATAGTGGCTTATTTTATTCCATGCATAATGTGAACTATGTTTTTTTTAATTTTTTATTTAACTTTTATTAATTACACTTTATTCATTTTGTATCCCTCCCTCCTCCCCTCCCGGTCCCACCCTCCCCCCGCTTTCTGCATGCATGTCCCTCCCAAGTCCACTGATAAGGGAGGTCCTCCTCTCCTTTTTTAACTTGGAGATTTTATTATTATTATTATTATTATTATTATTATTATTATTATTATTATTATTTGTAATATAGGGGTGTTTTGCTTACTTAGGTCTATGCATTATGTGGATGCAGTACATCAGGAGGCCAGAAGAGGGCAACAAATCTCCTGGAATGGCAGTTCCAAAGGGTGTTAGCCCTGTCAGCTAGGAATCAAACCCTTGTTCTCTTCACTCAGGAACTATCTCTCCAGCCCCATGAACAATATTTTTGTCACATGAACAGGTTCCTCACTCAACTTGGAACTCTGAAGAGAGTCTCTCCCTACAAAACTGACCTCACCTATTTGTCCACCCAATCTTGACCTTTCAAACCTCTAGAACAGTCAACTGAATAGACCTTTCTTCTCTGCCAGTTACACAGTCACCATTGTTCAGTTACAACCACAGAATGCAGATAGAGAAGAAAATAGTTTCCCACAAAACAGAGCTCTATGAAAAGATGTGCATAAACTTTCATATATCATAAAAAATATTTGATAAAGATTCCTAATGGGATGCGGACTCTGAAGAAAAGGAATCCATCTCTGTGGCACCTCTAGAGGTCTCACCGGGGCTTTTGCCCCTGTCTAGGGAAAGTATAAGCTCTAGTCCATAGGAATGTGGGAAGTGTCTGTATAGTTTCTTACAAGATACAAAACACACTACAACCTTAGAGTTCAGAAGCATGGCATTTCTAAAGCAGACCACTGTTCTGATGCAAATAGGTGAGAATTATATACATCAACATACTAAACACTGAATCTCTCCCTTAAATTCTATGAACTCATTTAATTTTTCTTTTTTTTTTCCACCCTGAAAGATACTGTTCTGCTTGACTGTGAAACCCTGAGCTGGAGGTCTGGCTTCTGCCTTTGCCTGGTCCTTTCACATTATAAAACACAAATGCAGGAATGCTCTTTCTGAAAATGGCACTTTTCATAACATTGCCAAATTCATCTCCATGGGCAGAAAACTGTCAGCCACTTTCTGCCATTGGTTTCTTGCCTTGGAGCAGAGAAGCCACTCTTTCTGGAATCCTCCTCTATCAGAACAAATGGATTCCCTTGTATGCATTATGACTCATAATTCAGACAAAAAATATTCAAACTACATCCCTGCCTACATTTAAGTACGACAAAGCATTTCAACCTTTGTCTTCAGAATGAAGGCCAATCAAGAAGAATGAGATCCTTGTCTGCCTGCTCCTGGATCACCTCTGTGTGTGCTTTGACATGCAGACCAACTGCAGTACTGACCAGCTTGCTCTGAGAGGCAGACAGCCTAAGAAAGAGCGATAGCCTGGAGGCTAGAGAGGAGATGGAGAAAAGCATAAAAAGCTGGAAGGTGGGCTTGACTCCTTCTGAATTTGAAGTACATCAATGCTACAAGTGGAACTTCAGAGAATTTTCCTGAATGCCTCATCCATACAAATGAACAGCAAAACAGTGACTAAGCAGCTTTTATGCATAAGGCTCTTGAAACTGCACCAAAGCAATTTTCTAGCGACTCAAAGAGGAAAAAAATAGCCACACCACTACCCTTCTGCTCACAAAATAAAGAAAAGCACAGGAGCCTCCAAACATTTACCCATTCGAAAAGCTAGCACTGATCTGGGCTCACTGATCTATAGTTACTCTCTTCCACTTCAACACAGCACTTAAGTTTTACTAAGCAGACCCCTGCCCGGAGCAGCTCTACCACCAGGCAACTGGTCTGTAAATTCTTTTATGCAAATGGATCCATCAAAGGCAGTCACTGATCATATATGATGAGCTCTACAAAGCAGATACCACATGGCAACTGCAACCTTGATATGGTGGCGGAATTGCCACACTCTGATTAGTACTGGGGATAGATACATTCCTGTATCCCAAGTCCCACGAACCTCTAGCTTTTGAGCTTCATTTTTGATAAAACAAATCAAAAGAGTTTATAACAACTAAAATAACTCTACAAAGGCAGCTGGAAGAAATACTTCAGACTGAAGATAAGAACAAGCACATTGAAGGAGCCATTGGGGGGTGTGTGATAAAAATACTAAGACAATCATAAGAAGTATGTGTGTCTGTATATATATAAATGTACAATATATAATTATATAATATATAATATGGGGTACATATATATTTTAAATGCAGGAATAAACATATCTTTAAATAAAACTTAATTTTTTATCTCAATTCTCCAATAAAAGTTATCAAAATGGATGGGAAAGTGGGATCCATCTTTCTTCTGCCTAAAGAAATACACTTCACCAACATGAACAGACTCCACTTTAGGCTAAAACAGATAGGAAATGCATGCTAAAGAAATATAACTAGAAAACAAACTGGCACAGATACTCTAATATCTGACAAAACTTCAAACTAAAACTCATCAGGATAATGAAGGTTGCTTCATAATTCTTAAGCAAACAGTCCATGGAGAGGATATTAAAATCTTAAACACATATGCACCAAACATAGGTGCACCCATTATCATAAAAGATACTGGTAGATCTAATGCTCTAGAGACACTCCAAGAAAGTTATATTATAACAGGTGATCAGATTAACCCACTGTCATCAATAGACAGCTCGCTTGGATTTAAAATAAACAGAGGAAAACTTCAGTTAAAATGACATTAGGTACCTTACCTAACAATAGAGTATTCATCCCCAACATTAGAGAACACATTGTTCCCCCTCACTAGAAAATGGAACTTTCTCCAAAATACATACCATTCTTGACAAATATGAGGAAATTGAAATTATATCCGGTATTCTACCTGACCACATGGGATAAAACAAGATATCAAAATAAGAGAAACTGTAAAATGTACACAAACTCATGGAAGTTAAACAACAACATTGAATGATGAATGGGCCATGAACGATAACTAAAAGGAAGTAGGAAGTTCCAAGAACTGGCTAAAAAGGAAACTAAGATCTATGGAATACACCAAAAACAACAGTAATAGGCAAGATGCATCCCTATCAAAATCAGAGTCAATTACAGAAATAACTTAATGATACATCAGCCAGTTTTTAAAAGAGAGGGATACAGAGACAGAGACAGAGACAGAGACAGAGACAGAGAGGATAAACCCAGAGGCATTAGTCAAATAATGATTAAGATTGGAGTAGAAATGAATGAGATAGAAATTTTAAAAGGTAAAAATAACTGAAATGAAAAAAATAAAGTATTTGAGGAAATAACAAGATTTTCTTTGCTATGAGACTTATGCTTGCTGTCACGACCTCTGTAAGTCAGTATATGTGGCTGCTCTGTTGTGTGTCCAGAAGATACTGTTTTCTTATACTCATCCATTGCTTCTTGCTCTTACAATCGCTCTGCCTCCTGTGATGATCCCTGAGCCTTCATAGGAGGGATTTGAGACAGATGTCCCTTTTAGGGCTGACCTACAGTCTTTTATTTCCTGTACCTTGACTGGTTTTGGGTTTCTGTATTAATCACCATCTACTCCTAAAAGAAGTTTCTCTGATGAGAGCTAAGAACTGTACTAATTTGTGGGTACACCTGTAAGTCATCAAAAATCAGTTAGTCCTGTATCTATAGATGAACAGTAGATAGTAGATCCTCAGCTGGGCCTATGACCTGTCTAGCCACAGATTCTTGTTCCTGATAATGTGGTATGGGTTCCATGGGCAGGCCTTAGATCCAATCACAAAGAGACATTTTTCCTAACCATTGAGCCTATTTTACCAGGTCACACTTATTATAGCTCACAGGGTTCACAGAGCAATAAAATTGATGATTAGTTTTTATCTCTAATAATATACACAGCACAATCCAGCACTACGGGATGTAGTTATTAAGGATGGAGCTTCCAGTGCTAGCTTGACTTCTCTGTGGTCTATGGCTCAAGCATGTAAAAATTTCAGCTACAGGGTCTTAGCACCAAGTTCTGGAGTATAACCAAGAACAGTGGCAATAGGGTACAATGTTTGATTGTCTATGGAACCTCACTGGTCAACAACTCTGAAAGAGGTAACGTATTCCTGGCACTTTGAATTTATTAGCCAGTTGTATCTAGTGGGATTACTTTCATATAATAATAGAATAACTTCACAAGGTTTTTATACGTATGTGTAAATGTATATATTTTAGAAGGCTTCTATAGAAGTAGGCTTCCATAAGGGATTTCCAAAGGTCTTTCATGTTAGTTATCTCTCCTAACTGTTTCTCCTCTATCCTGCCATCTCATCCCAATCCCATTTAACTCTTTCTGGTGGGCAGCAACTTCCATCCCTTGCTCAAGAGCTTTTGCTAATGAGATCTGCTGAGAGACAGAGAATCAGTTTTCTTTGAAAGTGTAGGTCATAATAGATTGACCACACCCCAGTGGATAGCCCCACATTTACAAGCATATAGGAGGTAAAACTAAATTTGATGTTATTTTTCTTTTAAGGAAAGTACAGTGTTTGAAGGGTGTACAAGAAGAATGGATGTGAAAAATGGTGTGAGAGGGAACCTAGGGGGAGTTGGGAAAGGGAATGAATATTACTGAAATACATTGTATAAATGTTCAACTCTTAATAAAAAATATTTTAAGGAAATAACAACATTGAAAAATTTTCATTCCAAATTAACTAAAAGAAAGAGAAGACCTAACACAATAAAATTAGAAATGAAAAGGGAAGCATTACTACAGACACAATGAAATTCAGAAAATCATAAGGGCAGTTTAGATTGTGAAGAATTACTTCATTTAGACTTCACTTTCTGCTTAAACTTTTGTCAAATTCTGTAATTTAGGATTAATGCTTTAACACACATTTTAAAATACAATAAAATACAGATGCCCAGGCTTCAGGATATTCTGTCCAAAAATGTGTGTATAGGAGGATTCCTACTGCTCTTGTGGAGGACCACAACAGTGTACAAACTGCTTCTTTTTAAATTATTTTTATTTTTTATATTAATTACAGTTTATTTACTTTGTATCCCAACTGTAGCCTCCTCCCTCATTCCCTCCCAATCCCACCCTCCCTCCCTCATTTCCTCCCTGCCCCTCCCTAAGTTCACTGATAGGGGAAGTCCTTCTCCCCTTCCATCTGACCCAATCTTATCAGGTCTCACCAGGACTGGTTGCAATGCCCTTCTCTGTGGCATAGCTAGATTGTTCCTCCCAAAGGGGGTGGATAGGTCAAAGAGCCAGCCACTGAGTTCATGAGAGACAGTGTCCCTCTTCCTCTTACTAGGGAGTCCACTTGGATACTGAACTGCCATGCACTACCTCCGAGCAGGGGTTCTAGGTTATATCTATGCATGGTCCTTGATTGGAGAATCAGTTTCGGACAAGACCCCTTTTCCCCAGATATATTTGGTCCTTGTGGAGCTCCTGTTCTCTCCAGGTCTTACTACCTCCTCCCTTCTTTTGTACGATTCCCTGCACTCTGCCCAAAACTTGATTATGAGTCTCAGCATCTGCTTTGATACACTACTAGGCAGAGTCTTTCAGAGGCCCTCTATGGTAGGCTCCTGTCCTATTTCTTATTTTCTCTTCCTTCCAATGTCCATTCCATTTGTCTTTCTGAGTGAGGATTGATTATCTTACCCTGGGTCCTCCTTCTTATTTAGCTTCCTTGGGTGTACAGATTTTAATATGTTTATCCTATCTTATAAGTCTAGTGTCCAGTTATAAGTGAGTATATACCATGTGTGTCTTTCTGCTTCTGGGATACTCAGATCACTCAGGATGATCCTTTCTAGTTTCCACCATTTGTCTGAAAATTTCATGATTTCCTTGTTTTTAATTGCTGAATAGTATTCCATTGTGTAAATGTACAATTTCTGTATCCATTCTTCTATTGAGGAACATCTGGGTGGTTTCCAGGTTCTGGCTATTACAAATAAAGCTGCTATGAACATGGTTGAGCAAATGTCCTTGTTGTGTACTTTCAATATATGCCTAGGAGTGGTATGGCTGGATCTTGAGGAAGTGCTATTCTTAATTGTCTGAGAAAGTGCCAGATTGGTTTCCAAAGGGGTTGTACAAGTTTACATTCCCACCACAACGGAGGAGGGTTCCCCTTTCTCCACAACCTCTCCAGCATGTGTTGTCACTTGAATTTTTGATATTAGTCATTCTGATGGGTGTAAGGTGAAATCTCAGGGTCGACAAACTGCTTCTTAAAAAAATATCTATCTATCTATCTATCTATCTATCTATCTATCTATCTATCTATGTATATTTATTTGAAAAGTTTTGATGGTTCTAAGTAATATTGATAATTTCTTTTAAAAATCAAACATCTATTAGGATTTTCTAGGAGCTTTTAACAGGGACTGTGAAATACAGTACACATATCACAAATGAGAAAAAATAAGCAAAGTTTTAGAGATGATATTTAAATTGTCCAGAGAGACATGCTATTCAGAGTGAATGTATAGCCCCACCTCTGTTGGCTTCAAAAAGAACCAATCATGGTGCCTGCATTCCCAGAACCAGCCCCTGGTGCTTCTTTCCCTGGCCAGATCTGAAGGCACTGAATTACCCATATCCCACTCTCAGAGATCTCCAGTAAGCATCTGGATGCCCTTTGTAAAAATCCAAACAGTTTTTAAATTTTATTTTATTGTTTACATTCATAGCACCTTTATTATTTTCCCCCTAATGTATTTTTTTACAGTGTAATCATTATATATTCCAATCGAAGCCCTTTCCCTCAACTCTCCCCAGTCCCACCTTCCTTCTCTCTTCCCTCTATGCCCTTCTCAGAGTCCACTGATAGGAATTCTCTACCATTGCCATCTCCCCATAGCTTGCCAAGTCTCATAAGCAGTGGAAGAGAGGAAACAAGACAGGAGCCTACTATATTGGGTTCTCTGAAAGGTTCCCCCCAACAAGGGATCGAAGCCAGCTAGTTTTTTTTATTCCTGCCTCAAGGTTCTTATCATAAGAATAAAATCAAAGGACTGGGAGGGGACAGGAACCTCACAAGAAGACCAGCAGAGACAATTAACCCAATTTCATGGGAGCTTACAGAGACTGATACATCAACTAAGGAGCATACATGGTCTGGACATAGGACCCCTGCACATATGTGGCCAGTTGGTGGATTGGTCTTCATATGGGGTGCCTGGTGAGTGAGGGGGTGCAGCTGTTTCTAACATGGGCTCTATTGTCTGCTTTTGGATCACTTTCTCCTGGCAGCTCTGCCTTGCCTGGCCTCAGGGGATGAGGATATGCTCAGTCCTGATGTGACTTGATGTGCTGGGGAGGGTTAATATGGGGCTAGAGGTTCCCCTTTTCTGGGTGGAAGGTGATAGAAGAAAGGGGAAGGAGAGGAAAGGGAAGACTGGGAGAAGATAAAGCAGGGGCACTCATGGGATGTAAAGTAAATAAACTGAAATAAAAAAGCAGTACTAATCTGATGTAAACAAATCATTTAAGAAAGAGGTGATAAACATATAAATCCCCCTTTCACTCAATTTTGTTCAGGAATCCTGGACAAGGAGCATTTCCCATTCATGCAATGTTTTCCCTTTCATAGTGATGTTCTCTGGGTACTTTCTTTTCACAAACTATGCCCCTACCACTGACTCAAGGTTCTTATCACAAGGATGTTCAGCCATGCTGGGTTCTATACACAGATTAAGCCAGGCCATTGGAGACTTTCTTATCTTGGCTGGGGAGTGGTGGCTTTTCTTTCAATTGCTTCCACTAAACTCGTGGCATTATCCTATCACTATACATGGAGGAAGTATACAGGCTGAGTTTTAAACTTAATTATTTTATTGTAAAGAAGGAAAATGTTTTTCTTATACAGAATCAAAAGACTAATGGGAAAAAAAAGTCCTTCAAATCTCACAGTGAGAAAACATGCTCCCTTGAGCCACTCATATTTATTTTTATTATCAGTGTGAAGGGCTATGGGATCGATTACATTTCTGTCTCCTTGTGTGTAACAGAATTAAAAATTAAATTTGTATGTCATCTCTAGTAAGTTCATCTGATGTGGGAAGGCATTTGGGGTCATTGTCTTGCTAGGATTTGTCTTTTTCTTATCCTTTTCAAATTGCCTGGATGTTAAAATGTAAAATCCCTTTGTGTTCTGTATTTTGTGTCAGGCTGCCAAGTCCTTTCTCAAACAAAGAGGGCTTCAATGAATAAAGCTGCTTTTCCCATGTAACTCCCAGTTTTGATCTCTAAACTATCTCTTCAGCACAAGTGATTTCCCTGTACTCTGCTCTGACAAAGCCTCAGAGCTGACTAGGGATTTGAGGCCTTGTCCTAAGGCTCTCTGCTCTTTTACCTAGCCTTCAGAGATCCCAGTGTGAAACCTGAAAGTATGTATTTGCTGACAGAAACTGACCCAAAGTTCTTCACATGACCTCTGACATTATCCTTTCTCCAGAAACAGTGGCTATATAACTCAGGGAACTATTTGCTTTGGTTTCCTTGAGGTGAGCAATATTTATTTATTTAGCCAACAGTAACACAATTTCTAGCAATTACTCTAAGCATGTCTAAATTTAATTAAGTTTCATTACTCAGCCCAGAATGCAAAACACTTGCATGGTTCATTGGGTCCCATGGAGTGTATATTAGTTATTTGGTTATCACAGCTATTGGCTATCACTGTCACAACTCTTAATTTAAATTACCTAGTTCTCTATGGAATATGCTTAATAAAACACTTGGAAATAACTGGGTTATTTCTGTTAAGGGTCTCAATTCACTTCAGTAGTTGTCATGTTTTATTTTATGTGAGACCAATTTTCAATAACATACAAACTAAATAACATAGACTTCAAAGGCTAAAAATTTGAGACTGTTGTGACTGTGAAATTTAGAAATTGGTGGTGTGCAGGTTTAAACTATCTGCTGCTGGCTATGTCTTCTACAAGGGCAGGACAAAGACGGTTAGAACCTGAGCTCATTGATATCCTGAGAGAGCCTGCTCTGAGAAAATGTGCACACACATATGCCTACAATGATTCAGCAACTTGTTTTTATTATTTATTTATTTTTCTCTCAATGCTTTAACATTTTCAGTATAAAATATATTTAGAGCTTTTGCCAGTTTTTATGGAAGAGTTTTTATACATTCTGGACCTATCAAAGTATATATTATAGATACAGTTTGAGTAAGGGCATAGATAAAATTGCAAAATTATTGATGAAATACACCAATCTGTACATTTACCTTCTCATTTCAATATAAAAAATGAATCTTGTATTTAGAAATATAATTATTTGCCTACAATACTCTCCCTAAATTAAACCTGAAGCATTGGTGAACTATTGAAAACAAAACAAAATAATGAACAGCCCAGACATCTCTTAAAATGCAGCATGAAAAATATTCCCTTGGTAGTTTCACCTACCTTCTGTTTATCATCAATTCTGAGTGTGGCTCAGCATTTGGTGGATAAGCAGGAAGCTGTATTTCCTTCTAAATCCAGAGCTATAAATAAGTTCTTTGTCTCATTTCTGTCTACATTCAATATTATTTTCTCTTAACACAGGGAGGACATCTGGGCCCAAGAGCCAGGCCCTATAACAGGGGTTCTGGTAACACGATCACAACTCTTATTCTTTTTTTATATAATGTTAATAATACCTATTTAAAATTCATAAAGTTAGATTTTATAGGTATTATTCTTTCTTTATTAATTACATTTTATTCACTTTGTATCTCCCCTGTGGTTCCCTCCCTCCTCCAGTCCCAACCCATCCCTTCCTCCACCCTCTGCATACATGCCTCCTCCCAAGTCTACTGATAGGGGAGGACTTCTTTTCCTTCCTTCTGATCCTAGTCAATTAGGTCTCATCAGGAGTGGTTGCTTTGTCTTCTTCTGTGGCCTGGTAAGGCTGCTTCCCCCTCAGGGGGAGGTAATTAAAGAGCAGGCCAATCAGTTCATATCAGAAACAGTCCCTGTTCCTATTACAATGGAACCCACTTGGATACTGAACTGCCATGGGCTACATCTGTGCAGGGGTCTTAGGTTATCTCCATGCATAGTCCTTGGTTGGAGTGTCAGTCTCAGGAAAGACCCCTGTGCTCAGATTTTTTGTTTCTGTTGCTCTCCTTGTGGAGTTCCTGTCCTCTCCATATCTTACTGTTTCCCACTTCTTTCCTAAGATTCCCTGCACTCTGCCCAAAGGTTGCCCATAAGTCTCAGCATCTGCTTTGATAGTCTGCAGGGCAGAGACTTTCAGAGGTCCTCTGTGTCAGGCTCCTGACTTGTTCCCTCTTTTCTCCTTCTTCTGATGTCCATCCTCTTTGCCTTTCTGGATAGGAATTGAGCATTTTAGCAAGAGTCCTCCCTCTTGATTGGTTTCTTTAGGTGTACAGATTTTAGTAGGTTTATCCTATATTATATGTCTATATTAGTGAGTATATACTGTGTGCATCTTTCTGCTTCTGGGATAGCTCACTCAGGAAGATCTTTTCCAGATCCCACCATTTGCCTGCAAATTTCATGATTTCCTTGCTTCTTATTGCTGAATAATATTCCATTGTGTAGATATACAATAATTTGTGCATCTATTCCTCCACTGAGGGGCATCTGGGCTGCTTTCAGCTTCTGGATATTACAAGTAAGGCTGCTACAAATATGGTTGAGCAAATATCCTTATTGTGTACTTGAGCTTCTTTTGGGTATATGCCTAGGAGAGGTATAGCTGAATCTTGAGGAAGCGCTATTCCTAGTTGTCTGAGAAAGCGCCAGATTGCTTTCCAGAGTGGTTGTACAAGTTTACATTCCCACCAGCAGTGGAGAAGGGTTCCCCTTTCTCCACAACCTCTCCAGCATGTGTTGTCACTTGAGTTTTTGATCTTGGCCATTCTGATAGGTGTAAGGTGAAATCTCAGGGTCGTTTTGATTTGCATTTCTCTGATGGCTTATGAGGTTGAGCATTTCTTTAAGTGTGTCTCTGCCATTCGATATTTCTCTATTGAGAATTCTCTGTTTAGCTCTGTACCCCATTTTTTAATTGGATTACTTGATTTTTTGTTGTTTAACTTCTTTAGTTCTTTAAAGGGCCGAGAAAGAAATTAGGGAAACAACACCCTTCACAATAGCCACAAAGGACAGAAAGTACCTTGGTGTGAACCTAACCAAGCAATTCAAAGACTTGTATGAAAAAAATTTCCAGTCTCTGAAGAAAGAATTAGAAGAAGATATCAGAAGATGGAAAGATCTCCCATGCTCATAGCTTGGCAGGATTAATATAGTAAAATTGGCCATCTTACCAAAAGCAATCTCCAGATTCAATGCAATTCCCATCAAATTACCAACACAATTCTTTACAGACCTTGAAAGAAAAATTCTCACCTTCATATGGAACAACAATATACCAAGAATTACTAAAAAAATTCTCTACAGTACAAGATCTTCAGGAGGTAGCTCCATCCCTGATCTCAAGCTGTACTATAGAGCAACAATACTAAAAACTGCATGGTACTGGCATAGATACAGACTGGTGAATCAATGGAATTGAATAGAAGACCCTGACATAAATCCACACACTTATGGACACCTGATTTTTGACAAAGATGCCAAATCCATTCAATGGAAAAAAGACAGCATCTTCAACAAATGGTGCTGGTCTAACTGGATGTCTACATGTAGAAAAATGCAAATAGATCCATACTTATCACCCTGCACAAAACTAAAGTCCAAGTGGATCAACATAAAACCAGGCACACTTATCCGCTTAGAGGAAAGAGTGAGGAAGAGCCTTGATCTCATTGACACAGGAGACAACTTCCTGAACAGAACACCAACAGCACAGGCTCTAAGAGCAACAATCAATAAATGGGACCTCATGAAACTGAATAGCTTCTGTAAAGCAAAGGACACTGTCCTCAGAACAAAACGACAGCCTACAGATTGGGAAAGGATCTTCACCAACCCTATATCTGATAACTCTTATTCTTTATGCCTCTTTCAACCTTACACTTTCAGGGTCTCTATGACATCGACCAACATTTATGATTTAGACTCCCTTTTCTCTTTGTTTCTAGCAGTTGAAGGAATTTTAGTAATATTTGTTTTTCAAAATAAGCTATAGATAGATGTAAAGAATTTTCAAAACACATTTGCTTGGAATTATTCATTTATGATAAGAGGGTGTCATGAATTTTCGTTCTGTCAGCAATGTGGCTTGTAACTTACTTCTTATGGATACTTTATAATTCAGACACTGACCCTTTCTAGAGCTAGAAATGTATCTAGTCCTTGACTCACTCATTAACTTTTCACCTAAGTATACACTTGTGCAATTTTAATCCTATTCTTATAGCTTTGTATCTCATTTTATAGTATAGTCTTTTAAAATTAATTATGAAACTTCTCCATCCAGCTTCATTCTGAACATACCATTTGATTAACAGAGAGTGCCCTGGGAATGAATTAGCCCCAGGGAATAATGAATAGAGGACAAAGAAACACACCAATGGATTGCATCAAGTCAACCTTGAAGTTTGCCCCAAGGCCCACATACCCTACACAATGTTGTGTAGCTAATCAGAACACCCATGCTCACAGGTTAGAGAATACTGTTTTGAAAATTAGTTTGTTTTGGAAAATAGCAGGCTTCCCTCATTACTAAATACTATCTATTAACCTAGAATCTATTAAAATCTCTATTAGGTTAAAACAATACTGTCCTCACAGTACAACTCCATGGCTATGATGTTCCAAAAGTCACCCCTAGACTTACTATTCTGGCCTGGATCTCATCTTTGAATTCCAGACTCTAACTCTACCATTGAAAAGTGACTTGGATCTGAGGGAGGCTTATCAAGCTTCATGCATCCAACTGAATTTGTGTTCTCCACCTATTTAATCCTGTTATGCATACATTTTTTCTTGATATAAGACAATACTACTCCCAGTCACCTCGTTGCTCAGACTCAGTTCTCTACAGTTAAGCTGGATGCATGAGTGTAAGTCATGCTAAGTATGATTCTTATTGTCCTAGCCTTGGAAAGTTTGCCTTTGCTTCTCTCAACCTGACTATTATACAGTTACAAACCAAGACATACAAAACTTACAGCTGTGTTCTCCTTGGGATTGGGTCAATGTTTGGAAGCCCAAGTGCCCAGTGGAATACCTAGGTGTACTTGACACATGCCTAAGGAACATGAAATTACACCTGGACACAGCTCATTGTCAAGAAACCAATAAAAGCTGAGGAAGAATTAAGCAGATGTGATAGTGAACACCCTGAATCCAAACTCTGCATATGCTAAGGTGGATGGATCTCAAATATAAGGCCAGCCTGAATTATACAATACCTACTTAAAATGCCAAAAAAAGTGGGAGTTGGAGAAATAGTTCAGAAGTTAAAAAGAAAAACTGATCAAGTCTTGAAAATGACACATTTTGCATTAGTCTTGTTAAAGCATAAATGGAGGGCTCTTGGGGACCAAGGCCTTCACCAGGCCCCAGTAAAACAGATCAAACCAGTATACTTTACCAAGCCCTTTACCCTATTGTAACAGTACATAACAGCAATAGACACTTTTCCCAATAAAGAAGTTCCTTACTTGTTTGCAGTAATATTTCTTAAATAGTCCTTCCTAAAACATACTTCTTTATTTTACATTTTAACTTTATCTTTTATTTTTGTTTTATATGTACAAGTGTTTTGCCTGCACATATATATTTGTGTGCCATATGTGTGCAATAGTTATGGAGGTGAGAAAAGTGCACCGGATCCTCTGGTACTGGATTTAAGGATAGTTGTGAGCTGCCGGGTGGGTGCTGGGAATTGAACCCAGGTCCTCTGGAAGAACAGCCAGTGCTCCTCACCACTGAGCCATCTCTACTCACCAATTATAATCTTACCAATAGGATAAACTTTTGGTTTCTGCTGCCAAATTTGGGATGTGTTCTCACTGTAGCTGAAGTGAAGCTAGCAAGCCTTTGCTCTTCTGCCTCTAAGAGTTGGAGAGTGTCCATTCTGGCAGCGATTAGTATTCACTGTCAGGGGTTTCTTTTCACATGGAGGTAAACTCTGCCAAGTATACATGCTACCAATGAGTTCTTAAAGCTGTACAGAATAAATACAGGATGTGTTTATTTTCTTTTCTTTTCTTCTGAGATAAGAGTATCAATTAGCTACTAGGTGAGACAGGAACTTTTAGGGACACAATTGTATTTTAATCCACATTCAGTGTCCTTTCGTTTATTTTTATTTAGTGACACAAGTAAGCATGCTCAGATGCATTCTTGGCCACCATGTTAGCCTTTTAAGCATGTGCTTGACTTTACTTTAAGCTGAGAATACCCAAATCATCTTTCTTCTGTAAATTATAACTGAGTATGCTCGGGAATGTGCTCACCCTTAAGGTAATTTTTTAAATGAGTATGTATAACCTCCTGGAATGAAGTCCCCACATGGGCTTTTGTTTGTTTGTTGATATTGTTGGAGGAGGGGCTGACTTGAAAGTAACTCTTCTGCTCACACTCCCCCACTGTAATCAGTCTTTCTCTCCTGTTTCATGCCTTGGTTGTATTTATTTTGGCTTTGTACTCACCAGGATGTGAAACCATTGCATTCAGTTACATAATCACCCCTTAGCATCTGTGGGCTCTTAGTTCTAAGACTCCCTGAAGACGCTAGAACCTCTGGATTCTCAACTCCTTCTTATAGAATGATACAGTATTTCCATATCACTTATGTACATGCTCTTATGTATTTTAAAGCAACTCTAGGTTACTCGTCTGTAATAAAAGGTTTCAGTATTAATAAACAGTTGTTGAATGCAGGTGTAGACTCCAGAGGCTTACAATTTTATCCACAGAAGGGGGTCCCACTTAAAAAGAAAGAGCCACCTAGTATAGTCAATTTTCATAATATGTCATCCCTGAAATCTCAGTGTTTCTTCTCTACATTAAATAATTATATTCTGATTAAATAATTATGTTAATAAGTAGGACATCTGGTATAGTATTCCAGAGCCTGGATGTCCAGGCCATACAGATGATGTCTGTTTGTGACTACTGCAGAGAAAACCCTGAATGCATAGGACAGTATTTTTCAAAGAACCCACATCTAACACAAATTAGAAGGACTGAGAGAAGCAATGAGAAATTGAAAAGGGAAAGGATGACCACCAGAAGCACAACTGTGGACACAGTGACAAGGAACATGTGGCTGGATGGATCTCCCTCTGCGAAGACAGAGCATTGACCACTCCATCAGCCACAAGCCAAAGAAGGAATGTCAGCTCAGTAAACAAGGTAGCTGTATTCATGCTTTGCTGTGGATGGTTCTAACACAGGAAGCTCTCAGGAAACTGTAAGGTTACCTAACTTTCTGGAAGCTTAACTGAATGGTAAGAAACAATGGATCAGTGTTGGACAAATGGCAGTCCAGAAAAACTTCTATTGGTTCCATGGATGAGAAAAAACTTCAGTGACATAAAGATACCTCTCACACTTTGACATCACATGTGAGCAGTCCAACATGCAATGCCATCAAGATTCCCAATATATCATACCCCACAAAAGAGCTCATGCCTGAGGTAAGGCCCTTTTTCTGCTCTAGCACTCCTTCTTGCTAAATATTTCTTTTTTAAACATTGTGAGCTACAAAGGAATGCTCAGGACAAAAAGAAAATTGCTTTCCTGTACAGGAAAGATCTGCAGAAGGAGTTGAAGACAAAGAAAGGAGGACCATGACCTCAGCAATGGCTGCAGTCAGCTAGGCTAGTTACTGATGTTAGATTTTTTTTTTTCATAAGAAAAATGTCTTTGAAGCTGGAGAACCTGAGAAAAATCTATAGACACAGTCCCATGCTTGTAACATTTATCACAAGCAGCCACGGAGACCCGGGAGCAGGTTAACTAGGGAGGATGACAATAACCCACAGAACAGGTAATGATGCACAAATAAGCCATGATGGAACTCTTCTTCTGGTTGTCACAGAAATGGTTTCAAGGAGCTGTCATTTCAACCCTAATAAGAAGATTCTGTAAAAACTACAAACCCACAGGCTCTGGTGTGGTCACCAGGGATTGTTCCTAATGCATTAATCAACAGCAAACCGAGTGTTCAAAGAAATCCACACAGACTCAGTGCAGAACAGGATAGCCACTTTCATGAGGACAGAGCCCACAACAGTCCTGATGCCATCTTTGTAGTGAGGAGAGGAGAGGGAGGCTGTTTAGGCAGGAGGGAGCAATGGTTCACTGTGCTGGGGAAAGGAGATGACATAATACTTAGGCCCTAAAGTAGAACAGGCCAGGAAGCAAGCCTTTCACAAGTACATGTTCTTTCTTGTAGACTTCTCCACAGGAACAGCGGCTGTTAACAAAGAATATTTGGGAATAGGCAGGAGAGACTCCCTGCCAGCCAGTGAAGACCTTAACTGAATGTGATATGGGACCATCCTCAGGCATCGGAGCAGAAAGACCTCCAACCTGAGGACATCAGGAGCACAGATGGTGAGTTAAGTGAATTCCCCAGAGAACCAGAAAGAGACAGCGAGGTCATAAGCAAAAGAGGACTCTCTTTTGTAATATTTCATGAGGATGGATTATTACAAAATACTTGGAAAAACCAAAGAATGTGTGTTGCAGCTCCTAAGTACTGCTAGAAGAAAAGTCTCAGTTTGCTAAAAACATCGGAGATATACAGGAGATTCGTTTTAAAATATACTATATTAACAGAAATAGGAGCTGCAGCTGGCCCAACACATCAGAAGGCAGATCTCATTGTCCTGATACTCAGTCATTCCCCAGTTCCCATGAGGAGAGACATGCAACCCTCAGGGCCCACACTGAGAAGAATTAACATAATCACAAAACTGAAGGAGATAAAGGGTTCTTGGCTGGGAGGGAGCCTTTGTAGTAGGTCCAATGCGAAGAGACAAAAGTACCTTGCAAGCATAGGATTGGCTAGTCTGAGTTTCTTCTTGGCTCTCACGTGTCAGGCCTTTCTGCTTCTTAGCTCCAGGTGGATAAGAAGGCAGACAGGCAATGGCCAAGAGTGTGAGAAATGTCTGGGGAGTTGGAGGCATCACCCTGGACTGGTTGGTTTGTGTTTCAGAAGTGAACCGATGGGTGAGCATTTTCATATTTTCTGAAACTGTATAACACCAAGAGGTTCAGTCCCTCCAGGCTTGGCACAAAATACCAGGACACAGAAAATACAAGACATGGTGAAGTGAAAGCAACCAAGAAGTGGCAATGTCTAGAACAAGCTTAGCACATGCCACCCCACCACTGACCAAAGGAAGAGAGGAAGACTGGCAATGTTGAGTGGAGGGGACATGGCCAGCCATGGGGACTCTCACACACCTTTGCTAGGGATGTAGAATGGTACAGATCTGGGCAGAAGAGATAGCTTACTAAGTGCTTGCCACATGAGCGTGAATACTAAGTTCAATCACAAAGACCCACATAAAAAGATGGTTATAGTGACTGATTGCATGTATTTATAATTCCATCATTTGGGAGGCAGAGACAGGATACTATCTGAGGCTTTCTGACCAGCCACACCAGCTCAGTCAGTGAGTACCAGGTCCCAGTGAGAGATGTTGTCTCATAAAACAAGGAGGACACTGCTAGGAAAGATACCCAAGGTTCACATCTGGCTTCCATACATGCACAAGGCATGCTTATCAGTACACACTCACACACACACACACACACACACACACACACACACACACACAGAGAGAGAGAGAGAGAGAGAGAGAGAGCTATAAATCTTTTGCAAATTGGCAGTTTCATATAATTGTAAACAATGCTAACTTGTAAGTTACTCCTTAGTGTTTATTTAGGATCAATTCAAGCCTGCATGAAGATATTCATGGAGATCTAATTATTATTGACTTGGACTGGAATGGACCTGGGCATCCATCAACCGAAGGGTGGATTTACAAATTGCAGTTATTTGTAAAACAGAATGAAAAAAGCATTACGAAGGAAACAAAATTCAATACATGCAACAACAGAGATGAAGCTCAGCAAGGTTACATCAGATTAAAACAGACACAACTTTCAGGAGATTCCATTTAAATATCTAGAAACAAGAAAAATAACCTACGAGGGTGAAAATCAGAAAGCAGGTTTCTTTGGCAGGTAGAGTTGAGTGAGGATCACATGGCTATACCCATGAGAGAACTTTAGGGATGCTGGCTGTTTGGGTAGCAGTATGTAATAACCAAAACTTACATAACGGGCTGGAGATGACCCTGTGGTTAAGAACACCTGATGTTATTGCAGAGGACCTGGGTTTAGTTGCCAGAACCCACATGTTGGTCCACAACTGTCCATAGCTTCATGACTCTACAGACCTCCATGATCACTGCACACATGGTACACAGGCACAAAGGCAAAACATTCATACGTATAAACAAAATCAATAAAATCTCAGAAACATGACATGATTGGTTAAGATATGTCTGGATTATTTCATGAGACGCATGTACCAAAAAACAAAAGTTTAATCAAAATGTAGAAAAAAAAACCCTTTTTCCTAAAAAAAAAAATTGTATACTGAAGAAACAGTCTGGTTTAAGAAATACATCGTATTTAATTGAAGAGTGAGAATCGAACTCAATTAAGATGTTTTGATGCTTGAGACTCTGAGTTCGATCTCTAGTGCCAATAAATAAAGAAGTAATGGGATGCTCATAGGAGGCTGTCCCAATGCCCTGGCTGCAAAAGTTCCCGGAAGAGAAGAATTCCCCTGATACAAATGAACCATTAGAGAGGAGGTTTAGAATCAATGTTTTGCAATGCAAACCTCATACATGGTGATTTTTATCAATAAGGCAGGATGGTAACAAGGACAGAAACTAATGAAAATGTCTTAATTCAACATAAGTAAGTCTCTATAAATAAGCTGGATAGCATGCAACTACCTCCACTTGAGATGAAGGAAAAAATAAAGTACTACTGTTCCTTACAATATAGAATTAAGAGAAAGGGCCTGGTAACGGACAGGGGAGACAGCCCAATCAGAGAAGCACATGTCTCACAAGCTTGGGAACTGGGTTCATGTTTTAGAATTCAGAGAAAGAAATATGAGCCTGATCATATGCTCTGATAAGCCTAGTGCTGGAGAAGTAGAGACAGGTAGAGACAGGAGGACTCCCAGCATCACTGGCCAGTCATCCTTACCCAATCAGTGAGATACAGGTCAAAAGAAGATCTTATCTCAACAGAGATGGATGATATTTCTGAGGATGATTCCGAAGTTTTTCCCTGGCCTACACACACACACACACACACACACACACACACACACACACACACACAAACACACACACCCCACAACGGGAAAAAGGGCTAGCTATAATTTCCAAGGCCCCTTTGGAATTCCCTTGGTTTTTCTGTGATCAGTTGCACAGGAAGTACTCCAGGATCTAGAGGAGAATGTCTGTGGCAGGGTGCTTCAGAGTCATTTGAAGTCCATCAAAAATGTCTTAATTCTCCATTCCCCATGGAAAGAACCTTTTGTGGTTTGTGTATGAGGTGAAGCAGTTGAGAAAACACTCCATGCTCTCCTCCTTTGGCACACTCAC
Organism: Psammomys obesus; assembly: GCF_907164565.1. NCBI lineage: Eukaryota > Metazoa > Chordata > Mammalia > Rodentia > Muridae > Psammomys > Psammomys obesus. The sequence goes on from NW_026596051.1 coordinate 8,784,329, forward strand.
TGTTGTGTGCCTTTTCATCTATTTAGTCTTTGTCAGTTTGGGTGGTAAACCTTGTAAGAAAGAAGAGGAAAAATGTCATCTTCCTCACAGAATCTGTATTAATGTAACCAAGAAATGCAATGGATTTCTCTAAATAAAAAACACTTGCTGGATTTTACATGAACAGAAAACTAAAGAGCATGCCTGCAAAGTACACACCCTAATAAAGAATCAACAAAGCTACTCTCTGTCTCACTTTAAAGAGCCAGGAATACGGAAATACACAGGAAACTTAAACAAATATCCAAATCCTACTCAAAATCACAACTGCAGACAGGCCTGTCCTTGCAGCATGCCAATGCAGGAAGACTGGCAGGAGGATATACAGCAAAACTATGTCCTCTGAAATATAACTAACTAAATAACACCAAGGCTCCTTCAGATCAGTAAATAATATAATATTGTCTGTGTCTACAAAATATGAAAGATGAGGCTAAGCAAAAATTTTTAAATCTGAAATTATACTGTTTTGTACTGAAATATGGGAAGGAGGCAAGATGAAACATTATGATTTTATGTAACTGTACATAAGACAAAGAACAAGGCACTTGTGAATAAAGTATATTTCCTGACTCAGCAAACTGAACCAGCTAAAGATGAGAATTTTAACAGAGAAAATATTCAAACCTACAGTGTAAAATTTACCATACGGTAAATAATATGCAGTTCTTGCTGAAAATCATGACAAAAAGTACATTTGCACAGTGTTTTTCTCAGTTGCCAACATAACTTTATGTCACCTCTCCTGACAAATTTTCAAGCTGCCAAATGATTAATCCTGTATAGATATTAAAAAAAAATACTATTGAAGATTTGTAAATGTAACTGCTAAAAGTTTCTTTCTCAAAACATAGGTATTCAGAATTATGGGTTTTTTTAGAAGCAGAAAGACATGGATAGTATATATTCACTTATAAGTGGATGTTAGTCATACAATATAAGATAAACATACTAAAATCCACAGACCTAAAGAAACTAAACAACAAGGAGAACCCTAGGGAAGTTGCTTAATTCTCATTCAGAAGGGAAAACAGGATACATACAGGAAATGGTAGAAGAGAGAGAACAGGACTGGAGCCTATCACAGATGTCCTCTAAAAGATTCCACCCAGCAAGGGATCGAGGCAGATGTAGAGGCTCACAGCCAAACTTTGGACAGAAGACAGGGAATCTTATTAAAGAAGGGGGATATAGAAGAACACAGAGGGGACAGGAGCCACACAAGGAGACCAACACACCCAAAAGAGGCAGGGTATGTGGGGGAGGGGGGGCTACAGAAACTGATGCATCAACCAAAGACCACACATAGAAAGGACCTAGACCCCCTGCTCAGATGTAGCGCATGGACAGCTCAGTCTTCATGTGGGTTCCCTAGTAAGGGGAGAAGAGACAGACCCTGACAGAAACTAGGTTGCCTGCTCCTTGATCACTTCTCTCTGGGTGACCCAGCCAGCCCATAGAGGAAGAGGATCCAGGCAGTCCTGATAGGACCTGATAGGCTAGGGTCAGACAGTAGAGGAGGAGGGCTTCCCCTATCAGTGGACTAGGGGAGGAATAGGGGAGGAAGAGAGAGGAGGGTGGGACCCAGAAGAGACAAGGGAGGGGGCTACCGCTGGGACAAAAAATGAATAAATTAAGAATAAGAAGAATAATAACGATAAAAAGAAAAAATATGGGTTTGATATGTGATGTTTATGTTCATTCATTTCTACACAATGTTCAGTATTTAAGATAAAAATAACTGAGAGGAAAACTCTGGGTTTTGACTGATATTTTTAAGATTTATTTTTCTTTAGGTGTGTGCATGTCTATGTGTGCAGTGCGTGCACGTGTGTGTGGGCAGCCACGGAGTCCAGAGGAGGGCATCGGATCCCCTGGTGCTCTCCTTACAGACTACTGTGGGTGCTGGGGACCAAACAGTGAGCAGCAAACACTGTTAACAGCTAAGCTACCTCACCAGTCTCTGGTTGGATTTTACAGGATGCCATAACTCTATGCACTTTTCATAGACAGACCACACTTCATTTCCCTATCACTTATGCTTGTGTTTGTACTTGGTGTGTAATAGGTGCCTGAGTAAACGTTGATGAATAGGGGCAATAGGGATCGTGAGTCTGACTTTTTAAAAAAAATCGATTAATATTTGATCTGTTGCTTCATGCAAGACCACTCATTAAAATTATAAAATATTGGGAGGAAATCTGTTTAGTCTTGTTGCCTTATTGGCACAGTCAGGATTGGCAAAAACAGCTGTAAATACTGCTGTATGTGGGGGAGGCGGAAGCAGGGGGGGGGCGGGGAGGGTGTTCTGTGATGTGAAAGAGGCAAAGAAGTAAGGCCCAAACCTGAGTACAGACTACCTCTCTTTCTTGATTAAAGAATAAGCAAGCATGTGCAATAGAGAGTATGAAAAGCTGGCCAAGATGCAGCATGGAGAGAGAAGTCTTTCCTTGAATAGCAGAGTGCACCAGGAAAGGTCTGTCAGCCTGATGGCATAAATATTGTGTGTGGGTATGGGGTGGGATGCGTGTGTGTGCATGTGTGTGTGTGTGTGTGTGTGTGTGTGTGTGTGTGTGTGTGTGATTGGCCTGGGCTCATCAGCTAGGTTAAACTGTGTGGACAGTACACTCCAGGGACCGTATTGTCTCTGCCTCCCCAGAACAAGGATTACCAGTGCACACCACTATGCTCTGCATTTTTTATTTAGGTTCTGGGGATGAAACTCAGGCACTCATATCTGTGACCAAAGCACCACATTACCTACTAAGCCATCCCCCATCTCCACCTTGATGCTCTTTTGACTGGGATGCCCCAACACTCAGCTGAGAGAAAGCTGAAGATGTACTGGGGAAAAGCTTTCAGCAGACACGGGTGGCAATCCGAGAGCAGCTGAAAAGTGACAGAGAAAAATCTGAGAACAAAGCAAGCCTGAGACAGAGTATGACTCAAAATGCCACCAGCAACAGCACAACTGCTTGTAGCAGCAAACACAGACACAATTTGACCCTACTAGCACCAGGCTGAAAAGGGACAAACCACAACCACAACCACCTGGCTAAGCTGCTGCATTCCACAGGGTTGTGGAATTTATATTCACAACATGCATACAGGCAAGACAAGGGCAGAAAGCCACCAATCATCAGAAGACAACTAACAGAATCCAAAGTTGCTGCAGCATAAATAAGTACAGTGCATAGTTTTGAATAAAAAATTAGTATGCAGTAAAACAAAAAACCAAATTTGTTCCCAGTGTAGAAGTAAATAAATCACTATACAAATAAAGTTTGAGAGGTTTTGACTTTGGAGTCTGTAGACCTCAAAGCAGCTGTTAATGTGCATTTCAGTATCTAAGAAAAAAAATATGCTCCTAATGAATCTTACCAGATGAATACACAGAGAATCAAAACAAAGGAATGAGGCCCAAAAGAGTTCTGTGGGGCAGCCAGAGCCCTTTTGTCATCAAAAGGACAATCACTAAGGTGAAACACTCACCAGATAAACTCACCATAAGACTGAAAAAGGCAGGAGTGAGAATCAGCAAACAACAGAAACCAAACCATCTGGTTAAAAGAATAGATCGAGGGCTGGAGAGATGGTTACAGGCTCAATGGCTAAGATCAGCACCAGCCACTCTTGCAGAGGATCTGGGTTTGATTCCCAGCACCCACATGGCAGCTCACAACTGTCTCTAAGTCCAGTTCTACGTGATCCAATGCCCTCTTCTGACCTCAGCGGTACACATACATGCTGGAAAAATGCCCACACACACAATAAAAATTAAAAAAAAATTTAAAAGGATAGGAAAAAAAGAGAGGAAACTGTTACTATATTCTTAAATATCTTTTGGTCATTAGAAGGTATGCATACGGCTGGGATACAGAGTTAATAAAATGTAACTGATAAGAAAAAAATAAAATTCAAAAAAAAAGAAGGTATGCATACATGTAAGAAGAGTCTATGAAGAACACGAGAGAGAAATGAAAAAAAATAATGGAATACAGAATGGCTGAAAAGTAGCACAAATTTGATGATATTTAGTAGAATGATAAGACAGGCTTAATCAGTTAAAATTAAATACATCTCTACACTGATGACACAAGCAACTGGGACATATTTCTGTTTAATATTGAAAAAATAAATATTGAAATTTAAAGTAACGAAATATGTATATAGTCAAACATAAAACATCCTTATGAAGAATTAGGGGCAGCCTGAATAAATGTGGAAATGTACCATGTTCATAGACTAGAAAACTCAGTTGCATTAAGATGCTACAGTGGCTAACTGTGATTATCATCTTGATACATGTGGGAAGAGTGAACTTCAACTGAGATAGTGCCTCCAGTAGGTTGACCTGTGGACATATCTATGGGGCATTTACTGCAGGAAGGCCTAGCTCATGTGGGCAGTGCCTGCTCTGGGCAGGTGGTTCTGGTATATAAATCAGAGGAAGCAAGCCAGGAAGCAGCATTAGCTCATCCTCTTTGCTATACAGCTCCTGTATGCAGGTTCCTTCCTTGAATTCTGTTGATGATAGGCTGTAAATCAAATAAAGTTTTTTCTCTGAAGTTGGTTTTAGTCAGTTTTATTTTTAACAAAAGCAACGAAAAGCAAAATAAAACATATGGCATTTTCCTCTAACTGATCTGTACATTTGACGCAATCTCAATCAAAACCCAAAAGATTTTATAGAGACTAACAAGATGATTTTAAAATCTTACCAGTATATAGAGGCCAAAGCAATTTTAAAAATGTTTGCCATTTCAGAATATCTGATTTACTTACAGCAATTCTAATCAAATTGGATATTGACATAAGAACAAATGACATAAGAACAAAGAGCATAATCAATAACCTAAATAGGTCCACACTTAGATGGTGAATATATTTTGATGCAAAATAAGTTAATGGGAAAAGATAATTTTTTTCTGGAAATGGTATAGTCACAATTGAATTTTAACATGGAAATGATTACTATCAACCCTTCTCTCCTTCTATACCTAAAGAAATAAAGCATAAGACCTAAAATTATGAAACTTCCAGATTACAGTGAAAAGATAAAAGGAACGTTGGCGATCTTAGGTTAGGTAACTAGAACACAAAAATATAAATCATAATAGGCAAATGAGAAAATTAAACTTTATCAAAGTTAAAAGCTTTTGCTTTTTGAAAGATACCCTTTAAGAATGAAAGGCAACTATAGCCTGAAAGTAAATATTTACCACACACACACACACATACACACACACACACACACAGAGAGAGAGAGAGAGAGAGAGAGAGAGAGAGAGAGAACAAAGGGCTTGAATGAGCTATTTGAAATCAATAACAATAATTAAGCAACTCAAAGAAAAGTGATTCAAAGATATGAACAGGCACCTTTAAAAAGTCCACTGTACAAATGGCTATAAAGCCGTAGGAAAGGATGCTCACCCTTGGCACTCATGAGAATGGAAATTGAGGTTCACTTTCTAGAATTTCCAAAATTAAGTGCTGTCAATAACAAATGTTGGCAATGATATGGGACAAATGTTTAATTTAGCACTTCATAAGTGCTGTTTCACCCAGATTTGATTTCTGACTGAAACTTCTGAATTCTGAAAGTACAGATAATTTGCTAAGTGCATTCACAGTGATTTCTCTTAGCAGGTTCTTAGAACTGGCAATTGAGTACAGGTATACTCCTCCGCTTGCGCTTTCATGAAGTCCCCAAATCCCCAGGGGCAACCCCTCCTTACTTCTTACTTGCTTCCATTTCTGGCTAGCTCTATCAAGCTCTTTCTACCCATCTTGGTTCCCAAAAGTTCTCTCTGGTAGTTCCATTTTGCTGTGTTCATGTCTCTGGGTGCAACATACTGTGTTCCCATCTAAAAGCAACGGAGAATCCTGCTTTTCATCTAAGTGTCTTTGTATTAAATCCTGTGATCCAAGAAACCTGTAATCATAAGGAACACCATGTAATTATGGCACAAACCAGAGTGCTCACCTCTCGTGTAGAGACTGCAAACAGAAAAACCATGATGCAACCCTGCAGATGTTTTCCACAGAAAACGAGCCCCGACTCCCTGCATTTCCATTCCTGGAAATCTATCCCAGGTTAAAAAACAAAACAAACAAACAAAAAAAACTTACTCTCAAACAAAAGCTGATTCATAAATGCTCATAGAAGCAACACTCACACCCCTCAGAAACTGAAAGCTGAAATGGTTGGGATGATGAAGTATGATGCTTTATAAGTCTGCTACCAATGAGGAAGGTGGTAAAGGCAGCAGCACTGGTCAGCTTTCATAGTAAGTCAATCCATCCAAAGAAATTCTATAAGCCACACTTAAAAGAAGTGTAGCCCCAGAACATACAATAGCTTGCCCGGAGAAGGGAAGGAAGACTGAGAAACAAGCTGGACAGCAGAAAAAAAAAAGGGTAAACTTGTTTTTAGCATATGGAATTGTAAAATATATACAAGTTATGTAGCGTTGTTTCAATTAGCAAATTTCTAAACCTTCAGAACCTGGAGTTTTTTGTGTTTGTTATGTACTGTGGTTAACGTTTTCTAGTTGGTTGCGAAAGAACTATGAATCCTCATTACACAGATGTCACTCACAGCCAAGCTCTGTGAGTTACTAGAACAAGCTGAGCTCCAGTCTGGTCTAGAGGAGATACACTCAGAAGTGAAGCCACGACAGCCATGCTGATTAAATATACATATGTATAAATATATTATATGCATATTATATTATAGATTATCATATATTTTCTATAAAATGTACATATTATATACTAGACATTATATAAGAATATATAATATATTCCATATAACAAGCATATTATATGTAATATATTCATATTTATGAATATATTGTATATATTTTTATGTATAGTATGTTGTATAATATATTAGATATAAATATATAATATTATTACATATAATATGAATATTACATATATTATTTGTAACAAGTTGGGCTCATAAGGTTTTGAAATGTGAAAACTGACAATCACAGGTTCCGAAATCTCTTCTACAGAGCAGTGCTTGGAGGCAAACATGAATAATACACGCAGCAGAACTGAGTCTACATGCAGTTCTCTTTGCTGGCTTAGTCAATTGACTAGACCACGGTTTTTATAGTGATACTTTAATATGTTAAACTTTATCAACATTATCAGTCAAAAAAGACTTGGTATGTACCATTGGAATTTTCAGGAGAATTTAAAACAGAATTGGTAAGAAGACTAACTATTTTAATTTTGGTGGAATTATTTAACTAGCCTTGTTTTGATTCTATAAATTTAAAACTTACATAGATGCAGGCACACACATACATACATGTATACATGCATATACCGATACACACGCATGCACACACGCACACACATGCACATATACATGCCTGCATGTGCGCGCACACACACACACACACACACACACACACACACCTACAGCCACCCCCACCCACGAAATTGACCTTGATTTTAAAATTATTGATTTTCAAGTAAATGAGACACAAATATGTGACAATTATGGAACACTTTGCTGCTTTCTGTTTTCATACTGGAGTCCATATTTCACTTAGCCACCAAGAAACCTTGCAGCCGAAAGGCACTGGTGCGCCCTGAATAAGACCTGCTCTATAGAACTCACAGCCTAGTGAAGTGTGTGTGTCAGGGGCCAGGCGTCTGGTTGCTGTGTGCATCATATCACATCTAGAGATAGTCATCTTAGAATAATGACTAGTCTCTGAACTAGCAACAGATGTTTCACAAGGAAGCTTTTACCTGCTGAGAAGCCTGTGCTTGGTCTGTGAGTTCAGTACAGCTCTCTGTCACCAGCAAGAAGACAGCTTCCTGATTCTCTTTTGCCTTTCCCATTACTAATGAAAGGATTAATAGAAATGAATGAAAATCAACCATTTTTAGCTGTGAGTCTGCTACTGTCCATTCATCCAACATTAGTGTGGCAGCCAGCCTTCTATTTGATAACAAATATCTGAGATAAACAGTTTATAAAGATAAGTTTTATTTGGGTTCATGGGCTTGTAGTTTCCAGTCCATGATTAGAGACATGCGTTGCTTTGGAAAAATGGTAGGGAGTATGTGACAGATCAAAATTTGACAACCTCGTAGCCAAGGAGCAAACAAGAGGTGGGGCAGACTACTTCCCTTAAGCACAGTTTAAAGGCACATCCCAATAACCTAAGGACCTTCTGCCTTTCTCTACCTCTTTTTTTAAAATTATTTTATTATTTTTTTTCATTCTCTACCTCTTAAAGTTTTTTTTTTTTTCCTTTTAGCAAGGCAGTGGTGGAGGTACATGCCTTTAATCCTAGCATTCAGGAGGCTGTAGCAGGCAGATCTCTGTGAGCTCAAGGCCATCATGGTCTTTAGAGCGAATTCTGGGCCACACAAAGAAACCTTGTCTTGAAAAAACAAAACAAAAAATTTCTTCCTTTTCTGCAGTACTAAACACCTTTGAGAGAAATTTGTTATGAAAATTTTATATAAACCTTAGCACTGCGTTGTGATTTGAATGAGAATGCCCCACATAAGCTCATGTGTCTGAATACTCAGTCCCTAGATTTTGGAACTGTTTGGGAAGAGTTAAGAGGTGTGGCCTTGTTGGAGGTCCTGTGTGTCACTAGGCTAGTTCTGAGCTTTCAAAACTCTCATCCTATTCTCAGCGTGCTCTCTGCTTCTTGAGTTTCAAACTTGGATATGAGCTCCCAGCTGCTACTCCAGTGCCATGCCTGCTTGCTTGCAGCTATGTCTTTGCCATGACGGTGATAGACTGACTCCTATTGGTCTGGCACTATAAAGCCCCAAATAATCCCTTACTTTTGTAAGGTATTTTGTCACGGTGTTTTGCCACAACAATATAAAAGTAACTGTGGTTTAAAAAAAACATGTATTAAAAGTTAAGTTCACTAGCACAAGATATATGGAAGCATGAAGATCAGGAGTTAGATATTATTCATCCTCCAATATAGAGAGTTGAGGCCAGCCTAGGCTACATGAGATTCTATCTCAAAAAAATAAATAGATAAATAACATTGATGTTTAACTGAGACTGTTCAGACTCACCCTTTTCTTGACATCTTCTCAAGTGATGCAACTCTTTACATAGCACTAACATTTGTATCAGGGTCTGTAGTTCATATCAAAACGGTTTAAAGCACCTAGGGTAATGCAGGTGATAAGAAAATCATGAATCATTTTGTGTAAGTGACAGGGGTCCTGGATCCCATCCCACAGATTCTAAGTGAGGTAGATGCTTTTCTGTGATTGTATTTCACAGCAAGAAAAGTCAGCCCTTAGTTCAGAATTCTGTTCCCAGAGGGACAGCATAGTGCATTTCTGGGCTGTGGTTCAGCTTTGTCATTGGAGCAGGTGGAAGGACATGTCACCATTCCTTTCTCCTAGGACTCCTGTCACTTAAGCTTGTGAACTCCAGCTTTGAGTAGGGTTGTCAGTGGTCACCTTTTGGGTGTGTCCCAAGAGATGAAGCATTGGCAACATCATTAAAGGTTGCAGAGGCAGAGTGAAATTGAGTGATAGGAAGAGGAAGCAGGTGTGAAAGGCAGTTTATTCTCTGAATTCCTGGTATATAAAATAATGGTCTTTATAATTTTTGGCACATGAGACAAAATCAAATTCCTCTTAGTTGATAATTTTTTGAAGAAATTGTTAGTAATGAAATGTTTCTGAAGTAGTTAAAAAACTTGTTCTCATCAACTGTTCTTCACTTTAATCATTAAAAAAAAATTACATCCCTTATAATGTTCTTCTAAAGAAGACTAGACTGGACAAAAATGAATTTCTTTAAAGCAAATATCCTTTATTCTTTCTCTTCTTATAAAACCTTAATGAACAAGCCTTTCCTTCAGGCTGTCATTACCCACGGGACCCAGAGGGGAAAATCTAGACATCTTCATTACTCTGAGTCTGCATTTTAGATCGTGACTGTCAGGCTGCTGTGGTGATCATCGTTCATGGAGCCCAGAGCTTGGTTGTGAGAAGTTTCTTGCATTCCAGACAGTCCCAGAGATCCACAGAGCCTGCAAGCTACAGATTTCTGGCCTATTTTTAAATTTTTTAAAATATCAGCATTTCTTCGTGGCCTCCAGAGTGATCCAAAAGGCAGGATCTCCCTGAAGCAAGGACAGGGTGCTTGCTATCTCTAACTCTACCTTGTGTAGGAGGGATTAAACTTTATATTAAGAGAGAGCAGAATATGAAGGAGCTGAAGACAATCAGAACTGATGCAGGAGAACTCTCTGTCTTCCTTATATTTATCTCAAAGTTAAACACAGTCTCCACGACCCTCTTTGCCAAGGAGAAAAAAGATTGGCCTCTCATGGTAGCTTTGGCCTCTCCTAGAATCTATAATAGTAAGCTTCACTAGCAGCCTTGTTGTCCAGTTATTCACCTTCTCATAGTTGCTGATCTTGGAAATTAAAACCCTTTTCTGTTTTCAGTCCTTACTCTAAAATTGTGAATCTTTGTTAAGTATGTCATATAACCTAGAACCCAGTGCTACTAGCCACTGCTGGAGAACTATTAGCCCCCATTGCATATCAACTATGTTCTGTTTGTCTTGTCTTAGTAGTCTATGTTTTGTACCAGAACACATGCACATGGCAATTATGAACCTCTCTCTGTCTCTGTCTCTGTGTCTTTCTTTTGCTCTACAGCACTGACACTATAGGCTCCACAGTATGGCTATGTTTGAGCTTCCAGGTTTCTTGTGCTTTGGTTGACGTGGCTCTGGAGGACAAAAAAGATAAATGAGCGAGCACTGGATCCTGGCTTTATGGATTTGGTGCATTTCAGCATTTCTTCTCCTAGTTTACTTGGGCACAGGCATGTCCAGTGTTACCTTGGGATAAATCCAGGAGCTATGAAAATGAAAGCAACTGAAGTTGACCTCAACAGACACAGAAAGCACTTTTATTGCTATGAGGGGCAAGCAATCTTCCAACAGGAATGGAGCCATGCCTCATGGGGATGGGAAGGCCAGAGCTTTATAAGAGAAGGGAGTCAGGTCCAGACAAGGGATTGTTGTGGCTTTTCTGAGAATGGGTGTTTGGATGGACACCTGGGGATTTTTCAGAATGGAGGGTTTAGCTTGGGATGGGATTTTTTTTTTAATCAGGAGGGGCAGATGTTTATATCAGGAAAGGGGAAGATTCCTTGTTCTAGAGGCTACACAATCCTCCAATATTTGGTGGCTTTATTTAGAGGTGAACTCTAGTGTGTTCCTTTGTACCTATCCTAGTCTGCTCCTGGAGTAACTAAATATTTGTTCAAATAACTACTACCTTAACCGATACAGGCCAGCCAGGTCTGTCAGGGGCTAAATGCACTCACTCCTCCACGAGGCACGTGGTTGTTATCTGGAAAATCTCAGTGTTCCTAATTAAAGAATTGGCAACCTTTCCTTCCCTTTCCATATGGTGGCAATACTTTCTTCAGTGCTAGCTGATATGTTTTCCACCGACACTCAATGGATGTGTGATTGAAGATACACTCAGTTCACAGCTGTCAGCAGGTGCAAGGAGTAAGCACTCTTAAGTGAAAGTATTGCTTTTAGAAAAGATGAGATGGAGGAACAATGTTCAAAATCGGGAGTTTATGGGAACCTCCTAGGGAAATGGACTCTTATACCTGAAGTTTATCTTCATGAAAGCTAAATAAGACTTTTGGGTTTAGCTGTTAGGTAAGAGCAGAATGTGTCTTCTATCACCAAGGAACACATTCTGCATTCCTTGGATGCCCCTACTAAAACCCTTCTTTTGAATATTCATTGGTTCACACTTCTAGAGAAGGAGACAGCTTGGGCAAGCCATCCATGGGACTATTTGTCTTCAGACTGTCTACCACTGACAGGTCATTTCTACCAGGATGTGTCCCATGTAAGTGTTTTGGATGCAATTCAAGTTACCTCCAGTAATGGTGCCATTGATCATCCTGCGGATGTGGCAAAGCTATCTATCTTGAGGTGAATGGCTTTATTGTGTATTGTGACAACTGACTTCCCTTTTGCAGAGGGCACAGGCTGGGGAAAATTTTAGATCATTGTATTAATGATGAAGCAGGCTCCAAAAGATAAATAATGATAATGAGAGCATAAATGTATAATCTCTGGAAGGTCTGTCCTATGAAATACAGCCAGGATATAAAGCTCTTCCCCAGTCCTGGTCCACCTGCCTGAGGCTGCACAAACTACAATAGTGTTTTCTGGACAAATTTGGAAGCTTATTACAAGGAATTTTGGCAATACTTGCTACTCTTTGGTTTCTTGAGATGAAGTCTCATTGTAGTGCCAAGGTTGCTTACAAAGTTAAGTATTAAGATTTTTTTCCAAACGCAATTAGCCATTGGAAGCAAGAGAAGACAGGGAATAGGACTGGAGCCTACCACAGAGGATCTCTGAAGGACTTTACTGATCAAGCTATCAAAGCAGAGGCTGATACTCATAGCCAAACTTTGGGCAGAATGCATGAAAATTTATGAAAGAAGGGAGAGATAGAAAGACATGGAGGGGAGCTCCAAAAGGAGACCAACAGAGCCAATAAAGCTGAGCCCTAAGGGCCCTGAAGAGAATGATACCCCAACCAAGGACCATGCATGGTAAGGATCTAAAACCCCAGGTCAGATGTAGCCCATAGATTCAGTCTCCAAGTGGGTTCCCTATTAGGGGGAGCAGGGGCTTTCTCTGGCATGAACTCAGTGGCAGGCTCTTTGATCACCTTTCCCTAGGGGGTACAACTTTGCCAGGCTACAGAGGAAGACAATGCAACCATCCCTGATGAAACCTGATAGGCTAGAGTCAGATAGAAGGAGAAGAGGTCCTCCCCTATCAATGTACTAGGGGAGGGGCATAGGGGGAGAAGGGAGAGGGAAGGTAAGATTGGGAGGAGGCAAGGGAAGGGGCCACAGGCAGGATACAAATTGAATAAATTGTAATAAATGATAATAAGAAAAAATTATTAAAAAGAATATTTATTAAAAAATATTTTTTAATAAACTACAGTTTATTCACTTTGTATCCCCGCTGTAGCCCCTCCCTCAACCTCACCCAATCTCACCCTCCCTCTCTCATCTCCTCCCATGGCCCTCCCCAAGTCCACTGATAGGGGAGGTCCCCCTTCCCTTCCCTCTGACCCTAGCCTACTAGGTCTCATTGGGACTGGGTTTCTCTGTGTAGCCTTGGCTGTCCTAGACTGGATTTGTAAACCAGGCTGGAGTTGAACTCACAGAGATCCACCTGCCTGTGTCTCCCTGAGTGATGGGATTAAAGGCGTGTAACACCATACCCAGCAAGTGTTAGTTTTTAAAGAAACTACAATTTCAAGTAAGGCCCTCAGGAAGAAGTCTTGAGTCTTGCTCTCTATAGTAGGCTTATGACTTACTTACTCCTCATGATAATCCTCCAAGGGATGTAGAGAAATTATGCCTATTTTTACAGATGGAAAAACCCAAGATGATAAGCTAGGTAGGCACAGTGAGTGAAATGATACATCACAGTGGTATAACTCCAAGCCAAGGAGTTTCATATCACAGCAAAAAATCTATCTTACATGACAGTTCTGGTTGTTGAACAAAGCATACCCAAAACTTGGTCTCCCATCAGAAATGCTACTATGGTTGGTTTTAATGTCAAATTACTACAAATTTAATCACTTGAGTAGTGTCCTGATTACCTCGATTGATGCAGAAGACACACCTCAACTGCGGGCCCCACTTTCTAATAAGCACTACAGATAAAAAAGATATGACATAAGGAAAATCATCTTACTCTTGGTCACTTGTCCTTCCCTGCTACCAAGTTAATTTGATGTTGATATCGATTTCTCTGCTAATGTCAGAAATAGTGTTTCCAAGCCTTCATCATGGACTAGGAATGAGTGGGTCTCCAGGAACTTTCTGGGGTTCCAAGGCCACATTGGGACTGCTGAGCTGCCCAGGCTTGTGGATCAAGCAACTACCCAGTTGTTAGATGCCATACAGTGAAACACACTCTGAGACTGTTCTGTGGGAATACTCTGACTGCTGAGGTACCTAGCTTCAACAAATGAGCAATTACTGGTTTCTCAGCAACCATGTATGGTTCTGCTGTTGTCACTTTTACATCTGACCTAGTAAATTCTTTTACACACAACACATGCATAGTTATCATATTGGTTCTGTTGCTCAAGAAAACCCTGACTAATATGCCTGCCCACTCTAGATGCATGAGTGGTGAGGCCCTAGACCCCAGACTACTCTAATGTGTAAGGGCTGCTTCATTGTTTGAGATGAAGAGCTCCAAGTCCTGCCCTACAGAGCAAAAAAAAAAAAGAGAAAGATCAGGCCACAGACTCCCCTTGAGCTTACCCCAAGATCAGGTCACACAATCCCACCAATCTCAGGCTACCTTGAAAATCCCTGCCAGCCCCCCAAGACACCCTATATAAAGCCTGCCTCCTGTTCTGTTGTTTGCTGCTTTTCTCCCAAGCAGATGCAGCCACCATCTTGTGACTTTCCCAATAGATCCCTTGTGTGAGGTTTGTTGTGTGATGTGACTTTGCGACTTCGCAGGATTCCTTGGCTCCTAATTGCTAGGATATACTTTCCCTCAGAGCTATAACAATATGTTCTTCTTCCCATTCTTCCTACGTCTGAGACCCTCTCCACCACCTCTGCTGTTGTCTAAACCTGAAATAGAGTACCATTCTTAAACTTTGGATCACCCCCTCTCCCCCATCTTACAGAGTCAGCACTGAGTTATGTTAATGTCTAATTTGTATGTATGATGCAACTTCTCCCTATAACTCTTGACCATGTTCAACTTAAGCCACTATCATCCATCTCTAGATACAGCAATAGCCTCTATTCTGAGTCCTGCAATCAGATTGAATTTGTAGAGTTCAAATATAACTGTGCCACTTCCATCCTAAGATTCTCTCTTTGCAACTCATTTCTCAGATTGTCAACCTCCCTAATGACGCATCTATGTCCTCTGTGAGGTACTTTGTGACCACACTCATTCCCTGGCCTCACACTTCCTCACTCTTGCATCCCCTCAGCCTCACAGGACCATCTTAGGTCCCCCAAACCTTGCATTTCCAGTCTAACCATGTGGTTTCCTTCTCAGCTACTGTTGTCCTCAGCTACAGGCATCTTTCTTTGTGGAGAAGAGCCCTGCTTACAGTTTGTCTTACCTATGCTATGTCTCAGTTAGGGTTTCTATTGCTGTGGTAAAACACCATAACAAAAACAGAAGAAAAGGGTTCATTTTCTCTTACAACTCTGACACTGAAGGAAGTCTAGGTAGGAACTCAGGGCAGGGGCCTGGATGTAGGGACTGAAGCATAGAGGAACAGAAGAATGCTGCCTACTGGTTTGCTCAGAAAGAACCACCTGCCCAGAAGAGGCAGCAACACCCCTACCCTTTGGGTTGGACCCTTCCACATAAGTTATTAATCAAGAAATTATCTACAGACTTGCCTACTGGCAATTTTCTCAGCTGAGGT
Source organism: Psammomys obesus (assembly GCF_907164565.1). Taxonomy (NCBI): domain Eukaryota; kingdom Metazoa; phylum Chordata; class Mammalia; order Rodentia; family Muridae; genus Psammomys; species Psammomys obesus. Next base: position 8,799,877 of record NW_026596051.1, read on the forward strand.
TCTTCCAGGTAACCCTAGCAGGTATAAAGTTGACCAAAACCAACTAGGACAGTATACCTCTGAAGTCTTTCTATTTGTCTTTTTTTTTTTTTTCCTGAGGCATAGAGAAGAAGATTCAGATAATTTCTGTTAAATAAATTTATGGAGGATTTAAAATTCAATCCTTGTATTTAACTATCATGGAACATCTACATATGTATCCACAGTTACAGATACAAAAAAAAAAAAAAAAAGGTTACAGAGAAATCAGATTATTTGAAGGTTCCAGTCTGGAGACCTTATTGTATATATGGCACTCCACCGATTGCTTTTGTTGTCAGTGACTGTAAATCACCAGGAACTATTTAAATATGTCTAAAGTTATTTGTTATGAAGGCAGAGAAGTATAACATGTTGTAGAAAAAATGCTATCTAGGCTATTTTCAAGTTTAAATATTCAATACTGAAAAATGAACCATTCTTTCCTCTAAATTAAGTGAATGGAAGTTTAAAAGGATTAAAATAAAACCAGAATGAATCAGCACAACGTTTTGCTGAACAACGTGGCAATATATCAGATCATAAAAATGCTAGAAGCCTCTAGTTTTATCAGCTCACTCATGATAATTCAAAAGCCAACCAAGGCTACATATACAGTGAGGCTACTTTAGAATCACAGATTTTTCCTGTCCTCTCCCCTCTTTTATCATAATTCAAGCAGAACCACAAACACAAGTCATTTACAAGGCAGATTCTCATCTAGACTATGAGCTCAGTATGGGCAAGATGCCATAAATTGATCCATTTTTGTACTTACAGAGAAATAAATGGTAAGGGACTCATTGTTTTATAAATAATGATCAAAATGTGCACTTGAGCACGCACACACACACACATACACACATGCTCATGCAAATATACATCTCTTCAAAAGAAGAACTAAATACTGAAGAAAGAACACATTTATCATGGTGTCTCCAGATTCCTACACTCACAATATAGCATGACTAAGACTGTAGGCTCTGAGGACAGTCCACAGCATAAAAGACTGTCTCTGGAAGCTGGACACAGAAAGTTTCTCCAGTGAGGACAAGGACTGCCTTTAGAGATTCAAAAACATTTGCAAAAGGGTAAAGATGAGGAAGGGACACCTGGGCTAGTCTTCAGCAAGGTCAAGGAGCACAGAGTAAAATAAAGGTGCCCATGCCTGGCAGACTAGTTTGATTTTTTTGGGGGGGGGTTGTTTTGTTTTTGTAACCTCAGGAATACAGATTTAAAACCACAGACTTGAAGTGTACTTACACCCAGAAAAATTACTCACTGTAATAAACTGGCAGCAGCTGCTTACGGGTAACCTGTCTTTTACTTGTTTTTAAAATACTTGAGCTTGGTGGCACAGCCTGGGCCATGTAGGGAGGCACTGTACAAAGTCTGCTGTTTCCTTATCTGTGAAGATAGCCATTATTATTTCTTTAATGTTCTTAAAAATTGCAAAGGAAGGCTGTTATTCTAAAGGTCTGAGGTGGAAACAAAGCAACTTTCCCTGATGTGTAGAAACAAACTCCACACATCTTCCTTGTAATAAATGAGAGGATCTCTCTTCTGATGACGTAACATGGAAGCCTGGAGCAGACAGCAATAAACACAGAAATAGTGTACAAGTGAAAGCAATATCGTGTAAGTTGAGAAACAGTGGGAAGATGCATTACTGTGGCAGAGGAATCACGCACTCTATTAAGTAAGAGCAGTAATCAGTGTTCAGGGAGCTTTATAAGGGTGTATGGGATGCAGTTAGAACCATCCCGTACAACCAAAATGTACATAAATCTGGGCATACACAGGCGACGGGAGTTAGCTCTTTGGAGTTGAGTTTCTGACTCTGGGAATCCTAAGAAGTTGAATGAAGTTTTTAAATATTTAAATTTTATTTATGTATTCGTTGTTAGGAAATCTGATGACTAGAGAGTTTTCTAGGTCTTTTTACAAAAAAAATGCAGGATTATGTTTCTTTTTGTTGCTAAGGCTTATTATATTTCTTTTTATTTTGGCTCTAAGACAACAGTAAAATTTTGTCTAATAACTAACTGTACAGAATGAGAGAACACATTTTTGCTTTAACCTTTTCCAGCTCAATTTGCCATTCATATGTCATTTTTTTCTTTGACCTGATATTTTCAAAATAAAAAAAATTACATTACTTGTTTCTATAAACTCTCAAATCTCTAGGAAAATATGAAATATAATGAATAGAGTTACAAATGCATTTACTTCTCAAAATGATCTCATTCCATGTTTAAGGCCTTAGAATTTTACTGTGTTCTTCTCTCATTAAATCTGACGGAAGAAATATCCAACTAGAGCAGAAAAATGTGAACACAGGCAGCAGTATTTCATACAGTTTAGGATTTAGCCCAGCACTGACATCTATCATGTGTTTGTAGGCTCATCTTAAAAATGCAAAGGTCTGGCTCTCCAGACCTTGTGAATTAGAAATTCTAGAGCAAGGGTCCAGCAGTAAACCTTCAAGGTTATCTTTCTGCATATACTGTCTCATTTGCCAATGGTAGGAGGGAGCAGATGAACTGTGCAAAGAAGTCTAGAGCCTGCAAGAGACAGGGGATCTCTTCTTGGCTTTGATTCTTCCTGTCTTTTATAGCCATGTTTGGAGAAGTTGAATCATAAAGTAGGAGAGGGCAGATTAGCACAGGGAAGTAGGTGACTTGAAGGAGGAAGGAAGTATCTGTCCTATAAGACAGGAGCAATCAGAGCAGAGAAGGGGAGGGTGAGGAGAAAGAAGGTCAGCCACAGTCTGAAAATGGTCTCTGGAGTGTAAGGAAGGAATGCATTTGATTATTGGCTTCTGAGGCATGTCCACACTTGCTAGCCTTTACAGCTTCCCATCTCAAGGTCAAAGTAAAATAAACATAGGTTGCTATATAACAATCTAATACCTACCAGGATGGAGCTTTCTGAACTTCTGGTTTGTAGCGTTGCCTCATTTGATTTATTAGTTAATCTTTGAGTGAATAAACTATGTGAAAGTTAATTTCTTGTTTCAACGCAGGTTAAAAATCATATATTCAAAACGGCCTTGACTATAACAGCCTTAAACAAGAAGAGTTTTTATATAATTATCAAGGACATCAGACCTGGTATAGAATAGCTGATCTCTGAGGGAAAATGAAAAATTGTGGAACCAAGAGAAGCCTTGGACTTTGAGTCAAGGAAACTGTCCAACCTTTATTGTGGTGATTTGAGTGAGAAATGTCTCCCATAGGCTCATGTTGTACACTTGAATACTTTGTCCCCTGTTGGGCCTGATAAGACCTGCTGCATCTACCTAAGCCTGGCTCGAGTTTGGAGATCTGTCTTTAGCTTCCGATTTAAGAGGCGCCACTTCCAGACAAAAGTGATTCAGCATATCCGTCTTAAAATCAACCCTGCCTGGCAACTGTTACATAGAGTTTTGTCACTGGCCTACCTCTCCTTGCACTCCCTCTACGTCATCTTACCTCACTTCCTTAACCCTGCCTCCTGACCTAAACCTATAAAAAGGACCGTTTTTTTCAAAAACCGAGTTCCTGCTTTGACAAATCCCCCGGCTCGGTGGTGTTTTATTCTCTGGGGCATATAGGGAGGTCCGGGCCATCCATCGTCATTCATCATCCCGCTCAGCGTCTAGCTTCCTTGGCCACCCTCCTCTCAGTTCCACCAGCCTGATATCGACCCAGCAGTCCCTAATTGGCTGTGCTGTTTGGGGAGGTCATAGAACTTTTAGGAAGTGTATCCTTGTCAAAGATAGTACACCTGCAGGAGCAAAGCTTTGAGTGTTCCTAGCTTCACCCTACTTCCAGTTCGTGCTCTTGGCTTCCTTCTGCTTCCATGCCTTGCCCATCGCTATAGACTCATCCCTAGAACCGTAAGCCAAAATAAATGCTTCCTTCTGTAAGTAGCTTTAGGTGGTAGTGTTTCTCACTTTCCATGTCACCAGCATTTTCAGCAGCACTGTTCAGGTGTACCTCCCATGCCCTAGAACGTAACCCATGGTAACACTGTAATTTAATGATTTCCGTAAATTTCACTGTGTAGTTAGTCAGCTAACCCAACTAACTACTCCACCCAGTTAATTAACTCAATACACATATCACCTCAGCAAATTCCCTGTATCTACATGCAGCAATGCTTAGCTTGATAACAGCCTTATGCTTCCAGCAACCAATTTCCTCTAAAAATTATGTAAATGTATTCCCTTCTAACAATGTTTCAAATAAATAATCTTTCGAAACTAGCTACTAAGCTACTGTGATAGCAAGTAGCTTTAGTCCTATTCTTTGTATTACTAAATAACATACATTTGTTTGGATATGGTACATTTTGTGCATCTTTTCACTGATAGACATTTCTGATTGTTTAGTGGTCATTAAGGATGCAGTGGGGTGTATAATAAGCCTATAATGCTAGGACTTTAGAAATGAAGGAAGCAGAGTCAGGCTTTCAAGGCTAGCCTAAGACATTGTCTGGGAAAACATAAAATTATCCTGTTATAAATATGTACACACATCTTTGTGAGGACATATGCTCATAGTTTTCCAGCACAGAATTATTGAGAATTATTATTTCCAAAGCAGATGCTGTTGGGTAATCTATGAGCCATGTAGAAGATTTTAGCTTCCCCTCACCTTTTTCAACATTAGTTGGTCTGCCTTCTCAGGATAACTTTTCATTTCCTCTTTGTTTTTATTTCCCCAAAAGGCTAATAAAAACATCTAATGCAGTTATTTGCATCTATTCTTCTGTAAAGTGGGCATTCACGTCTTTGACTCATTTTTTTTTATGTTTTCCTCTAAATTGTGTGAATTCCTTACTGATTCTGGGTATAAGTATTTTATCAAGTATATCATTTCAAACCATTTTCTTTTAATCTGTGGCTTGTACTTTACTCATTCTTAGTTGTCTGTCTTGAATTGCAAGAAGATTTAAATTTTCATGACATTCAATTTTTGGTTACCTTTTATGGATTGTGATTTTTATGTCAAATCTAAGAACTCTACCCAACCTGAACTTGAAAAGTATTCTCCTTCTACCCAAAGGATGAATAGTTTAAACTCCTTTAGGTAAGCCTGTGTTTCACTTGTGTTAGTATTTGCAGGTGATATGATTTAAAGGTCTAAATTCTTATCTCTTTCTATTTTTTTTAATCATGTGATTATGTAGTTGTCTCTACAGGACTTCCTAGAAAGGCTATTTTTTTTTACCCCATTAAAGTGTATTATTAGCCTGGTTAAAAATAAAAATGCAAAGATTTATATTTATATCTTATTTGTTTGTTTTCCAAATGTACATTTTATTTACTACTTTTATATTCAGGACATTTAAATTCAACATATATGTATTCTCTATTTAATCTATTATTTGCATATTTAATGTGCTGTATAAACTCAAATTTTCCTTTTTTTAGTAGGAAAATTAATTTTAATTTTAATTTTTATTTTTTTTAAATTTTTATTTTTCTTTTTAATCAAATTTTCATAGTAATATGTTACATATTAAATGTGAACATATTAATTCATATCTGCATAGACTTATATATGCTAACTATACACACACAAGCACACACAATATATTTGCTAGGAATGGTGACTAATGTTTGTGATGTCTGTGATCTCAGTACTAGGGAGCCTGAGGCAATAAGATGACCAGAAAATCAAGGCTATTTTACAAAACATAGTCACTTTGAGGCCAGTCTCAGCTATACAGTGGGGTCCTGTTTCAAAACAAAGAAACAAGTATCTTTACATCAATACTTCATTCAGTACTTACACACTTCTGCAATGTGTTCTGAATTTGAGTGGTGACATTTTCTCAACTTTGTTAGTTTTGACAATGGTTTGTCCCAGATACATGAACTGTAGGGTCAGATTCTCAATCAAAGCAAATATGTATGCTGATTCGTATTAGAATGGCATTGAATTTATTGTTTAGTTTATGAAGAATTATCATCTTAACAGTATTGAAGGTTTTTTTTATACATGAACTAGCTTTTCATTTATTTATATCTCCTTTTATTTTTTCAGTAATATTTTGCTGTTTGCATTACACATATCTTGTACTATTTAAAAGTATTTATATCTGTAGATATTCTATTCTTTTTCATTAATTTTTTTTTAAATTTTTTTACATTAGTTACATTTTATTCACCTTGTATCCCATCTGTAGCTTCCTCCCTCATTCCCTCCCAATCCCACCCTCCCTCACTCATCTCCTCCCATGCCCCTCTCTAAATCCACTGATAGGGGAGGTCCTTCTCCCCTTCCATCTGACCCTACCTTGTCAGGTCTCATCAGGACTGGCTGCAATGTCCTCCTCTGTGGTCTCGCAAGGCTGATCCTCCCTCAGTGTGTGTGTGGGGGGGGAGGTCAAAGAGCCCTCCAATGAGGTCATGTCAGAGACAGTCCCTCTTCCCCTTACTAGGAAACACACTTGGATAATAAGCTGCCATAGGCTACATCTGAGCAGGAGTTCTAGGTTATATCCATGAATGGATCTTGGTTGGAGTATCAGTCTCAGAAAAGACCCCTGTGCCCAGATATTTTCGTTCTGTTGCTCTCCTTGTGGAGCTCCTGTTCTCTCCAGGTCTTACTAACTCCCTGTTCTTTCATATGATTCCCTGCACTCTGCCCAAAGTTTGGTTATGAGTCTCAGCATCTGGCTTTGATACACTGCTAGGTAGAGTCTTTCAGACGCCCTCTGTGGTAGGCTCCTGTCCTGTTTTTTGTTTTCGCCTTCTTGCATTGTCCATCCCATTTCTCTTTCTAAGTGAGGATTGATCCTCTTACCCAGGGTCCTCCTTCTTGTTTAGCTTCTTTAGGTGTACAGATTTTAGTATGTTTATCTTATCTTATAGGTCCAGTATCCCCTTATAAGTGAGTTATACCATGTGTGTCTTTCTGCTTCTGGGATACCCCACTCAGGATGATCTTTTCCCACCATTTGCCTGCAAATTTCATGATTTCCTTGTTTTTAATTGTTGAGTAGTATTCCATTGTGTAAATGTACCACAATTTCTGTATCCATTCCTCCATTGAGGGACATCTGGGTTGTCCCTAGGTTTTGGCTATTATGAGTAAAGCTGCTATGAACATAGTTGAACAAATGTTCTTGTTGTGTACTTGAGCATATTTTGGATATATGCCTAGAAGTGGTATAGCTGGATCTCAAGGAAGTGCTATTCCTAATTATCTGAGAAAGCTATTTTTCTGATACTGGAATAAATAAAATTATTTCGTTCAATTTTCTTTTTCTCGGGGCAAAGACTTTCTGTGTAGCCCAGGTTGTTTTCAACCCACAACCTTCTTGCCTGACTCTTCAGTGTGTGGTAGTGTTACAGTATCACTGAAGGCCCATTAGGGGAAAGTTGTCACCTCCTAGCCAAAAGACTGGAATCTTCCTCTGGGTGAAGACCTGCTGTTGTCTCTTCCCTTAGGAGTTAACCGAGTTAGGCCAGCCAATCACTAAGCTAGGAATCTCGCTCTGGGGAAGGTGAATCCACCTTAATCCATGCTAGAGATAGGAGGATTAAATATCGCTTCAGTGAAATAATTTCCTTTTCTTTTTCAGAGATCCTGCTCTCTAGTGCAGTCTCTTGTGGGGCCAAATGTGTAGTTTGGTAAAGCAGCTGTCTTTTCTGAATTACTCAGAAAAATGCAATTGTTCCTTTTCTTTTTAGCTCTTTCTTAAGCATGCTTTCCCTAACAATTGGCCTCATTCTCGAATTTTTCCCCACTACCATGTGGCTTCTTGTCTAGGCCAGCTTCCTTGATGGCTTCACTCAAGCCATGTGCATTTTCTCTTCTCCTCTAGGTAGCTGCTGAGACTTACAGCTTGCCTGCCCTTACGTTTTTCAAATCTGATAAAACTACACTCAATCTTTCATGAATTTTTAAATTCACTTATTAATAAAATTAAGAACCCATAAGAGACCCCCATTTCCCAGGTACTGTTTGGTGAGTTTTGAAGGGATTTATTCAAGTTTTTGATAACACTAACACAGATAGCATATAGATTCACTATATACAATGTAAATTGATTTACTTACTCGGTATCCCTATTTATTAGCCCAAATAAGTTTGTACATATTCCCTAACATTTTTCATACTCAGACACATAATCTCTCTCTCGCTCTCCCTCTCTCTTCCCATACTATGTTGATTATACATTGATGAATATAGAGATAAATAGATACTCTTGTTTGCTCTATGATCTTAATATTCAAGAGCATTGTGGGAACAATCATACAAGTCATTAGCTATTATTCAGTTACCATTTTTCAACTTGCAAATATTCCTTTTGTAAGTAATTTATTAAAAGTAAAAGCCACAATTTAATGTTGGATTTTGTCAAATAATTTTTATGAGTCAATTGAGGCCTGTGATTTTTGTTTCCTTTATCTTTCTAATGTGGTAATTCATTCTTTGTTTCTTTGTTTGTTTTGGATGATATCTGAAATTCCATTCCTGGACTATACCTGCTTGTTATAGTACTACATAATTTGCATTGTATTGGGTTCAGATTATTAATACACTCTTAGGGATTCTTCTATCGTATTAATAAAGAAAATTTCTACAATTTTCTTTGGTGTATGGTACACTGCTGTAACTTTGTCAGCATCTGAATCAATGAAAAAGTAAATTGGGAAGTGTTCCTTCCTTTTTGCTACTTTCCACTGAGTCAATTTGTGAAGGAGCATTACTATTCCTTTACTTATTTCAGATAATTTACTAGGGAAAGCACACAGTCTGGCTTTTATTTGTTAGAAAAGTTTTGCATATTATGATGAACCAGTCTGTCTCTATATTAGATTAAAAGCTATATCTTATAGTAAAGAGAAAATAGGCTTATTCCTGCTTATGATAAAATCTGTTTGTCAAAACAAATGGCCTTTGTCTACCTGTTACCTTAACTACAAATGGTTCCAGGAAATGGCAAACATGCCTTAATTTCAAAACATAGTTATGACTATCTTGGAACACTACCTTTGTTTCAAAGAGCTTTTATGACTAGCTGTTGTCATGACTACCTCATTATGACCAACTTGTTATGTCCTATCCCTGAGCTATAAAAACCTTATCTTCAAGCCAGGCATGATGGCACATGGCCTTTATATCAGCACTTAGGAGGCAGAGGTAGGCAGATCTCTGAGCGTTCAAGGCTAACCTAGTCTACACAGTGAGTTCTGTTACATACTATATAGTGAGTTCATACTACAACCAGAGCTACATTGTGAGACCCTGTCTCAAAAAAGGAAGCTAGCAAGCAAGCAAACAAACAAAATTCCCTAGCTCTCCCTAAACCTTTAAAAATTCATCTTTCCCACATCTAAGACTGACTTCTTGAACACTGCCTCAGGGTGGAGGCGGCCCATGTACAAGAATGAAAAATTTGCTTTCGGTCAGTTGTCTTTCTCCACATATCTTTCAAATTAACATTAATCGGAATTTTTCTGTTTTTTGAGGTATTTGTCCATATCTTCCAAGTTTTGCAACATTTTCCAAAGCTTTCCGTAATAATGGCTTGTGGTTATTGCTCATCTTGGAGGATTATTAGTGGTATCTTTATGTCATTCTTCAAGTCTAGTGAAGGCTGTGCTAATGCTATTGTTTCTTTCATAGAATTAACTTTCACAGAATTAACAACTTGGCTGTAATGACTGTTTCCTGTGATTTTGTATCTTCTATTTAATTGAGTTCTGCTTACATTTTTTAAAATTCTGTCTTCTGCATTCTTTTGTAATATCTGATGTTTTGAAAGTGCTTTTTTATAGGCAGAAGTTTATATCTCATGTTACTGACTTGAGAGATGAAATACTATTGTAGCTTATAGCTACTCCATCAATTAAAACAAATTCTTTTCACTTTGTATCAGTTGCCTATGCTAACTGTATAGAAGTTCAGGGAGTTACATAGGCTTTGGGTCTGGTTCATTTTGGTATATAATGTTTTATTGACTTGCAAGCTTTTTATAGTAAAAGTTCATAAAACTAAAAAATGAATAAAAATAGTAACACAATTAATTCTGAGCTGAGAAAAAATTTCTGTTGATATTTTCCCCTTCTTATATGCAAACTAAAGACAGGCACCGTAATGGGGCTATGATGTGAGGAAATAGTGAAAGAAGTCTGGTATGTAAAATACTGAGAAGAGGCACCTCTGATGAGTTAGAAATAGCACCAATATCCTGAGGTTTAAGAACCTCTAAAGTCTGTTTCAGTTCTATCTCTCTGCTCTATTTTAATGCATCAGAATCATAGATACTTGTCAGATAAATGTATTGCATAGATTTTCTCATGATACATGGTGCAGGGCTATATTTAACATATTAATAGCATTATTTGAAACGGACATTCTTTTAATAAACTTCATATTATCATTTTTTCTGATACACATTCTTTTAATGATCTTAATCTAATCAGTTTTTTTTTTCCATATGACTGTTGCTTTTGGTTCCTATGTTTCCCCCCAGATTTACCAGTTTCAACTTCCATATTTAAATTTGAAATCTATTGGGAACACAGGATTTTTTTCTCCTCTTTTTTAATATATGATATGAAGTGGGGGAGAAACAAGATTAAAAAAACAACAACAACAACAAAAACCTCATCTGCTAATCAAAAAGCCAAAGCATCATTCATTAGATAGAGCTCCCCTTTTCCCTGATGTGCCTCAGGAGCCACATAGCACAGGGTCTTTCCATCACAGTTTCTTCTCATTCTATTCTTCTATTTGTTACCACGAACATTTAGGGCCAGATGACATCATGCCTAATGACTATGACTTCAGTAAGTTCTCTTATCTCACTCTCTGCAGTCCCAGTTGTTTTTACATGTTTTTTTTTTTTACTTTTACATTCTTGTTTGATTTTTAGAAAAAAACTCCAATCATTTCCAATAATATATATATGTATATACACATTTCCAATAATATATATATGTATATATATATATACATATATATATATAATTGTTTATTGAAATTCTATTGGATCAGTAGATTCATTTGAAGCAGTTCAATATCATCATTGATTCTGCTTGTCTATAATATGGTGAATCTCTCCATCAGATACTCTTGGGTTTCTTTTGATAAGCCTTATTATTCTAGGTATGGAGATATAGCACAATTTAGTAGGCTGTACTTCTAATCATTTTATAATTATGATGTTATTTGAAACTGTGGTTTTTGCATTCATTTCCATGTGTTTACTGTGAGTATATGGGAAAAAAAAATTCTTGTTGCTGGTATTAAAGATTGAGTCCAGAGCCTCAGACATTATAAGCAAGCATTCTATCACTGACTTTATCTCTTGCCCTGGTTTTACTTTTTCTTTTGATGCAGAGTCTTGCTAAATTCCTCAGGTTGGCCCTGCCTGACCTTACGATCTTTCGTCTCTCCCATTGAGTGGCTAGGATTATAGGCATAGGCCACCAAGCCCAGCACACAACTAGTTTTTAAATACTGACCTGGCTAACCTCTCTTGCTACAGCTAATTCATTCTGATAGTTTGAAAATTTTAGAAGTTTTATAGATACATCTATAGACAGTTGGCACCAGATGATTGAAACAGTAGAGTGAGCTAATTGCAAGATGACGATATGGCATATAAATGTAAGTTCATCAGAGGCAGTTTAGTGCAGGGGGAAGGAGGGAGGAGAGAGGAAAAGAGAATCATGAACAGAGAGAAAGAAGAGAGAGGGAGAAAAAGAGAAGATTAGAAAAGATAAAGAGAGGAGAGCAAGAGGAAACTGAGAGGAGAGAGAAAGAGAGCACAACTAATATGTCTGGATTATATAGTGAAGAGGGAGAGAAAAGCCCCTGCCCCTGGGCTGGAAAGTTCAGGATAGAGGTTGGAGTATGCCAGCCATATCCTACAGCAGGTAGAGACCAAGGGGAGACTGAGAATCATGGAGGCCAGGTCCGCTTTAGTATGCTCCGAAACCCAATAATAGGGATAGAGTGTTCTTATAAGATAGGTACTATTGCATTGTTAAAACTGTAGAATGATGCAATGGTAAGAATTCTCCTCATGAGGAGCTCTGAATAGGAGCTCACCCTCATCAATTTCATTTCAGTCACTTTCTTATTCTTTCCCATAGTTAGGTCCTATTTCTTATACGCAGGAAAACAAACAAAACTCTACTGTATTTTCTGTCAGTGCTTCTCATATACTCTACAAAAGTAAATCTAATGATTTGAAATTTCAGTGTTTATTTTAAAATTTGACACTTTTCGTGCTCTTCCAAAGAATCTATATTTTCTTATAAAAATAAAGCTGTAAATAACTATTATCAAATGGCAATGAGACTTCAGGAAAGAAATAAGCTTTATGCCCTGTGCCTTTGTGCTTCTGGCACACAGTATGCTCGCCTTCTGCTGTTACTGACTTCCATGTCTGAAAAGCACAGTTAATCCAAACACTTGGCATCCTTCTTACCAGCTCTCCCTTTTTGTAGCTGTACAGTGAGAGCATAACACACATACAGAGCAGATAACTGATCACTGGAGGGAGCCACGAGCCTATGTAATGCTGATAAATATGCCCATGCCCATGACACATAAAGGACAGGGTGCTGTGAACTTCTGAAGTGCATTCACCATCAGAGAAAGCCTGACGTCCTTATGGAGAATGGGGGTAAACAGTGCCATAATGCATTCCCTTTATTTAAAAAAAAAATCATTGAGAGATTGAGCTACATATATCAATAAAGTGAATAGATTAAAGCATACTTGATTTGTGATCATTTATTTATACTTAATATATTCTTGGTTCCAAACATTTGCTCTTTTGATACAAGTGATTGGCAGCCAACAACTGAACTGCAATTTCCCTTCTACCACAAGCAGAGCTGTTTAATGATGTAGGTCAAGTTATAACAGCATAAGGATAAAGGGATATTCTGCAGAGATCAGGGTTAAACCTCGCTGCGTCATCCAAGCTGAATCTACTGAAATGTTTAATTTACTATATAGCACCTACTTTTGATAGCCTATAACCAACTATATATAAGAAATCTTTTCTTGCAAAACCATCATTTTTATGTGTGGGAGGCAGGGCTGGACCACTGTAAATTGTCCATTAACTTCAGTCAGTTATCACAGAGCATCCATCTCCAACAGAAACAGATTTTATTTTTAAGCTTTTTTTTTTTTTAGTCAGATTTGATACCCTACCAAGGTCAGTGTGTCTTAAAAATAGAGACCTCAAAGTCAAGAACTCTCTGGCAAATAAGGAAAAATCTCATACAGTTAGACACATTTTAATGTATTTATAATTGTAGTTCTCAAAATTAGAAGTTATTACTATTTGTTATAATTGGCTCAGATCTCTTAATACAAAGCTTTCCATAAATAAATTGAGTTTAGAAGAATATCATCATACTATTAAAGTTTCTTATAGGCCAAAAACCATGATTTGGCTTAATCTCTATTGTCTTTAAAAGCATACAGGTAAATGGTGGATGGATATTTAGAAGTTTTACTATCAGAGGAGCCACCAATTAGTATTGGATTCCCTTGGAGCTGCAGTTTCAGGAGGCCTAATGTGGTCCTGGGAATCAAACTGGGGTCCACTTTGAAAGAACAAAATATGCTCTTAACTCTTGAGCCACCATTTAAGCCCAAATATTTGTGAATTTTAGCATATCAACACATGGGAAAGAATTGATTCAAATATCTTTTAAAGGTCTTTGGGTGACTCTGTTCCTTAACTGGGACAAATCCTATGATAAAAACAAACTTTAAAGAACCCTGTCTCTATTCAGAAAACTCCCTATTCATGAAGGGACAAAAGGGAGCTACGCTCATGCACATGAGTTCAGTACCAAGGCTACTGGGTCAAGCACTTGCAGATGTGTTGTGAAGGAGGCAAAGACAGAGAATGAAGAACACAAGTCAAAAAAGAACACCGACAGCTCCCTGGACATTTATTTCAACTCTCCAAGGGTCGGGATGCCTCCTGCCCCAGTGGAAAACACACAAGTATTCAAATTCTGGCTTCCCGTCTATTGAAGCCATGCCAACTGGGATTCCAAGGCTAGCTAAACCACACACCAGCTCTTAGGACACTCTGCTAGCCTTACCACCTGCTTCTGTTTCTCCTTCTTCAGCCTCATCCTCTTACTGTTTGTTTATATAGTAAAATAAGTTACTTTAAGTCTACAACACACTACCTTAGTATTTTAATATTTTCATTTTAAATTAAAATATATATCACTTTCCTCTTTCCCCTTCTCCCTCCAGTCCCTCCAATGTAATACTTCCTTCCCACATTCCTCCCTGCCATGCACAAATGGATAGCCTCTTTTTCATTGTTTATTATCATTACATACATAAATGTAGTATGTATGGTGTCCATATGTATGTATATATGGACAAATACATAAATTCACTCCACTGAGTTCATTTTGTTATTTATTTATCCATGGTTTCAGGTCAGACTACTTTGTATTAGATAATTAATCAGGGAGGTCATATCTTAGAAATGCTAAGTCTTTCTGCCCCCACCACCCAGCACTCATTAGTTTTCTGTAGTTTTATTTTACATTCTTTCTTATAAGAATATACTTGATGGGCTTTAGAAATGGTTCACGGGTTAAGAGGGATGGCTGCTCCTCAAAGGACCTAGGTTCACTTCCTAGCACCCGTATGACAGGTCACAACCGTGACACCAGTTCCAAGTGATTGGATCCCCTCTTCTGGCCTCTCAGAGCACCAGACATGCAAGTGGTACACAAATGAATGTACATGCAGGCACAATGCCCATATGCATACAAAAACAAAAAATACACTTGATGTTCAAAAGCCTCTCCATTCTCATCAAATAGGATCTTACTTCATGGTCTCTTCATAAATGCACCACCACAACCACATGAAACACTCTGTAACCTTTTCCCCTGAACACTGTCACTTGCAATTAGGGGACTGAACATGCCTCCTCCACAGTTACTTATTTCTAACACACCACCCTTACTTTTTCAAGAATATCCATCTTCAACAGAAATTTCCTTTCCTCTTTTATTTATATATTTCAAGAGTTTCTCAGTGTGTTGTAGGGAAATTTAGATATGTGCTTATATCTGGTCAAAGTTTTAATGGCATGACCCGAGATTTAAAATTGGAGTACAACTGATGCTCCTGTATAATCAACAAATGCAAATCTCACCAAAATTAGACCTGCAATAATTTCATATATATCCCTAGATGCATAGTATAAACAATAAGTCAACATAATCCCAACAGCCCCATCCCTGCCATCAGGGATAATACTGAGACACTGGACCATTGGTCAGATCTCCTGATTTCTGTTATCTTCAAAGCTGCCTTTCATGTCATCAATGGTGACTTCATGGGTTATCATCCCATGGTCCCCCTTGGGTCCAGAGTGTACCTTCATATAACACCTTCTTGGAAAGTCACACCTATATGTCCCTACTTGCTTTAAGAGTAATATTTCTATTAAGATAGGTAAGCACTCTTACTTGACGAAGACTTTCTGTTGCTTCTTTTCATTAACTGGGTCTGGCTTTTGATGTACCAAGGATGCTCCCTGGGAAAAAGAGGGACCTCTCTTTGTGTCTAATTTGCGTTTGAAAAATATTCAATTACGTTTCTGCTTTAATTCACTTAGTTATGAAAAGCAAATGAGTGCAACAAATATGCTTGATTTGTCTTAGAAAGAGAAATAGCTTTTCAAGAACAAAATTAAATAAAAACAAGTTATTCTCCTCCATAGTAGAATTGAATCCCAAGCTTCATAACATCTACAAAGTATAAGGCAGACACTAGAGAGACAGAATGCCCTGATACACAGTAAGTCTTACCTGACCTACAGATTGTCTGTGTGGCAGGACATGGGCATGTCTATGGAACCCCATACATGCCTATGTATTTTGCTGACATGAGCAGAGAATGGCCTGGGGCCTGGAGACCACACACCTGATGGGTATTTCACCTACCGTTTTTGCAGATAGGGCAGCACTGGTCAGGCTCGTACACGGGGTCCACACATTCCGTCTGGGGACACGCCGACACTGTGCACAGCACTTCACCATTGGCTTCACAGCGACACCGCTCACATGGAGACACCTGAGACACAAGCCCATGATCAGGGTCATACCTCCCTTACACAGTGCTTACTCTGTAAAGTCCTATCTTCCAGATGTTTTAGGGATGACATTTTTAAGTGCCTGGACCCAGTATTTTTCTAAATGTGGACACAAGCCCCTGGAATTCACAGGTTACCTTAGATATAAATAAAGGCAGTCACTAGGGCTGGTGGCTCTGCTCAGCCTCTTAGCTTCAGTAAGAGCATCTCTCCGCTGAATGGATTTATTTATAAGCAATCCTCTGGGGAAATATTCCCGTTGCTTCTAAAATCAAATTACTACTGACTTCTTGCTCAACAAAGCTTTACTTTTCCATAGCCCTGCCAACTCTGCACCCACTTAACATAGCATTGATTTTTCCCAATATATCTCAGAGCAGGGGCACAGGGAGAAGGGAAAGGACAAGACACTCACATGGTCTTCTGAGGTTGGGAGCACCTTGTCAGGGGATGCATGACTGTGAAGTCCCAGAGATCTTAGAGTCACACTCAGTGCCCTCCCGAAATGGTTGAACCTGTTTCCTGGTAAGGAACCCAAAACTCAGAGTCATTAGGCGATTTGCCTTCAGCAGACTTCCTAAAAGATCAAGCCAAGATGCCACAGAGGGCTCTTGAGGTTCATGCTGGCTGTCCCTTCTCCAAGGCCTCACAGGGCAATTCTTCATATCTTCAGTGGTACCATGTCCTTCTGGGAACCAAGACTTTGAGACATATCAGGGACTCGTTGTCTGTCTCTTTTTCTCTCTCTTTCTCCTTCTCTCTCTCTATATATATCTCTCTCTCTGTGTCTGTCTGTCTATCTCTCTCTTCTTCTCTGTCTCATTGTGTATGCATACATAGATACTTAAAAATTTCACAATAAGCTAGAGTAAAATGTTGGCCTAGTTTGCAAGTTAAAATCAAGTGTACAGCAATATAAAGGAACAGTTTTAAGAAGTATTTTTGGGACAATATAGTTTGGGGAATTTTATAGTGTTGGTTTTTGTTGTTCTTTCCCTCAGTTTTCTCTGGTTACAGTATTCCATCTCTGTTTCAAGAGCAGATGTAGATGGTGAGCACCAAGGGGAAAATATTCCGAGTTTTAAAAGCAAAGACCTTGGGTTGCAAGAGAAACAGTCAAGTGCATATCAGTTCCCTTTAACTGGAAGGACTTCAGGCAGAAGCCAAGAAGCCCAGATGGTATGGATTAGAGATGCAGAGCCATGCCGCCCCAGGGGAGAAGAGGTCTACCTATGCATAGGACAGGAGTTAGCAAGGGGCAGGAAGGACAGACATCTGCATATGTCCTTAGGAAGCTGCTCAACAGCTAGACACCCACCATTCACCTGGGCCATGCTCTATGTAGAGAGGGTGAAGTTCCATGTGGGTGGATTTAAAGGAGGCAAGATGGGCCACGTGTCACATTCCTAGGTGAAATGTGCACTTAAAAATCAGACTGTTCCCAGTATTTAGGAAGGTACCTTTTGGTGAGTCCATCCTTCCATGTGAGGGCTCAGTCTGGCCTGGAAATAAAGCTGAAAGCCCCTACCCTAACCCCATGGCAGGACTGCAGAGTACAGCTTCCATGTAGGCACACACGGTGATTTGCTGTTTTCTTAAAAGTCCTACGACCTTATCCAAACATTGATTGTGGGTTTTATTATCATTAAATGTTGTATTTGGGGATTTGTTCATTTCTCAAAGATAGGGATTAACACTCCATCAGGGTTTCCATGAGTAGGTCTCTATCCAGTCTCCCTTCTGCTACCCATGTCTACGAACATCTGCCTCCCACTGGGGCTGTCTTCACTCCAATCCCAGGCTCAGGCCAGCCCAGCCTCTACAAAGAGAGGCTGCTGAGAGGAAGTTTCAAGTCTCTGTTCCCTCAAGGTGCTCTGTGCCCTGCTGCTACTGCCTAAACACAAGTTCTCCAGCAGGTCCCAGGCATGTAGCTCCTAGATATCGGTCTTTCATGTGTGGTAATGGGGTTCCCTTCTTGCCCTGGACCCATATGCAATTTAGAATTCCTTGATCAGTGCTCATGTTCTGTCTCCTGTATGACAATGCAGTCTGACAGTTCTTCCAAAATCATACACCTTCCTGGCTGCCTAAATTTCATATTCCTCTGGGACCACCTGTCAGTCTGTTCTGCCACTTCTTGTGTTGATTCCTGATCATCCATTAGGCTAAATCCAGTTAACTAGGCATGCCTCAGAATAATGCTACCTCCTGATAATGAGGCTCAGTGATACTTGTCATTGGAGTGTTTTTATTTTCACTTCTCTACTCTACACTTGTGCAGATCTGTGGCCCTTTTAAATGCCATACTGAATCTACTTCCACTGACAATAGATCCAGATGAGATGTGTCCATCAAATCACAGATAGAGCTGGGAGTCTTTCCTCCAGTAAGCTCTCTGTCAACTCCATCTCTGAGCCTGATATATGGCCCTCTTACAGCATACAAAATGTTGCTATGTTTAAAAATAAAGCAAGTGAAGCAAAACAGAGAAAATGCAAAAATCCAGTGTCCACGGGACCTCAGGAGCCAATCAAGGAAGTAGTGACCAGGCTCAGCCTCAGTACAGCACTTTCAGAAAGTGACTACCTGTGAAGCTGATGGGGACCGAGAGGGATTCAGGCTAGATCATTTCATAAGTATGGCTCTGACCCAGACTGGCCATCTACCCTTCTAAAACAGACTCTGTTTAGCAGTCCCAGGTACCAGCAACATACCTGGAGTGATTCAAGCATGTATCAATAAGAACAGTATGGATTTTGCCAATTGGGAATGAAAATGAAGACCTTCTGTTCATTACATGATTCCAGTTGCAACTTGATAAGTATGAACTTCTTGTTCCAACTTTTGGGAGGGTGCAAAAAAGATGGTATTGGGGTGGAAGGGTGATGAACAAAGTAGTATAGCTGGACCTGGACTCTGCCCAAAGATCTCTCATTTCGCACTGCTGGGGTTTGCCAATTATTCATATGGCTCTCTTAGTTACTGCATGGGCTATGCTTGCTTGCAAGCAGCATCTCTTTAAAGGAAATCTAAGATGCATACCCTAAACCAAGTGCAGAAAAATAAAGAAAAAAATTAAAGAAAACATGTGCTTAAGCTTATTTTTTTTTCAGTAAAACAACTCTGACTACAGCATGGACAATAAAGTGTAAATAAATACAGTAATTCAATAGTAATAAAAGTAGATCAGTTATAATCAGGGTACCCTCACACCACTCAATAGTTATGTGTGTGCCTGTATCATATGATCAAAAGCAGCAGGAGCTATGAAATAAACACTGAATCTTCTGATTCAGTAGAAGTGGGTAATGTAATTAGCACATGAAATTAGTCTCAAGTATAAAATAAAGACCATAAAAATGAACAATGAACATTAAAGGTGAACTAGGTGTCCTCATGTGACCTAACCAGTTCCTGCAAGACCCTACCTCTTAAAGAGTGCATTCATTGCCAGAGGACCAAGCCAAGCATCAAATATGTGAACACCCACAAGATGACAAATTTTATACATTTTATATTAATGAAATTGGGAGGAATTAGGTATCTACCTGTATAAAGCTCTGCCTTGGTCAGTTTTGTACCTGCAATTCTGATTATTAATATCACAAAGAGGAATGTGCAGAAAGTTCCTTAAATTCAAATCCTGTTCTTGCCTATGTCTTTCCTGTGGGAAATGAAAAATCTAATCTTTTCTTCTCTCTCTCTCTTTCTCTCTGCCTCTCTCAAAACAGGGATTTACTATGAAGCTCTGGCTGTCATGGAATTCACTCTTGTAGACCAGGATGGCCTCAAACTCACAGAGACCTGTGTGCCTCTGCCTCCCAAGTGCTAGGATTAAAGGCTTGCACCATTATGCTTGGTCTGAAAACACAAAGTCTTTTCAGATACTTTCTCCTGTGCTTTTCAGTCTGCACCACAACACTCTCACTACGTTGCCCCCAATAGGGAATACAGTGCTCCCCTTTCAGATCAGTTCAAATGCAACCTTCCTGTTCTATGCTACGAGAAAGGGCCATTGTCATAGAAGAGTAGTAGGTTGTGTGTGCCAACCTTCCTGTCAAAAGCCGTTCTCTCTACTATACTCCCCATCCAGAGGTTGTCACTAAGAACTGCTGGAGTGGGTACCATGAAATTCCACTGTGGAAAAAGGCAGCACTTCTTACTGCCTAGGGACCAAGTCCATGCTAAATGCAGATGTTAATTCAATAACAGACAAATGGAAAAGATGAAAATCCCAGAACAATTTCCCAAGTGATTGTAATGCTTTGGTTGATGGGATTAATTTGAAAGAAGTATGAGCTAATAGGCTTCAACTTAGACCTGTCTCTACCAACACGGCTCATCATAAAAGAAAGCCCCACTTTACCATTTATTTGATCAGTTTATACACTTGCTTCCTAAACTCCAAAGTGTGCATTCTACAATTACACAAAACAAGATTACCATGAAAAGAAAGACATATACTAAAATTCATTACCCTTCCTTCCTTTTCTCTGAAACTATTTTAGTCTTGGGATCCCCTGCATTCAGTCAGGCACAGAGAACAGAGTCAATCTCACCCTCTCCCTACTTTGATGACATTTATCACAAGACCCTCAGCAGAGGCCAGGAAATGTGATTACTAGCCTTGGAATTTCAGCATCCCAAGATATAAACTGAATAAACCAATTTTCTCCATGCATTCCCCAGCTGCGAGTATTTTGTGAAAGCACTAGAATACATATGTATTGACTGAATCAAGGAAAGAAATGGCTGGGAAGGATACCCTCCACCCCTCACCAAATAAGATGAAGTTGCCCAGGACATGATATAAAACATTAATTGTAAAATCTATAGCTGCATTTCAGAAGGCTTGCCCAACCTCATGCAATGTCCTGCAGGGTTAGATATTACACCTGACGCTCTTTGAACATTTAACACACAAGGAGTTACAGCTAACTATGATATTCATTGAAGCAGTAATTTTAAAAACATTTTACTATTAGAGTGTGTGTGCGTGCACATTTTTACATGGAGGACAGGGGATAACTCAGAAGACTCAATTCTTTTTGTTCCACCAGGTCTTAAGAATTGATTTCAGGTCACCAGTCAGGCATCTTTACCTGCTTTATTTCACTGGTCCCTAAAGTGGTGGTGTTCATAAATGAGGCCTGGAATTGTGTAAAGGGGACAGGAGTATTAAGCAGATAAATATAAAGTCTGTGATCAGGACTGTTTCTAATTATGAACATTTAAAAGAAGCAATAGCACTTACTGCCCCTCTTTTTTTTTTCAGTCTACCCTTCGCTTTTTTTCTGTTAATATCTTCCTTTAAAAAGATATATTTTATACAGAATGAACAAAAATTCATATTTTTAATGACATGTGAATAATCTATTTTTCAAACCTAAAAATGAAAGTTTAAAGTGTGAGATGTATTCTGATAAAAAGGGGGTGGTTAGATCCATGTGAGACCCCATACGGCAGACAAACCTGCATCAGCAACCACGCATTTTCCATCAACAATTGAAAAGTTCATCACAGACATTACAGCTAGTATTTTTGAGAATTCTGTTACTCACAGACTCAGGTAGAGTAACAAAAAAGTCAAAATATTTGTCTGGGTTGGAAAAGAGATGTAAATGAGATGCAGGGGGTTAGAAAATGCCAATTGCTAATTGAATTTGTACATATTGAGAGTTTCAAAGATAAAGCATTCTCTTCTGGTGGAACAACCAGGTGTAGAATAAACTAGGATACAGCTAATTACCGTAGAGAGGATTGTAGACAGCGGAACAGAGGAGACTATATGGACAAGAGGCCAAAAGTCTGAGGCCCAGACTCCTATACAAAGATGCTGCCTGTATTAAGCCTTGATGAACACAACCATAATGAAAAGACAGGCTAGGTAGAGAAGGAGGAAATGCAGACACACTGGGACATGGCCATGTGATGGTTCTGTGATGATGGACATCCTCTGCTCCTGGTCCTTGTACAGTAAGAAAAAATAAACCTGTATCTACACTAACTAACAGCAGTGCAGTCAATCCCACTTCCCTGCCCTGCTGAGTTCACATACTGCATCACCAGGGTCAAAGACAACGCAACCAACTTCTTGTTGGTTTTGTCATTGCTGTATCTCCATTTCTCCATGCCCATCTCTGTGAACCAGAAACACACTTGCTAGAGTATTGGAGGCTGAAACACAGGGCAGCACTATTGGAAAGTGATGGACTTCAGGAGATGGGACGAGTGAATGGCCATGAGACTATTTGAAACATTATGGAACCTCAGTCTCTTTCTCACTTTTACCTACTTCCTGGACCCAAAGTGAGTAGCTTTGCTCTGTCCCATGCTCATGTGATAATGTGATGCCTTGTCTTGGGCTCAAAAGTGTCGTGGACCGGAATCTCCAAAAGTGTTAGTTGAAATAATCCCTTTTCTCTTCCCATCAAAGTGCTAGCAAGGACTGACACTGCTTAGATTTTGAGATCAGATGAAATTGGACATGCTGAGGGTGGTATGGCCCTAGAAAACCACTTTTCTCTTTATAAGTGGACTGCCTCTGGTATTTTGTTACAGTGACCAACGTCAAACAGTGAAATAGCAATACTTAGCTCATTTGATTGCTGTGGGAGATGAAATGAATGAGAACACACAATGGCAGTTGTTGCAGCTGACACGATCATGATGAACTACAAGTGCCAGTATCCAGAATGTGCAAGAAATTTTACAAATCATTTTTAATTAATTTTACAAATTGAAAAAAAATTATCAAAACCAATAACATGAAAAATGAACTAAGACAGTCTAAATCATTAATTGATGTATAAAAGAATATATCATTTGATCAAAAATCTGGGAAACTCTAACCAAATGTATTCATGGGCAGTACACTGACATGGTATGAATATGGAGGGCATCAAGTTTGGAAAAACAGGAATTCTTAACTTTTCTGGTTTGGAAATGTGAATAAGGGCTTTGGATCATTGGTATATAGAAGGTACCTATGGAGAGTTAGAAGTGAGAGAAATTCTCCCAGTTTTTCCTTCTGCCTCTGTCTGTTTAAGAAGGGAAATCACAGACACTCTGAAGCTGACTCCAAGGGACCCTCTGAACATGCTCTCCTTGGGTGTCAGCTCTCTGCAGGATGAGGGCATTGGGAGCTTCCTTTCCTAAGCTTGCAGGAGCTACTTCATAGGTAGGTTCTGCAGTTGTTCAGCATGGCTGTAGATGGGGATTTTCTGTAACCAGTGTTCTTCACCTACACCCTTGTTCCCAGAAATAATGACTCTGAGACTCAAAATAGATTTACATCAGCCTTACTCCTTCTGTTTTAATAACAGACTAAAAGGGGGAGATGTAGGTATAATCTCTTGAGTACTGTATAGATTCTTCACCTGTCAATAAACAGCTGATTGGTCTATAACTGAAGCAGAAAATAGAAGGGAGGAGTTCTGGTAGAGAGAGTGAATGCTGGGATAGAGTGAAGCATGCAGGGGATTCACTCTGGTACACTGAGGAGGACAGGTGCATGAAACCCGAGCAGAGGTAACTTAGACTAGGATAAATGGGATATTAGCTATTAGCAAGTCAGAGAACATGCCTGGCTTTATCGTCCTAGGCATTTGTAAATATATTTAAGTCTCAGAGTCATTATTTATTGGAAAAAGGAAATGGATGAAAAACATGGATTACAGAAAACCTCCTTCAGCACTGGCAAAACAACTGGCCACCCCTTCAATTCACCAGCAAAATGCTTTCCATCTGGGTGTACATCCAAGCCCAAGATGCTGACTCTGTGGCACCAGTTAAAATGAAAAGTAGAACTTTTTAGCAGTTGATAAAATAAAACAGAGAAAGATTTGACTGTTAGTAAGAGACATGATAGGCTCCATGTCACAGTAATTATGAGAAATATGAGCAGCAGCAATTATATAGGAATAATCATAAATGAAACAAATATATGAATCTTAAAAACATGATTAGGAACAAAGCGAGTTGCAAAAGAATAGACATGGCATCTCATGAGATATGCATATAAGCACCAATCCTTGCATGCTCATGCAATAAAAGGCATGGTTCACAGGCATATGCTTCTGAAGGACATAAGAAAGTCAATTCAGGGGGTTAACCTACCGATTTTCTGTGGCAGTGAAGGGAAAGGATGGGGAGAGACCTTTAGCTTTACATGTATCTTTTTATCTCATTAGAAAATGGGTATCATACCAAATATGTTGAAATTCACCACTTGAGTGAAGCATGTGGTGCCTCTACATTTATCCACTGCTTATGCTTTTTGGAAATATTTTATATGTGATCTTTAAAAAAATGCTTGTGTTATGTCAAAACATAAAAATACATTTACTTAAAGTATGCTACTTTAAGTATGTACTTAAAGTGTGCTAGGGAATTTTCCTAAACCAACTCATTGCCCCCACCAGCAAACAGCTGGTAGCAGCTTCTGGTGATATTTCTCTGGGCTGAATCACTTCCACGAGGTGCAAAGACAGTGAGGAGAGTGTTGTGGGATTTTATACTGCTCTGCTGGCTCTCTCAGGGCTCCTGACCAACCCTCCCACAGGGAATGCATTTAAGGATGTTCCACAAACTGAGCAGGTGGAGCACATCTGTCATGTCAATACTTGGAAGACCAAAGCAGGATAATAGAAGGTTCCAAGCTAGCCTGGAGTACATTGCAAGACCAAATCTCAAAACAAACACAAAAACAAACAAATAAATAATGTTTCTAGGTCTGTAGTGGTGGGGCTGAAACTGACACATAGGTCTGCTTTCTGGCCTCTTCTGGACTTTGACATCACCATCCCAGGATAAATGCCACAGGCAGAAGAATTCCATGTGCTCCTGCCCCTGAAATCAGAGAAAGAGACTATGTAGTAGCCCATACATCAGACTCCTGCAGACTCTCAAGCAGAAATTCAAAGCTGAATATGGTGGTGGTGGGGAGGTCTCTGGACATCAGAACAAAAGGTTTCCAGCTTTTTCAAAGCAAGAACTAGTATGGGTCAGGGCAGGAAGCGAAAGACATCATGTGGTGGTGGGGTAGTGGTTGAGTCTGCATTGTGACTACATGGTGATTTGGAAAGGGGAGCTGTCGAAGGCTGGTCACGTTTCTTACTGAAGCTCTGTGCTTTCATATGACAAAGCCAGGAGAAGGAAGGTATCTGATAAACCTAGAACACCAGTGCCCGACACAAAAAGATATAAACCAAATTATCCCTTACAGTGCAAGAGCAAGAGATCCAAATATTGGGTCCAAGCCCAGTTCTGCCCAACTGACTGTGCAAACTAGAACAGGTGACTCGTGCATCAGTGCCTCATCTGAAAGCTGGACTTAGAGCATAACCCACAATATGCTTAGGCACTAATATACATAAATTATATATATATATATATATATATATATATATATATATATATATATATGATTTTCCTTAATCCATAGAGACTGAAATCTACGATAGAGCCATATTTGCATGAAACCTATACATATCTGTCTGCACATTTAAACTGATCTCTAGGTTACTTATAATACCTACTTGTAGCAAGTGTTCTATAAACAGTTGTCTGACTGTTTTATTTAGGGGATGGCACAAAGAAATTCAGATGCAAATCTTTGAAGTATTTTTAACCCACACTAGATTGAACTCACAATGCTGAGTCTAGACATAGGACTGCTGTGTAAACTCTGAAATGTTGCCCAGCCTAGGTTTTCTTTTCATCAGTCTCTTGCCAGTCCTCCCAGCTCTGTATTTTAAGATAGACCACAAAACTTAGTTTTCTGAAGAGGAAAACCACTCAGAGACAGCACAAACCTAGTTTTTAGGTATTATCAGAGAGAGACTTTTCAGAGAGGAAGTGACCATTTCCAGTGTATCTGGAGCTCAACTTTCAGACATCAGGACTCAAAGGTCTGCAAGGTGAGCTACAGTGCATAAAGAACCAAAGAGTGACTTTCAGAACATGACACAGGGAGGCCTAAGCATCCTTGGTGTTGGAAACAAGGACCTGAGGTAGGGAGGAAGAGGGACAAGGACAAGGACAAAAGCTAAGATCCTAGCTTGAGTCCATCAGGAGCTGATGGAAGCAGCAATCAGAAGTATCCTAGGATTGAGAGGAAGGGTCCCTGAGAACTGGGAATTGTCATTCACTAGACTGGATGAATTCTGAAGACTCCAGATGCTATGGGAGAAAGCTGGCCTCTAGTGTGGTACTGAAACCCACAAGTACAGGGGTCATTCAAGTTGTCTGGCAGGAAATAGGCACCTAGCACACAGAACATAGCAGGGACCTGTGGTGACCAGGGGTCCTGAAGGAGCTGGAACAAGACAGCTGCCAAGAGTAATGGCTCCAGTACCGCTGGGGGATGCAAAGGCAATCATTCACAGCTATGGAAGCTAGGATGCTGCTCCCAAGAAAATATAGGACCTTCAGCATCTCATACAATTGGCTTGATGCTGCAACAAGAAATGGGGAAAGAAGCCAGAAAGGTAGCAAGGATAAGATGCCCTTCCCAATAATCTGATGTTACAGGAATTCTTCTTATTTGGGGTTAATGAAACTTGGTCCTGAAATCATGGGAAAAACCACTGAATCACTTAGTAATTACCCACAGTAATGGGATTTCTGAGAAACTCAACACCAGAACATTCCAACAGAAGTTGAAGCAAAAACTGACTGACAACTGTTTTCAACCATCTTCAGATTTTAAGGAGCCACAAACTAAAGCTAATGATCTTCCAGTTCCCACATGGGATTTTTTTCTGTCCCTTCTAACCCTGTTGTTCAATTATACTGAGCTCAGAGTCCAAGCAAGTTGCTAAAGTATAGAACTAAAAACCAAAGGCCTTCCTTGCAGGCTCTGGTGGACAACAGCCTCTAAAAATCACTGCCACAGTTTTGTCACCAGGTGGCGAAAGTGTCCTTTCTAGCTGTTCAATCTATCAAAACTGTGCAGTTCATACTCTAAACATGTGGCATGGAAAGTCACCAAGTGTTCTCCTGTTAGAATTTCTCATTTACTAGACATTTCATTAACCAGAATGTCTCATTAACTAGGTAAGCTAGAACTGTATTATTTACAGATAGAGCAAAAGGTGGAAGTGATACCTTTTGACTTTGTTTTGACAGAATGAGGAAAACATACCCAGGGGGGCTGGAGAAATGTTCAAGTTGGGTCTGGTCTATAGATAAAAATCTGCACTGGTAGTCAGGCCTGGTGGTATATGCCCGTAATCTCAGCATTCATGGAGGCAGAGGCAGGTGAATCTCTGTGAGTTCGAGGCTAGTCTGCTTTACAAAGTGGCTGCCAGGACATTCAAGACTACACAGAGAAACCCTGTCTCGAAAACAAAACAAAACAAAACAAAACAAAACAAAACAAAAAATTCTTTACTTGTAGAGAATCAGAATATGTTTGCAAGGCAAGCGTGCATACACACACACACACACACACACACACACACACACACACACACACCACAGAATACACTCTTGGCTACAATGGCCATGACTTTCTTGGGTGTTCTTACTGCTTGCCAGATACCTGGGATGGACATATAGTCTCACTTTCAACATCAGTTCTATGTTGCTTCCACATTCTGCCCCAATATTGACTTATGAAACTATTCAACCACTTTTCCTTAAATCTGGCCAGGAGCAATAATCTATGTGAGTTACAGGGAGGTTCCCATGGAAAACTGGCAGGCATTCCCTGTTTTCTGAGGGACAGTAATCCAACAGGGCTCCATCCCCTTTCCATGGGAAGGGTTTTCATACTGGAGAAGTAGACTTTCATTCTTCCTTCCCTTCAAATCCAAGCAGCAGCCAACAGCCATAGGGCATTCAGCCTGACTGCCTGTTCTCTTCAGAGGAGATGCTTTTGTCATTCCTTGTCCTCCATGCTCTGTCAGAGAATGGATTTGCACACAAAGGGACTTAATTAAGAACTGTCTCCAGAAGCTGTCAGTTTCTGAGAGCCTGGAAGAAACAAAACTCCATGGACCATACTGCACATCCACAGAGCAGCCTGGGAGGGGAGATGAAGTGGCTCAGCTCTCATCTTAAGCACCAACCAATAACACTGTAAGATCTTCATCTGCCAAAGTCTTTCAAATCCTTGTCTGAACAGTTCCCTCTGATTATTGCAGATTGTACAGAAATCTGCTTAGGGCATTTAAGAGTAGAAAATGCCGGTGGTATTCACATGTCAAGGTTATTTGTTAGCAAAGTGCTGAGTAATGTAGAGGAATAGAAGAAAGCAAGACAGTGTTCTCTGCTGATGGTTTAGACATGGTGCCTGCAGACTGATGGATACACAATCAGAATGGATGCATCAACAGCAAGCATGCTACTTCTGATGCACCCATACACCCATTGGTAAGAGCATGGCTCTTTGGTTAGCCTCAATTCCTCTCTGGCCATTACAGGTGGGATGCAGGTGGGATGAGTTTTTTCAAGGAACACCAAATTATCATTCTGCTCTCCTTCAAACATGGTCTGCAGCTAGGCCTTGGAAAATCTAGAGAGGCTCCTGAGCCTCTGATGCTCCAAGGTACAAAGCAAGAACTTTTGCTTCGTACCAGGATCAATGCAGGAAGGTTTTGCTTCCTGACATGCCAAAGGACACAGGGCTATAGATAGGCAGTAAGACTCAGAGTCCCTAACTACAAGCCTTGGGAAACCTGAGTGCTGCTGAGATTCTTATGGTATACTAATAATTAATTTATTCATTCACAGATTCCTAAATTAAGCCCCTATGTGATGTGTATGTGATCAACTACTTAGAGCTCACTTATATGAAAGAAGTTCCTCTTGCAACTTTCACTAAAAAGCGTTTTCTTAAGAAAAATAAACAAAACAAACAAAATGAACAAAAACCTGTAAGATTCAGAATTTTAAGTAATTCTTGGGAGAATAAAGCAGAGGGTATAGTATTCACTGAGTACATAAAGGAATAAAATCAAATATCTTCAAAAGAATAGATTTGAAAAGACCTGTGAAATGATCCCATTGTAGAGAACATAAACCAAATTTAGGGATCATTCAGATAGGAAAATGAACCAGTGAACTAGGTGAATAGAGTTGAGGTCTGAGCCAAGTGAAGAAAACTGTAATGCACTGAAATTGATGTACATATCACACACAGACACACACACACACACACACACACACACACACACACACACACACGAAACACAGTCCCATGATTTCTTTTGATATTTTTTATGTGAGGTGGTAAATAGAGTTGAGGTCTGAGCCAAGTGAAGAAAACTTTAATGCACTGAAATTGATGTACATATCACACACACACACACACACACAGACACACACACACACACACACACACACACGAAACACAGTCCCATGATTTCTTTTGACATTTTTTATGTGAGATGGTAAACATTGGTCACCTTAAACAAATAATCATGACAATGCCCAAATACATGTTCTTTTGCCTTTGAACAGAGCTGCCAGGGCCATGGCAACAGACCTCACACCCACAGCTCTAAGGCAGCTTTTCTGGAAACCACTGCAGACACCATCAGTCCAGCTGTCATGTTACAGTCCATTTGAATGCATCAGCTGTCAATTACTGAGCGCTAGAGCTCAGAGGCAGCTCAGTGTCTGCACTGCTGGCTCCCTTCTACTGTCCTCTACCTTTGCCCCAAGCAAGCCCCTTTAACACACGTGTGAATAAAGTGCCAGCAGTGTCTCCAGATCACCTGGCCCTTTTGTCTGCCATCTTTACGCCTATGAGCCTACACGACGCACTTACCCACAGAGGGACCCATCTTTGCCAGCAGACATACAGGAGCCAATATCCCTGCGACCTCATCATTAAAATGTGCCACTCCTCCTTCCCTACTAACCAGGGCAAGATGATCTTATTTTCTTGGCTTGCTGGAGAGCCCTGGAACCCAGAAGTTCTGCCAACAGCAAGGTCCTGTAGAAGCTTAGACTCAAGAGCACAGTTTATCCCTCAGGCCACCCCCCTCACTTCTTTCAGCCAGAAGGAAGGTACAGCCTTGTCAGAATCTTTTTTTTTTTTTCAACTCACTCACCCCTGACATTTCTGTATGCCTGACATAGCTAGATGACAACAGGTAAATACAACAGTGCTCAGGGCAGTCCTTCCCCACAAGAGAGGGTAATGTGTCGCACTGGCCATCTGCTGACCACACCTAAAGGGAATAAAGACAGCTCTTCTACTGTCTGAGGAAGAAGGGTCTGTCTCCAAAGTGACTGTCATAACTCCTCACATACCAAAAGCAATTAATCCAAAGAGTCACTTGCTTGAAAGTCATTTGATTGTATTTGACTTGAAGTCCTCTCATAACACTGAGAGGTCTTTGTAAAAGGAACCCAAAACTTGAAAGAATAAGAGGGTGTTGTGAAAGCTGGACATATGGAGCTTCTGTATGGTTGGAGGCACTGTTTATTTCAGAACTTGCCCAGTGCGTGATAGGTACAGAGAACGGACTAAGAAGGAAGGTCATTTTAAAGTGCTTTGATCTTCCTTACAGAAAGAAAAATAAAAACCGTCCATGGGCAAGGGGAGCCTGGCAATGCTTGAGATGGGCAGGTTTGGTAGTGGAGAGGCCTTTGAAAGTGCCTACCTATTTCCTCTTCTTGCCTAAAGCTGAGCCTAACTCCCTGGACCTCCTTCCTGAGAGCTCTTGAAAGTTTGGACTTAAAGCATTTTTCTATTTAAATTTCCCAATTCAAACTTCAGGGCAAGAAAATCAACCCAGGCATAGGTGTATCTGTTCCATCTGGCCCTTCCTCTGACTAGGGAGGCAGACACTCTGCAGGATCCACCTATCTATCACTCTGCACCATGGATGTGAGTTGTCTAGCTGTTTTGCACAAAGTAGGTTTCCAACCATTCATCTAGCTTCTACTATCTGATGCCAAGAATATCCTTCACACTCCGGTAGTGTGACATCTCATTAACTGAGATTACAGGCATATGCCATTTTGTCCATCTTATTGTTGCTTGAAACTAGACTATCAGGCTCCTTCCTGAAAGATGGTTGTATTGGATATACTGACCAGAGCAAAACTTGCTATTCTTGTCCGTCCTTTCTTCCTTCCTTCCTTCCTTCCTTCCTTCCTTCCTTCCTTCCTTCCTTCCTTCCTTTTTCTTTCTTTCCTTCTTGCACAGTTGTTAATCTCCAGGTCAGCCTGACCTCTGCAGCTCTGCATACAATGTCTCCTCTGGCTGCTCATGGTTTTGAACATCTTTCTTAAGTCTTGTGCTCACTAGTCTCAGAATGGCGTATGTGTAGCAAAGTTTTCTTTATCCTTGCTTATATTTGCTGTTTTTTCTGAATGAGAAAATTGTTGTATCTTTTAACCACAAAGTCTTGCAACCATATCCTGAATTCTCTCACAGTCTAGGAAGAAATCACTAGACCTTAGCTTCTCTCTTATTTGCGGTGGAACATATCATTCCTTTATTCCATCCACATGTCTGCTTCTTCAGGCTTATTTGCCGACTCACTGAATTAACTCTTCATCAGTGTCTGATCTTGTATTAGCTACTTTTCTTGTTAATGGCATGAAGCCACAAACAAAAGCAACATAAAATAGGGTTTATTTTGAGGTCTAGAATACAGAGTATATCATGGTAGTCAAAGTGTTGGAATGTGAGATGGAGTGACACCCTGCATCCCTCAGTCCATGGTTGGAAAAAGAGGACTCTGCTATTAAATTAGCTGGGCTGCCTCATCTGTCTTCAGTGGGAGAGGATGAAGTTACTCCTGCTGCATCTTGATGTGCCAGGGTGGGTTGGTACCCATGGGGGTCCTCCTCAAAGGAGGAGGAGAAGGGAACTTGGGGGAGATGTGAGGGTGTGACTGGAGGAGGGAGAGAGGGGATTCAATCAGGTTGCAAAGTGATTAAATAAATAAATTGATAAAGAAAAAAGTTTGATTTATCTCCTCTCTTTTCCCCTTTCAATAGGTATGGGTCCCTATCCCATTGGATGGTACAGTCCACAGTCAGGGTGATTTTTTCCTTCTTTTGGACACCTCTGACATGCCAGGAAGTTTATCTCCTGAAGGATTATAAATCTAGTCAATTTGACAATGAAGACTGACCATCACAAACCTACTCCTGCTAAACCCACTTACTACTGGACATAAACTCCTATTTTGGCATTATTTCATTATCTGATCCTTTAATTTTTTTCTTTTTTAATTTATTTTTTATAAATTACAGTTTATTCACTTTGTATCCCAGCTGTAGTCCTTCCCTTATCCCCTCCCAATCCCATCCTTTCCCTCATATCTTCCCGTAACTCTCCCTAAGTCCACTGATAGGGGAGGTTCTCCTCCCATTCTCTCTGATCTTGGACTATCAGGTCTCATCAGGACTGACTGCATTGTCTTCCTCTTGATTCCTTTATTTTTAAGAATGGCAAGCAGTTGGAGTACATTTCTATCTCTTACCCAGATGCTTTATTTCAGCATTCATATCTTGATTCATATTAAATGTCCTCATTTCTCATTTCAGAATCTCAGGTTCAACAGCTTTGCTCTTGGCTGACTCTTGCTTATGAGTCTGATTCTTCCACTAATTAAGCTTCTATTTGGAGATCACTTATATTGCTTGGAATGCTCTTGTGGTGATTTTAAGAGCCTAGGTGGAAGGTGCATTTCCTCTGTGTGTGCTTGCTTGGGATAAATCCCTTTGCTCTCCTTTCAAGCAGTTAACTGGAGGAAGGTAGAAAAGCTTATGTTTTTCACACTTCATGGGGAAGAATGAACTGACTTTCACATCTATAAGAGGGTGCAAGTGCAGAAACTGGAACCACATAAGGAAATCTCACATCTCTTTCTCCTTAACAGTGCTAGGCCCTGCGAAGGACAGACCCTGGCTCAAAAGGCAAATATTTATCTACTTCCCTCTATGGCTACCCATGAGACTGGCCTCATAAGAACTAAAAGGCTTTTAGGGAGCCACCATGTCAAGGCAGACTGTATGGATTATAATTCCACCTGTAGGGATCAATGTCTTTTACTTTTTACCATCTCAGCTCTGCTTTTCAAAAGAAATTACAATGGTTGTGACTTTTATGTCCCTTCTTAACCTATACATTAAAGGCTCAGCTCTGAAATGCTACTGTTGGGAGGTATTGGGACCTCAGATAGATCTGCAATAGACCCATAGGCTCCAAGAGGATGCCCTTGAAAGAGACCGTGGAACCTTGGCCTTCCTTCTCTTTTTTATCCTGAATCCTGATGTTACTGGTTCTGCTCTACCATACCCAATGGGATGTGCACAGCCCCTTACCACTAGCCAAAATTAATGAGGCCAACCGCACATGGATTATAACTTTCAAAACTGTGAATTAAAACCCTCTGTTTTATTAATAGATTTTCTTACTACAATAGAATACTGACAGACACGGATACATTTTATATCATATCCAGGACATTGTGTATTTTATAAAAGGTGGAATTTTGGCCATCTTCCGTATTGCCATGAAAGGAATGGTCTTCCTGTGTTTAATGCAGAGCCATTCTGTCACAACTGGAAATGTGTGCCTCCAATGAGTGTTTTAATTCTTGGTCTTGTGCTTTTCTCCTGTCCTAGGGCTTCTGAGAGAACTCACAAGGCCACAGGCAGATGCCTGACATCATCCTTTTCTGCAGATTCGAAAGGCAGCCCATGTCCTGGCTGCACCCCAGTGCCTGACAGAAATAGAATGAGGAGAGAGATCCAGCTGGCAGGATCTCAGCCTGGGAACACATGAGCAGCAAGAAGGACTTCCAGCTACATGGCCAGAAAAGTACCATGAAGGTTGGCTATGGAGCAGACAGGCCTGGGCAGAAAGCCTACCTTTTATTAGCTGATGACGGCTGCATTTGAACATCTTTTTCTTTCCCTTAGGACCTTTGCTTTGAAGGCTACTATTATTTAAAAGTAAGCCATCATCGACACTAATGAATACTAATTCCAAGTATTAGTAATCAAGAGTAGCTTTCACTTGTCCACTCAGAGCCCCATCAAGACCCTCTGGATATGTCAATCCACAGTGCCCCTGCTTGTCAACTAGAGGATGTCATTTGCTTTTCATGCTGTCTCCAAAATTTAGCCCAGGACATAGCACAGGTTAATCAAGATATTTTGAGGAAGTAAATGCAAGGGTGGGTTTTATGTTGGAATGGGCCAAATATGTAGATTTTAATCTGAATAAAACAGAGCTTTACAAATCAGTCCCAAGATTAGGGTTATCTTCAGCCAGAGGCCCATGGAGATCTAAGCCAGGTCACAGCATAGCCTCATCTTATCCACACAGGTGCTGAGAGCAGGATTTTCCTCCTGTCTGTTCAGAGCTTCATAAGTGCAAACTCTTCTCAGTAAGTTCATTCCTTTTGATGGTGAGAGATATTCAGGATACTGCCTACTTTACTCTCCCAGAAAACAAGGCAGCTCTGAAACTATCCCAGGATGCAAGATATAACAGATAGACTCACACTAGAAGTTCACAATCTAAGAACTCTGTGCCTACAGCTGAAGAAAGTGTGATCTAAAAGCAAATAATCAGAGAATACCAGAATACCTTTAGCATAAGCAGCTATATGGCGTTAAATAAGACACTCATTTTCTAAGGTAAAACTTCAGGGCCAGTGAATGTAGAAATAACTGCTAAGTAGAGAGAGGGCCATGTGTGATAGCAAATGCCTTTCTAAGGCTGGCCCTCCACAGCTGTCATCTAAGAATCATCCCATTTCTACAGGAACTAGACAGCTAGATGTTGACATGAACCTTTCACTTGTTTGATATTGGCACTAGGCAAACATATGTTATAGAGATGAGCTAATTATTGAGAAACCTCTAGCTGGATTTGACTCTCGGGCCCCAAGAGGGTATGGTCTTCTCCACAGTCCTGCCTACCTCTTGAGACCTAATGTTCTATGACTGACTTATTGAATCATTGCCCTTTGCTCTTGTAGATTACCTAGGACTAAATGGTTTTTATTATTTCATTACAACTCAACAGTTCATAATTTAAGAGATATAGATATTTACTGTATTTTGAGTACAAAATGTCATACATTTACATAAAAGAACATCCTGCCAAATGGATCCAGTCATTTACTAGGCATAAATGTTATTCTGGTGCCTGAGGCTGTGTAAACGTTTCTTTTGTACAGGTAGATGGATCTAATTGCCATTCTCACTGACACACACAAAATGTTACTTGCTCCGTGATGGTAGATAGTAGTAGCATTGTTTTTGGTTAAGCAATATCATTCAAAAGAAATTAAACCCCATTAGACTGAAAATGTGATTGATTTTGTTTTACTGGCACTTATCCAAAATTGCAACAGACATCTATTTAGACAGAAGTTTTGCTTCCAAGTTTCAAGTGAAAATATTATTCTCATTGATGAACGTCTAGAAATTTTTGTGATACAGTTAATGACAAGCCAGACACTAGCTCCCAATTTGACTGCAGAAATCCCACAGTTCTTTCCTTCTTAACAATTCCTGAGCATTGACAGTCCATCAAGCAATGCCTAGTAATAATACATATTTTCATTTCCAAAGACATAGTGCTTGCCAGTTGAGCTTCTGATTGCTGTGATAACAGAGCTGACACCTTGAGCTGATGCTATCTAACCAGAAGCAAAGAAACATGAAGTGCAAGCGATCTAACACAGCCTCACTTCAGAGCGCCCCATGAGTCTCATTGGCTTGAATGAAATACAGAATGTGGTTACAGACTCTCATTTAGGCCTTCATGAATCCTTCAGAACCAGCATTCCCACAAAGGGAACAAACTTGTTGTGTAGCTCTACATAAAATTGTTTCTTGTAAATGAATTTCAAATTCAATCAGATTCTTCACTAAATGCTAATCATCATGCAGGACAAAACTCAACAGAACAGCAGAGCCACTTTCTAGCTGTCTGTGACTTGAGAGTGCAGCCACAGAAGCAACCAACATCCAAGCTCCAAAAATGGCACTCAGAATGGAACTGGCGCAATTGCATTGGCCAAGCTAATGTTCAGTGGGCCTGGAGTTTAATCATGTTTCTCTGTGCCTCTTTATAAACGCCTTCTTCCTTCCACCATGTAGACATGTCTTTCTCTGCTCCACATGTCTTGTTTGTCCCTTGTTTTCATTGACACAAGGTCAACTATGGTCATTGACACTCAGTGCTATGGACTGAACTGTATTCTGACTTACATGGTCAAGTCACAACCCTAATACCTAATAATTTGACTGTATTTGGAGACCTGGCCCTTGAGAGAGGAAACTGAGTTAAAATGAGGTCATTAAAGTAACACTGTAACAGTACTGGTGTGCTGGCAAGAAATCTGGGCTGGGGGTTTAGCTTAAAGTGTTTGTCTATCATGTGGAAGAACACCAATTCAACCCCCACATCAGCAGCAATCACCACCACCAAAGAAGAAAGAAAAAAGAAAAAGAAACTCTGCATACGAACATCCAGAAGAAAGAGCAAATAAAGACAGAGAGGTTAGCCTTTACAAACCAGGAAAAACAGCCTAGACAGAATCAAGCCTGTACATACCCTGAGCTCACATGCTTATCCTCCAGGACTAGAGGTAATACATTTCTATGTCTCAAGGCACCCCCCTTTTAAATTTGATACTTATTATGGAAACCATAGCCAATAATTATTACTAGGAAGCACAAAGTAGGAAGAACTTGGTTGGAGTTATGCCTGCTGCTGCCATTGCTGAAGAACAAGATGCAAGAGGCAGTGGAAAAGATTCAACTGCTAACCTGCCCCTCCCCCAGTTCAAGAATACAAGTGGGATTACAGCCACCTGAAGGAGAGGCCCATCATCCTTGTTAACACCAGCACTTCTACGGTATTTTGTTGAGCAGTAAACTCTTCTACTGATATGTAGCCATAAATAGTAGGGAGTTCAATAAAGGTTAAAGTATCCAGAAAGGAGAGAAAAGGCAAGGGTGAGAGTCTGCAGCAAAAGGGGTGGGAAACATGTGTCTAAGGACAGGGAAGCTTAAGAACCAAGTGGATGCTGATCTTGCAGGACCCAAATGGCCCAAACATCACAGGCAAGGGCTGGCAGCCTGCAGCCCCTGAGTTTCATCTGCTTCTCACTTCAAATACCCACCAGGCAGGGCCAGCAATTTCCTCTGTCAGGAAGCAGAGAGCAGCCTGTTGCAGGGCTCTGCACCTCCTCAGGAAAGAAAGTTCCCGCCCCCTCACTATCTCCAGCTCACTTCCTTCTATGCTAAGGAAAACAGTTCTGAACATTAGTCTACTATGTCATGCAGCAGACTGATGGACAGATAATGTCTCTCTCTGAATACTGAGAGCAAGTATGTGAACATTTGCAAAGTAAATATTCATCACTGACATCCACAGACTCCAAGGACTTGAAGCTCACTCTGTACTCTTCAATACTGACCCTTTGGAGGACTTCCCCCCCCCCTCCACACACTTCTGCATCCAAGTGTTGAGACCTCCTATGAGCCATACCAAATAAAAGAAATGACTAAAAATCTACTTGATACCAACAGTAAGGGGCAAGCATGACACCTTAGAGTAAAACCTTTATGTAAACTACATATAAGATGCATAGTTAAAGATAGTGACAGCTTTGTGATATCAAAACATGTGACATCCTAGCATGTGTAAAGATGGCCTGGAAGTTAAGAATAAAAAATCAGGCTGGAGATAGCTCAACCAGCTTGCTTTGCAAGTATGAGGACCAGAGTTTGGATTCTAAACACCCACATAAAAGCCAGATGCTGTGGCATACCCCTGTAACCCTCAGGCTTTGAGCAGAGGGGAAGGAAGGGGCCAGAGGATCTCTAGAGGTGGCTAGCCAGTCTAGCCAAATCAGTGAGCCTCGGGTTTAGTGAGAGACACTGTCTTGAAAACAAAGTGGAAACTGACTGAGGATAACATTACACATTGACTTATGGCTCTATGCATGTATGTATGTGCAAACACACACACACACACACACACACACACACACACAAAGAGAGACAGAGACAGAGACAGAGTCACAGACAGACAGACAGACACAGAAATATGAAAACTCATTTGAAGAAGGAAGATGTGAATACTCTAATCTTTCCTGACTCTCCAGATTTTGAAAACACATTTACACAATACCAGTTTTTGCAGGCAGAAATCAAACAAGAGGTTGCTCTCCCCAAATGGAAAAAAAAAAAAAGCAAAAAACAAAAAACCAAAAAAACAACAGCTTTTTCTTTTTTCCCCACTTAGTACCTGGCAATGAATTATGAAAACAGAAGTTTGAATTTTGCTATATTTGTGATTTCAGGTGTTGGGATGGCTCCTCTGGGAAGTGTTTCAGCTCTTTATTTTATAGTAAACTAATTCCTCAGCTCACCTCAAAAGCTGTTGTAAATTGCTGGGGAACTAATAAACAGACCAAGCAACAAATGTTATTAACTTAAAAACAACTGTTTGTTTTTTACGTTATAAGACTCTGATTATATTATGAACACAAACCACTTAAGAGAATTTTGCTGGAAATCCAGAACATCTGGAGAGCTATCTGGAAGCATCCTGAGTCTGAGTACACAGGAGGTATTTTTAGGATAGTGTTCTTGACTCTATCTCTCCTGAGTTTGGGTCCTGCAAAATTTTCATCGAAGTTTGTCTTTCTCCAAAGGGCTGAAGCCAAAGAATGTGGTTGGTACCTCTGAAGCTATGCCCTGCCGATTAGCCTTCAGGATAGTAGGTTCCTCATCTTAAAGAGAACAAAAAAGAAATCCAAGTTGGGGCTTTGCATGCCTTGTTTTAGTCATGATGCACTTGAACAGGAGGCAAGCCCAAATGGAAATCCATGTTTCCTAACTAAGACACAAAGCTGGTTACACAGTTTGCACATTATCTGTACATCAGTTCTTCTTGGCTATAAACTTCACCC
The DNA here is from genome assembly GCF_907164565.1 of Psammomys obesus. Lineage (NCBI taxonomy): Eukaryota > Metazoa > Chordata > Mammalia > Rodentia > Muridae > Psammomys > Psammomys obesus. The sequence continues at coordinate 8,838,927 of NW_026596051.1, forward strand.
AGCTCCATATGCTGGAATCCACTCCACTGCACTCATTAACGTGCCTTTCACACATGGAGTCCAGGAATCCACTAATTTACAGGAGATTCCAAAAGGCTTCCTTCCTGTCTTCCAAGCCCTGCTTTAGGGTTTGCAGCTTCAGGAAGCTCTGTGCTAGTAGGGGAAAAATGTCTTTGGAATGCTAAACCAATGACCAGAGCCACCTTGAAGGTGTTTGCAAATGAAGACACAGTACATTTCAGAGGTTCCTAACCCAGTGGCAGAAACTGCACCTTGCAACACGCCCCACACAAGCCAGCAGGCAGAACCTCCATGTAAATTTAAGTCTCAATAGGCCTGGGCCATAGTCCAAGGGAAGTGTGAGGAATTAAAGCATAAACTATACGGTAGAATTGCTTCGCTTGGCACAAGAATCTGTTCCCTGCATCACCACATTATTTAAATATTCTCTGCTTCAGTTTCTTCTTCTTTATTGCACAGAGATAATCTACTTCCCAGCCTGATACACAGTCCCACCAAATCACTGCTTGTGAGAACCTTAGCCTAGAACCTGACACAGAAGACCAAGAGAAATAAAATTTTTGTATCCCTCAAAGATTAAAACACTTTTAACCAGAAACTGGGCTTCTCAATATTGCTTTCTACTGTATTTTGACAACTAATAAGCAAACTATTTTCTTTAGATATTTACAACATTTACAGTTAGTCTGATGAGCACATCTGGGGAAGTGACTTATGTATATGAATGATCTTCCTCAATTAGCCATTAACTAGAGACTTTGTCCCAAGTGGCAGGGTAATTTACACTGTGTTTGGAAGCAGGTTGAACACTTCATTTCTAAATTAGGAGGAGCAATTCGTTCCTGCTGAAAGTATAGCCAATAACCCACAGCGGTTCCCTTACTGTCAAGGCTTCAGTCTATTGTAACCCCTTTGCAGCCAATACCAGACCAATGGATAAAGACTGGCCACACGGGTCTTACAAGAACTGCCCCAGCACTAAAGGGAGGGCATGTTAAAGGGGTGTCCAAACCACCCTTCACCGCCAAGAACCAGAGAGAGCCTTCTCTTCAATGGGTGGGGGTGGGTATCCCAGAACCAAAGCCATTCCTTCCCTTCCTGGAAGGTGCCAAGTCGCCAGCCAGCAGGCGCTTGCCTCTTACCACAAACTCCTCCAAAGTCTGGTAGGTCTTGCCCCGGAACTCGCAGTAGTTCTTCCTCTCCTTGCACTGCGGACAGCACTGGCTGGTGTCGACGTGGATGCAGCGCGGGTGAAGCCGCGGGCACTCTGGCTGTGCGCAAAGAGGACCCTCCTCAGTACACAGACACGGGCAGGCTGAGGGACCTGGGGCGAACTTCTCCCCAATCGCATACACGAAGCCACTCTCGTCCACGCAGCCCTTGCCGCGGTAGTCGGGGTAGGCATATTCCTCAGGCAGCTCTGGTGTGGGCACGAGTTCTAGGCTGATCGCTTCCTGGGCGGCGGCGGCCGGGGGCTCCCCCTGCGGGGTGTCCCCGCGAGGCCGGACCTGCCAGTCCGCGGCCTTGGCGCTCCCGCCCTGGGCAGCCCAGGCCTGCTTCTGCTTGCTCCACGCCTCCCGGCCCGAGAGCGCGCGGCTGCCCTTGCTCTTCCAGTCCCGGGCACTGCTGCCCTCGTCCCTCGTGGCGCGCCCGAGCTCGCTCACCCGCCCGGGGCTGTCCCGAGACGCGTGCTCGCGCTTCTCCTGGCCGGGTTGCTCAGGAGCTTGGGCCAGCTTTTCCAGGGGGATGCTAGGACTGCATAGAGCCACCATCAGGCAGCAGGTGACCAAGAGGGAACTGGAGAGCGCGCCAACTGCCATCGCAGAGGAGCTAGGCATCCCCTACCACGTCCCGGCGGGCGGGCGGGCGGGGAGCGCGGATGATGAGCGAGTCGCATTCACAGCCCGGGGGCGCGCCGCTGCCAGCCGGGAGTCGCCGTCCCTGCGGAGAGAACAGCAGAACAACTGAGCTCCGTGGCCCGCGCGCATCTCGGCCCCGCCGTGGCCCCCACCCGGTCGGGCGCCGCCCGGGCTCCTGCATCGCTCCAAATTAGCGAGCTGGACTCGAGGGGCGGGGGCATCTTGCCCAGTGTCTGTGTACAAAGGGGTTCTCAGGCATCACGAATGTGCGGGAATATACAGCGAGCAAAGTCCAGGAAGAAGAGCGATCGCGGGGTCCCCCGCAGTGGAGGTTAGTACTGGAGGAGGGCACCTCAGGTTGCAAAGCCCGGAAAACGCAGCGGGTGCGAGCTGCAAGGCTTGCACTCAAAGCTCAAATTCTGGGACCTGAGCTGGCCCTCCCTAAGTCCTGGCCGCTTTACCGCAGGTTACTAAACAGAGAATTCCGCAGTGGAATTGAAGACCTACAAATGTGCGCACAGATTAAAGAGAAACCTTTCCTCTCCTGCCCAGAGGGTTTGTACACGGAAAGGGAGCTGGGAGAGAAGTGAGGGGAAAACTCCCAAACCAAACCAAAACAACAACGACGAAAAACAAAACAAAACAAAAAACAAAAATAAACAAAAAAGCCCCAACCCCCCCCCCCCCAAAACAAACAAACAAACAAAAAACAGTTACTCCAAAGACCCCACGACTCATTTGCAACTTCTTAGTTGCCTCCTCTAGGGAGCACATTTCCCTCCTTGCTATAATCTGGGAACTACCTGGCCTCTGCCTGGTCAGCTGCTGTCAGGGATGCCCAAGGCTTTGCTCCTTTGCCGCTACCCACTTCTTGTTCAAGCTCTTCACTAGGAGACTTGGAGGATGACAAGAGCGCTGCCCCCGGACACAGCGCTGTCTTGGAAAAGCTTTTTAACCCAGAGGGGTCTTGCTGATGGAGAAGGGATGCATGCCCAGGGAACACTGAGAGGGAAGGTGGAAGGCACGGGGCCATGACGACCTCACTGAAGGGTGTCTTCCAGCCTTCTGTGGATCTCAAAGTTTCTGCCACCCAAAGGATCCTAGAGCCCGAGACATCGCTGGACACAGACATGCAAGTCTCTCTTTGACTCTTCCAAGCACCCATCCTCCCGGTGCCTCTGTTCCCCGCTGCCTCAGTTCTCTCTATTAGGACTCCAATCATGATGGCCCTTGGCTGTCCGCCAACCGCATGGACCTTAGCCCAGGGCGAATCGCCCATGTTTAAAACTTGGGAGGCAGGAAGGGTCCTCTCCAGCAGTTGGGCACTAGACTAGTTTCTGGAGGTGTCCCCATGCCGGCGGTGTGGACCTCCAACATGCACCCTCACCCCGGTGGACTGGAACCTACATACATGAGCTCAGGACGCAGGAGGGACGCCAGTCTCTAGCGGGCGCGGCCCTGGTCTCCAGTGCCCATCCTGGGACTGGCCGGGCACCAGCGCAGGGCGGACCGCGGAGAGCACAGTCTGACCTGCGCGCTCCGCCCGGCGCCTGCACCCGGCTATGGCATTTGACCCAGCCTGTTCATCTCCCTGCTGGTGGCCTTGGCAGCCCGAGTCCTGTCAGTGCTGGCTCTGCCTTCCACAGCTCATTCCAGGGTCTCTTCCTGAGTCTCAGGCACAAAGCGCGTCCTAGGGGGCCGCCGGAGCCCAGTCTCGCTCTCCTTGCTAGGCAGTCAAAGAATTTCTCCAAACCGAGTCGCGGGAACCAGTGGGGAGGCGCTGCGCCCAGGGGGAGAAAAGCAGCGAGTGCGTCCTGAGGGCCAATGGGATGCAGGCTGGCTGAGAGCCCGCGCGCCCGCCGCCTGCCTCCTGTCGCAGCTGCCTGGCGCGGGGCTCGCACCCGCTCCCGCCCCCGCTGCCCACGCTCCTGAGGCGTCGCCACAGCCCGCGCGGCCCTAGGTGGGGAGGAGGCCCCGCCTCGTGTGCTGCCCTTGCCACAGCTCAGCCCACCTGTCAGCCAAGCTCAGGCTTCTTTGCCAGACTTGTCACTCACTCCTCCTCTGGATCTTTCATCTTGGCTTTTCTTCCTTCTGTTTATTCTTTTCTTTAAAATCCTCGTCCCTAATTGGCCCCCTCTGGCTTTGCTCTCAGTGGACAGATTGCTGTTGGAAACGTAAACCAAACTGTTGAGTTTGAAATAGCGAGAATGTGCTAGCGGAGACTGTAGGGAGGTTTATTCCACTTTTACATTCAGAAACCCAGAGGTACAGACTAGGAAGAGTAAGATGATTTCAAAGGACACACTCTCTGGTTCGCCTCTACCACGGAGGTTGCGCTGCTGCTGCTGCTGCTGCTGCTGCTGCTGCTGCCGCCGCCGCCGCCTTGTTCGAATGCTGTTAGCTTCTCTTTGATCTTGAACGCGGAATCTGCTTCTTTTCTTGGATAATGGACTAAAGGCGAGTAGCTTCTGCTCAAATTAATCTCTGAAGATTTCTAAAGAAGGATGTTTATCTATTTCCTGTTCAATGACTATTCCTCGTGCCAAAGATTCTCAGAGAGTGACACACAACTTTACAGGGTCAGACCCTCTGTTGGGAGTGAAAAAATGCCTTAGGGGGGACGATTTTCTTCAGTTCTTATCTAGATGGTCAACCAAGGTTTAAATGGGGCACCTGAAAGAACAGGGCCTGGAAATTCCCTGGGAGACTGCTTTTCCTTCCCTACACACAAGAACAGCCATGCACACCGACAGAAAAATATTTAGGGACTTTCCATACCCAGGATGATCCCATCTTTCCTGCTTCTGCTGCAACCACCATTCTTGTCACCTGCAGAGAGAGAAAAGATCTATCTTGGAGCCAGGGCTGCTGCTTCACTTACAGTGACTACCTGCTCCCCCTCCTGTAGTCTCATCAATTAGAGGACGGTATGATGCCGCTAAGACAGATACTACCACCAGCCACCATAAAAATGGTGCTGGGGGTGTGATCTTTTTTAACGTGAGAAAGGAGCCCTCAATGGAGCACCTAGAGAAACCATCAAATGCTTTCCAGAATCAAGGCTGTTACTGCTAGCTGCTCCAGTCATGGAATAGGCCAGGTGCTTTGGTTTACCGAGTGACCCCCTCCCCCTGCCATGTGGTTACAGGTGGGAATGCCACATGTATACACTTTTTAGAACTGTATAATAATATATTTCAAGAAGCACAACTGAAAGCTCAGGTGTCCAGCTGAAGGAATGAAGATGTTTTATTTGCCTCACCTTGATCCCAAGGAGGATGTTTTATTTGTTTCACCTTGATGCTAAGTAACTTTGAACCTGGAGGAACTGTGATTTGTCCCAATCTCCTTGTCATAATGTAAGAATAATAGTATGAGTTTTCAAGCGTGCATAAAGAGGCTTGCCAAGCAAGAACTGGTTATTTTACCATGTGTCCAAAGTGGGCTTTTTCATCAGATATTCGGAAAGTGCATTAGGGCGGATAAGGTGAAGGGAGAATGCAATTTCTGAAGATCCCCTCTCCTTGGTGAATAAGAACAAAATCCAGGTAGCTTGATTAATCCAATGTCTTAGTTAGGGTTTCTATTGCTGTGATGAAACACTGTAACCAAAAGCAACCAAAGAAAAGGAGGAAAGGGTTTATTTCGTGCACATTTCTACAGAAACTGAAACAGGGGAAAAATCTTGAGGCAGGAGCTGGTGCAGAAACCACTGAGGAGTGTTTCTTGCTGCCTTGCTCCTCAAGGTTTGTTTAGTTTGCTTTCTTAAAGCACCCAAGAGGTCCAGCCCAGGGGTGGCACAACCCATAATGGGCTGTTCTCTCACACCAACTGCTAATTAAGAAAATGCCCTACAAGCTTGCCTACAACTTGGTCTTACAGAGGCATTTTCTCAGTTTAAGTTCCTTCCTCTCAGATTACTCAAGCTTCTATCAACCTGAAATAAAAACTAATAACGACAATTGACCCCTTGTCATGTTGACATACAAACACATCACTTTTCAACTAGAACCTTTCCTTTCTCATTTGACCACAAGATGAGATGTTAATATTAATATTGTGCTGGGTGGTGGTGGTACACACCTTTAATCCCTTGGGAGGCACTTGGGAAGCAGAGGCAAAATCTCAGAGTTAGAGGCCAGCTTGATCTACAGAGCAAGAGAGTGAGTTCTAAGATGGCCACAGTTACACAGAGAAACTCTGTCTCAAAAAAATAATATTGCAATATAAAACATAAAAAACTGAAAATTTTGAAGTCTATAAATTCAAACACTTGAAAAATCCAACATCTTTAAAATAACTGGTCCCTTAAAATTCAGTCTCTCTAAAAAATCTGGTCTCTATAAAACTCCAAAAATCTCTTTAAAAATTCAAGTTCTCTCAACCGTGGGCTCTTATAAAATCAAATAAGGTAATTATATTTCCTCTTATTTATAAGTAATTATACTTCCTTCTTATTTCAAGAAGGAAGAACCAGAGTGCAGTCACAATCTGAACAAAGCAAAACTAAAGTCCAACAGTGTCAGACTTCTGGGACTCATTCACAATCTTCTGGGTTTCTTCAAAGGAGTTAGGCCGTCATTCATAGCACACACAGCACACAGAGCTTGTATCCTAGGCTCATGCTGACTCTATTCCACATCTGCTGCTGCCCTTAGTGGTTATCACATGGTGACAACATCTTTTAAATGCCCAAATCTCCCCTACAATTAGGTTGTACCTTCATTAATGGCCTGTCCTAAGTGTTCTTTGGGGATTCTGACCATGCTTATTGCCAAGCCTCAGCTTCTCACCATGTCCCCTTCAACTCTGGGGCTTTGACTGGAACGGAGGCTGCACTGTCACCCATGGCTAAGCCTTTATACCTTCAAAATCAGCACTTCTCTTGGTGACTCCTATACAACCAAGTTCAGCTGCCAGCATGAAGAACTTTTGGCTGCCTCTGGACCACAGCTTTCATGTTCTGACTTCGAGGAAAGACTTCCCAGAAGATTTTTGTCTCAGTGATACTGATCTCTTCTTAAACACTGTTTATTTCTTAGCTCTAGCTGATCAGCACCAGTAAAGCAAAGGTTTCACATTAGTGATGCTGATCTCTTTTTTCTTTTTTATTTAATTACTTTTACTTTTATTAATTACAGTTTATTCACTTTGTATCCCCCTGTACCTCTCTCTGTCCTCCCCTCCCAATCCCACCCTCCCTCTTCCTCACCTGTGTCCCTCTCCCAGTCCACTGATAAGGGTGGTCCTCTTCCCCTTCCTTCTGATCCTAGTCTATCAGTTCTCATCAGGAGTGCTTCATTGTCTTCTCCCTGGCCTGGTAAGGCTGTACCCCCCTCAGGGGGAGGTGATCAAAGAACAGACCAATCAGTTCATGACAGAGACAGTCCCTGTCCCTGTTACTATGGAGGCCACTTAGACACTGAACTGCCATAGGCTACCACTGTGCAGGGGTTCCAGTCTTTCTCCATGAGTGGTCCTTGGCTAGAATATCAGTCTCAGAAAAGACCCCTGTGCTCAGACTTTTTGGATCTGTTGCTGTCCTTGTGGAGCTCCTGTCCTCTCCAGGTCTTACTATCTCCCGCTTCTTTCATAAGATTCCCTGCACTCTGCCCAAAGTTTGGCTATGAGTCTCAAGCATCTGCCTTGATACCTTGCAGGGAAGAGCCTTTCAGAAGCCCTCTGTGGTAGGCTCCTGTCCTGTTCCCTGTTTTCCCTCTCCTCCGATGTCCATCCTGTTTGCCTTTCTGAATGCGGTTTGAGCATCTTAGCCAGAGTCCTCCTTTCTGATTAGCTTCCTTAGGTAGACAGTTTTTAGTATGTTTATCCTATATTATATGTCTAATATCCACTTATGAGTGAGTATATACCCTGTGTATCTTTCTGCTTCTGGGATATCTCACTCAGGATAATCTTTTCCAGTTCCCACCATTTACCTGCAAATTTCATGATTTCCTTGTTTTTTATTGCTGAGTAATATTCCATTGTGTAGATGTACCACAATTTCTGTATCCATTCCTTAACAGAGGGGCATTTGGGCTGGTTTCTTCTTAATAGTGCCTGTTTCTCCAGCTCCAGCTGACCAACAGTGAATGAGGCTCCTGCCCTGCTCCTTGTCTTCTTCTACTTCCGATGTCTATTGCCCTTCTGAATGAGGATTAAGCACCTTCCTTAGGGTCCTCCTTATTGTTTAGGTTTTTTGAGGCTGTAGATTTTAGTATGTTTATCTTCTATTATATGGCTAATATCCACTTCTAAGGGAGTATATATTATTTGTGTCTTTCTGTTTCTGGGTTACCTCACTTAGGATGATGTAGGAGAAGACAAGGAACAGGACAGGAGCCTTCCATAGGAGGCCTCTGAAAGACCCTACCCACCAGAGTGTCGAAAGAGATACTGAGACTCATAGCCAATCTTTGGACAGAGTGCCAGAATCCTTATGGAAGAAGAGAGAGATAGAAAGAATCCTTATGGAAGAAGAGGGAGATAGAAAGTTCCTGGAGGGGACAGGAACTCTACAAGAACAACAGATCCAAATTACCTGGGCCCAGGGGGATCTGCAGAAACTGATACTCCAACTAAGGACCATGCATGGAGAGGACCTAGACTGCCTGTTCAAAGGAAGCCCATTGGCTGCTCAGTTTCCAAGTGGGTTCTCTAGTAAAGGGTACGGGGGCTGTCTCTGACTTGAAGTTAGTGGCAGGCTCTCTGATCACCTCTCTCTGGAGTGAGTACTCTTGCCAGGCCACAGAGGAAGATGATGCAGCCAGCCTTGATGAGACCTGATAAACCAGGGTCAGATAGAAGGGGAGGAGGTCCTCCCCAATCAGGGGACTAAGGAAAGCACATTGAGGGAGAAGAGGGAGTGTGGGTGGGACTGGAAGGAGGGAAGGAAGGGGGCTGCAGTGGGGATACAAAGTAAATAAATTGCAATAAATAAATTTAAATTAAAAAAAGAGTGAACAATACAGACAGAGTCTTTAACCTTCCCTCTAAAACTTCACAAGCTAGGTTTTTATCATTTGCATTTCTTTCAGCATTCTTAGCTTCTTAGCTTCCAAAAAGCAGCAGCTCTCTGAGCACCCAGTGGCTCTTTCAGCCACAAGTCCCAAAGTCCTTCTAAGACCCTCCTCAAAGCAGCATGGGCAGGTCTGCCTCAGGAATACCACCCCTCTTATAACAATAACCCTCTATACCCAGCAACTACATAAAGAGGACTTTGCCACCACAGAAGGAATTGGTCATCCATCTATTGCCGATGCAGTAACTTCCTGTGGTTCATTTTTCTTCCTGCTTCCAGACTTTCCTTTCTTCTTTCCCATTTTCTTTCCTCTTCTCTCTTTCAGTCCTCCCTACATTGTATTTTAGTTTAGAGAGTGAAGGACATCAGCAGAAAGATCTTTGTCAGGGATTGAAGGTGACACGTATCTTTTATCTCATTCAGCCCCACCAAGTCTAGCTTTAAGACATAGGGCGATTGCCCATTGTTGCAAGGGTTCAGGAGTCTTTAAAAGGAAAAAAAAAGAATCTACAATGGTTAGGAACTTCTCTGTTTTGGGGGAAGAGAGCATTGCATTGCTGTTCCTGTGTGGGTTTTTAACCCAGTTTATTTCTTCCCCCTTTTCTTTCTTTATTCAGGAGTTAAGCCAGTCCACTAGAGTACAGATACATTTAGTGGCCAGGCTGAGAGTGTGCAATCAGCTTTAGGGTATCTCTGAGCAACATGAGTACATGTGTGTTCTAAGCAGGGTTCAACTTTGCCTTGAAAGGTGGGTCACCTTTCCTGTCCCCTTAGGCAAAACTAATCTTGCCTTCTGCTTCTCCACCCAGGCATGGTTTATGTCTCTATTAAAGTCTTATTACATTCAACTTTTTCATAGCTCCAGGGTGTTAGTACTCACCTAGGAAATAACATCTGACTAAATGGCTGAGCTGTGTTTCATTCATCTTTTTATCCTTAGTGCCGAGGGTCCGAACAAGACCCCTTGGGGAGGAAGGAAAGCAAGCAGGGAAGTGGGAAAGAAAAGCAAGGGAGGAGGACCAGAGCTTCACTTCAACCCAGTTGCCATCTGGTGAGGGATGAACATTCCTGGCTTCTCACAAAATACAATTAGGTGGGCTCTCTGCTCAGCTAACACGTTAAAGCTTCACCACCCAGGCCACACACCCATAAGGGCAGAGGCACAACAGTGACAAAAGAAGATAGGACAGGTTGTGCTGCCCTCCAGGTCAGTCCCTCAGACTTCTTCATATGCTTGTTGCTTGTATCTCCTACAGGACTAACCAGTTATAACTGGATTCTCTGCTTGTTTGCCAGTTACTTTAAATGAAGCCAATAGAGGCAATGGCTGAAGGAGGATACCTTGATGGAAAACAAGAACTGGGAGACACTGATCCTGAAGACAAGGAGCTAGAACTTCTTGGCAAGAAAAGCATGATAAGGTGTTTGGGATTGGGATAGATATCAGCAACTCATTCTCAAGTGAAGAGAAGTAAAGAGGCTGAGAAAAAAATCCAATGCAACAAAATCATTTGCTGGAACTGGGGCATTGGTTATTTGTGGATTGAGAGTAACAAACAGATGATATGAAATAAAATACAGAAAGACTAAAAATGACCAAGGAACAGAAATGTTCTTATGGAGTCTGGCTAGCAGCTGCGTAGAATGAACCCACACCTATGAATTTTCCTGGTAAGAAAGAAACCCTTTGGGCACACATAGGGCAGGTAGCCCAAAAGTGGCAGAGGAGAAACATGCCTGACTGCCAATATGCCTGTCCTTGTGGCTGGCAAAGTACAAAGAGAGGCTTCCAAGGAGAAGGAAGATCTATGTGAATTCATGCTCTCTGCATATGAAGTAGAGCAAGAAAAGCAGGGAAATGTAGATGGCTCTCCATTCTTTTGTGTGTCCTGCTAATTGCTTAAGGCCTAGACTTAGATAAATAACAGCCAACCTTCATTTAGTTTACACCTTTAACAAAGGCACATTTAACTTGAACTCTGGAAATGAGCTGGAGAAGAAAGTGATGTCAAATGCTCCCTTACAAATCCAGGAGCAACAAAAGCCATTTTCACCTGAAATTGGGGTAAGCAGAATTTCTGTGGTTCAGGATAAAGGTTGACCATTCACCAAAGCTAGCAAGTGAGAGAAGACACAATCATGTTCAGATGGCTTTTTATGAGTGTTCACAGAGTAGGCCTGGCTGTTAAGGGAACCACTAATTAAAGTTCTGCTCCAGAGCAGACTACCCATCCATAGAGCAAGAGCTATGTTACTGTTTAGCCTTTTGATACATGCCTGGGGTTGAGAGTTACTGTTCCCTGGGCTGACCTGACACACAGGCTAGCTGATTACAACACACCTCAGGGACTCATTCCTTCTGCTAAGATGCCACAAGTCAGCAGCATCCGTTCAGACAATCAAATGGACGACTCAGGTTTATTTCAAAATCAGTTCCAAAAGCTTCCTGAGTTTCCAGGGGTTCACTTCTTTATATTATAAATTAAACCAATGCATTAGAAGCATCACAGTCCTCAATATTTATGGGTAGAAATGGTCTTGAAAACAATTAGTATGAAAGACAATAACTGGTTAGAGTTTATTGGTCTGGAAGTGACGTGAGCAGATTGTTCTGAATTCCTGGCAGGTGTGGTACTCTCAGGGAAAAGGACTAATGTGTATTAAATAGTGGTAAAAGCCTCCAGGTGCTTCCCTGTTTTTCAGGTACAGGATCAGTATTCTGGAGGAGTCTTGGCTCCTGGTCTTCCAAACAGCCCTAACTGTGACACAACAGATGATGCAGTGTTGCATACATCTTGCTTGTATATCCTCCAAGTGGCCAGAGGTTTTGCAGAGTAGGGTAAGAGTGGGAGGGTATGCCAAGGTAGGTTGATGGTGAGTCAGTGGCACGTGGATTCTTAGTAAAATCAGGCACCTGTCTTCTTGGTAGGATTTGTTTCTTTGATCCTGAGCTGATTTGCTTCCAAAACAATCTACAGTAAGGCTAGGAACTTTAAGCTTTTTCGTGGCATTCCTGCACTTTTTGGATATCACAAGCTACTTGAGCAATGATGGAGACTGAGGGTTAATGGTATTCTATCTGCAATGACAACCTAAGTGCCTACTGCTCTGGTCCTGTCCGATGCTCAGATACCAGGCTGCAGATGTGGGCTGGGACAGTGAATACTTGCTTCACAAGAACCTGGAGCCCAAACGGCATACAGAGTTGGGTCTTTGCCCTAAGCCACCTTAATATGGAATCCAAACATGAGAAACTTCAAGTATCTGGGATATAAAGGACAATAACAGCAACAAAGTCATACAAAGCCATAAATATGTGGGTAAAGCAGAAGGTGTGGGCTAAGTAGTAAGTACTTAGAAAACTTACTGAAAAAATCAAGGGACTCTAAATACCAAGGGAAAGTACCCAGTAGACCTTAGAGTTCTGAAGTGATGCTTTCCAAGTTATCCCTTTGATGAGACTGCTCAAAGACTACTCCTCCTAATAGTGCCTTCCATGTTACTATTGATCCTTTGCAGTTGGTACTGATTTGAGTTAGTCTAGCTAAAGCTGGAACTCATTAAATTGTCCAGAGAGCTTTATTTCCTAGTAGAAATTCATGAACACTTGTAATGTATTACATATTTAGATAACCTTCAGTATCCATAGAGGATACTGCAATACTAAAATCTTATGTTTGTAGTTCTTTACAAAGGTGTAATATTTGCTTAGAATCTATACACTTCCTCCAATATACTTCATCCATACTTAAAACACCTAGAACAATGTAAATATTATGCAAATAGTTGATTTATTATTGAGGGAATAATAGCAAAATGTCTGTACAGGTTAGTGAAGATGCAATTTCTCTGAATATTTTTATTTATTTTATTTTCAGTTATCACCTGCATACGTGTTGTGTATTTTCATGGGAGAATATGTACAAATGAGTGCAGGTGTTGGTGGAGGCCAGAAGAGGGCATCTGAGCTAGTTACAGGTAGTTGTGAGCTGCCGAACATTTATGTTTGGAACTGAACTCCAGTTCTCTGCAAGAGCAGCAAATGCTCTTAACTGCTGTGCCATTACTCCAGTTCTTTTCTGAATGTATTAGATAGACAATTGGTTGAATCTGTGGATATGGAATCCATAAATACAGAATGCCTACTATGCTTGTTTAATTAACAATTCTAATCTCCATACTTCAGTCACTACCTCAGTCACTTCTGAATTTCAGGCAGCCAGCACATGTCACACTTTCCATGTGTCGTAATGGTTATCAGATGAATTACCAGAGAATCACTAAACCATGCACTAAAAGGTGGGTTTCTCTGCATCTCTCATTGCTTCTCCATCTCTAGGCTAGGCTCAATCATACAGAAGAGTCTAGTAAAAACACTGAGCTCCCACATACTAAGTGTGTATTGAAACTTCCTTGTTTCCTGGACACCCCCTAGCTTTTAATATACTGTTCTCCACTTAAGAATCTACTAAGTAGGCATTAGCTCCTGTTATGAAAAGAAATACATTCTTCCTAGCTCCAAGCATCAAAGTCTGAAATGGCTCTGCTTTAGGGCCACAAATTTCCTATTCCATTACTCTATTGATAACAGTATCTCCTACTCTCTTGTTGCAGTCAAGAAGAAAAACTTTCACGGGGTTCTTGAAGTGTTCAGTACCTAGTTCCCATCATGGTTCAATAGAGAGGCAGCACAGGGTTCACCAACATTTGAGAATAGGTAAGGCTTTCCTATCCACAATTGCAGGTATTGGGCTATACTTTGATTGGTGGCTGTTTACTCTAGACTTTACATTATCATGCTAGATTTGGTTCATTAGTATAGCTATTACCATCTCACCTTAGGGCAGGTTAAACAATAAGTCCCCTACTTAATTAAAGTTTGCTTTATTATTGATTGTAGGTGCTCCTATCATGCAACTGCCTTGCATTTAGACAGAACCAGTTCACTAGTTCAGAAGCATCCGTTGAGATCAGTGAAGAAAATATGCTAATATGTGGCTTTTGTTTTTACCTATTTGGTGATTTTGTTAACTAGGTCTACTGGCAACAAATTTTCTCCACTTTTTTTTTTTTTTTTTTTTGCCTTGGAAAGTCTTTGTCTTATTTGTCCTTCATTTTTTTTTAAAATATATTTTTCAACATAGATTAGCATTCAGGGTTGGGACATCACTCTTCACTACTGCAGACTTGATTAGTACTGTATACTTAAACTCTACTAGCTTTATTGAATATATTTTTATATCTTCAATCACATTTAACTTCAACTTATTTTAATTTATTACAGAGGCTAGAGAATAATAGGCTTATGGTCAGCCTGCTTAGCACTGGTATCTGCTTTGGCAAGGTTCTTTTCTTTTCATGTTAAATTATTTATTTTTTTCCTACTTACCTGGTTATTTTTGTTTAACTTTTATTAATTACACTTTATTCACTTTGTATCCCCCCATAAACCCCACCCTCCTCACCTCCCAATCCCACCTTCCTTCCCCCTTCTTCATGTCTGCCCTTCCCCAAGTCCACTGATAGGGGAGGTCCCCCTCTCCTTCATTCTGATCTTAGTCTATCAGATCTCATCAGGAGTGGCTGCATTGTCATCCTCTGTTGTCTGATAAGGCTGTTCCCCCCTCAGGGGAAGGTGATCAAAGAGCAGGCAAATCAGTTTGTGTCAGAGGCAGTCCCTCTTCTCATTACTATAGAAGCCACATGGACACTGAACTGCCATGGGCTACATCTGTGCAGGGGTTCTAGGTTATCTCCATGCATGGTTGGAGTACTTGGTTGGAGTATGAGACACTGGAAAGACCCCTGTGTTCAAATTTTCGGGTTCTGTTGCTCTCCTTGTGGAGTTCCTGTCCTTTCCAGATCTTACTATTTCCTGCTTCTTTCATAAGATTCCATGCACTCTGCCCAACAGTTGGCTGTAAGTCTCAGCATCTGCTTTGATAGTCTGCAGGGCAAAGCCTTTCAGAGACCCTCTGTGGCAGGTTCTTAACTTGTTTCCTGTTTTCTTTTTCTTCTGGTGTCCATCCTTTTTGCCTTTCAGGATGGGGATTGAGGAGATCAAGGGGATACAAATCGGAAAGGAGAAGAAGTCAAATTATCACTATTTGCAGATGATATGATAGTATACCTGAGTGACCCCAAAATTTCTACCAGGGAACTCCTACAGCTAATAAATACCTTCAACAAAGTGGCCAGATACAAAATTAACTCAAAAAAACATATCAGTGGCCCTCCTGTGTACAAAAGACAAAAGGGCTGAGAAAGAAATTAGGGAAACAACACCCTTCACAATAGCCACAAATGACATAAAGTACCTTGGTGTAACCCTAACCAAGCAAGTCAAAGACTTGTATGAAAAAAATTTCAAGTCTCTGAAGAAAGAATTAGAAGAACATATCAGAAGATGGAAAGATCTCCCATGTTCATGGCTTGGCAGGATTATCATAGTAAAAAAGGCCATCTTACCAAAAGCAATCTCCAGATTCAATGCAATTCCCATCAAATTACCAACACAATTCTTTACAGACCTTGAAAGAAAAATTCTTAACTTCATATGGAATAACAAGAAATCCAGAATTGTAAAAAGAATTCTCTACAATAAAAGATCTTGGCAAGGTTCTTAAGTGGTCATTGAAGCCGCAAAACTTTTGGTTTACCCTGCAGAATGAGCTTTCCTAGGGGAATTCTTTTCTTCTCTTCTAGTTTCTACTTCTCTTGAGTCTTCATCAGCTGAATTTGCACTAGGCAACTGGATTATTTCAGCTCCATTTTAGCCTCCAGCAATGACTGTGGTACACGGATCCATCACGGACCAAAGCATTACTCACATGACCTACAGCTGTGTTTCCCATTATCCTTCTTGAATAATTTCCAAACTGTTGCATAAAATTTTCTGTTGGTTCTTTCATGGAAAAAGTAATTTCTGGCATTTTGTGCAACTTTTATCCCTTCCCCCCATTTGTTTTCTTTCTTCTGGACTTTTCTCCCTTCCTCTTCTTTCTCTTCCTCCTCCTCAATCTCCTCCTTTTCTCTTTTCCTCTTTCTTTTGCAATGGGGTCTCCTGGATGCCAGGCTTGTGTCTGACTAGCTACGTAGCTAAGAATGACCTTGAACTCTGGATCCACCTGTTTCCACCTTCTAATTGCTGGGATTATTTTTTTTCTGCCTGGTACCATTTTTCCCCCCTGGATTGTATTTTTTTTTAAGTTTCTTTGAGACTTGTTGTGAATCTGTGGTCTGTTGTTTGCCTTTAATTTCGGGAGAATTCTTAGTCATCAAGCTTTTACCCATGTGTCTATCATTTCCTTTCTTCCCTGTCTCCTTTTCACCCTTTCTTAACTTCTCAAAATGTAAACTTTCATGGTTTTTATTTTTTTTCAAGTAATTGGCTCAGTTTTCTTGAACAGTTTTCAGTCTCTTTACCCTGCTTTTGTTGCTGTTATTGTAGTTCTATCCAACCATCCTTTAAGTCCTTCCACCAAAGAGCTGACCAAAGGCATTCTTTTTAGTTTTCATAAGTATATATATTTTTTATCTTTAGCATTTTCTTTTATCTCCTTTTGGGTATTTTCACCTCTTTGTTTATAATGCCCATGTGTTATTTTCTTTAGCTAGTGTTATCCTTTCCACATGACCATAGTTGTTTTAAATCTTAAAAGTAAGCATCTCTTCTTGATTAGCTGTCAGGTTGTGAGGTTGGATCTGAGTATTTTTTTATGTTTTTTTTATATTCTTTATTAATTACACTTTATTCACTTTGTATCCCCCCCTGTGATTCTCTCCCTCCTCCTGTCCCAATCCCTCCCTTCCTCCACCCTCTGCATGCATGCCCCTCCCCAAGTCCACTGATAGGGGAGGTCTTCTTTTCCTTGTTTCTGATCCTAGTCAATTAGGTCTCATCAGGAGTGGCTGCATTGTCTTCTTCTGTGGCTTGGTAATGCTGCTTCCCCCTCAGGGGGAGGTAATTAAAGAGCAGGCTAATCAGTTCATGTCAGAGGCAGTCCCTATTCCTATTACAATGGAACCCACTTGGATACTGAACTGCCATGGGCTACATCTGTGCGAGGGGAGGGGGTGTCTTAGGTTATCTCCATGCATAGTCCTTGGTTGGAGTATCAGTCTCAGGAAAGACCCCTGTATGCAGATTTTTTGGTTCTGTTGCTCTCCTTGTGGAGTTCCTGTCCTCTACAGATTTTACTGTTTCTCACTTCTTTCCTAAGATTTCCTGTACTCTGCCCAAAGGTTGCCCATAAGTCTCAGCATCTGCATTGATAGTCTGCAGGGCAGAGCCTTTCAGAGGTCCTCTGTGTCAGGCTCCTGGCTTGTTCCCTCTTTTCTCATTCTGCTGATGTCCATCCTCTTTGCCTTTTTGGATAGGAAACGAGCATTTTAGCAAGAGTCCTCCCTCTTGATTAGTTTCTTTAGGTGTACAGATTTTAGTAGGTTTATCCTATATTATATGTCTATATGAGTAAGTATATACCATGTGCGTCTTTCTGCTTCTGGGATAGCTCACTCAGGATGATCTTTACCAGATCCCACCATTTAACTGCAAATTTCATGATTTCCTTGTTTTATTGCTGAGTAATATTCCATTGTGTAGATGTACCACAATTTCTGTATCTATTCCTCCACTGAGGGGCATCTGGGCTGTTTCCAGCTTCTGGCTATTACAAATAAGGCTGCTACAAACATGGTTGAGCAAATGTTTTTATTGTGTACTTGAGCTTCTTTTGGGTATATGCCTAGGAGTGGTATAGCTGGATCTTGAGGAAACGCTATTCCTAGTTGTCTGAGGAAGTGCCAGATTGATTTCCAGAGTGGTTGTACAAGTTTATATTCCCACCAGCAGTGGAGGAGGGTTCCCCTTTCTCCACAAACTCTCCAGCATGTGTTGTCACTTGAATTTTTGATATTAGCCATTCTGATGGGTGTAAGGTGAAATCTTAGGGTCGTTTTGATTTGCATTTCCCTTATGACTA